>NW_024426885.1:57999379-58069917 GCF_017311325.1 Ursus maritimus
AAAAATATTCTATGCTCATGGATCGGAAGAATTAACATAGTTAAAATGTCTATGCTACCCAGAGCAATCTATACTTTCAACGCCATCCCAATCAAAATACCAATGATATTTTTCAAAGAGCTGGAAGAAACAGCCCTTAAATTGTGTGGAACCAGAAAAGGCCCCAAATCACCAAGGAATTGTTGAAAAGGAAAAACAAAGCCGGGGGCATCACTTTCTCAGATTTCAAGCTATACTACAAAGCTGTGATCACAAAGACAGCATGGTACTAGCACAAAAGCAGACACACAGACCAATGGAACAGAATAGAGAACCCAGAAATGGACCCTCGGCTATATGGGCAACTAATCTTTGACAAAGCAGGAAAAAACATCCGGTGGAAAAAAGACAGTCTCTTCAATAAGTGGTGCTGGGAAAACTGGACAGCTACATGCAAAAGAATGAAACTTGACCACTCTCTCACATCATACACAAAGATAAACTCCAAATGGATGAAAGACCTCGATGTGAGACAGGAATCCATCAAAATCCTAGAGGAGAACATAGGCAACAACCTCTTTGACATCGGCCACGGCAACTTTTTTCATGACACATCTCCAAAGGCAAGAGAAACAAAAGAAAAAATGAACTTGTGGGACTTCCTCAAGATAAAAAGCTTCTGGACAGTCAAGGAAACAGTCAAAAAACTAAGAGGCAGCCCATGGAATGGGAGAAGATATTTGCAAATGACACTACAGATAAAAGACTGGTATCCAAGATCTACAAAGAACTTCTCAAACTCTACACAAGAAACAAATGAACAAATCAAAAAATTGGCAGAAGATATGAACAAACACTTTTCCAATGAAGACATACAAATTGCTAACAGACACATGAAAAAATGTTCAAAATCATTAGCCATCAGGGAAATTCAAATCAAAACCACACTGAGATACCACCTTACACCAGTTAGAATGGCAAAAATTGACAGGGCAGGAAACTACAAATGTTGAAGAGGATGTGGAGAAAGGGGATCCCTCCTACATTGTTGGTGGGAATGCAAGTTAGTACAGCCACTTTGGAAAACAGTGTGGAGGTCCCTTAAAAAGTTAAAAATTGAACTACCCTATGATCCAGCAGTTGAACTACTGAGTATTTACCCAAAGATACAGACGTAGTGAAGAGAAGCGCCATATGCATCTCAATGTTCATAGCAGCATTGTCCACAATAGCTAATTCATGGAAGGAGCCGAGATTCCCTTCAACAGATGACTGGATTAAGAAGATGTGGTCCATATATACAATGGAATATTACTCAGCCATCAAAAAGAACAGAACCAGGAGCCTTTTTGACATTGAGTCTCTAATGCTTTTTGACCCTCATGTACTTAGGACTTGTTGTTTCAGAACTCTGGGCCTTGGCTCCTTCACAAAGAAAAAAAAAAAGCAATATTATTTGACATTTATGTATCATTTTATTATTAAAACAATTTGCATTTGTTTTAAACTATCACACTTAGTAAGGTTTGATCCCAGAGAAGTTGAGTGGGTTTTATAAATCATACAGTAAACTAAGAGAAGACATTGGAATATAATTCTTACCCTCTAAAATGACTCAGTTGACATCTTTGTCTACTTCACAGGATGGGCAAAAAATGGTGGATCGATGTGTTAATCATATCTTCTTGGTATAATATTTTCAAATATTTAATAGTCAAATTTTTGCTTAAAAATTAAAAGATTCTTTCTATGCATAAGTAGATGGGTATAAAAGCGTATATTTAAGATACTACAGCAGTATTGCATTCCTTTGAACCCATATGTGGATGATGCTAGAAAGAACAATTTGTCTAAAACATTGAATTCTTCTAAGCTACGTATCCTTATTTTCTTAAAAAAAAAAATATACTCTTATACATTAAAATACCCTGCATAGGATCCATGCAATATACTTAATTTTTTAAAGAATTTGTCATCATAAAACAGAACAATACATACTTCTCAGAACATTGGATCTTTTATCAGATAATAAACTTATGTAATTCCATGTACTTATCTTTAGATATTTATTATAGGTGAATCTGGAGTAAATTTAAGATTTAATATTGGTAACTACTTACCCTTGGTGCTTGCAAAATTTGCTTCTTGAATTTAGTTATCATTATTTCTGTATCCACACTGACTTTGTATGTATGCCTGTTATGTGGAGTCATTTCAAATTTTTTTTTTTAATCTCGCAAATGAGTGATTGAATAATATTTCTCAAAGGCTTTAGCTCCATTCCTAGGTAACATAGGCACCCAGAAATTGTACCCTATTGTCCCTCACATATAAATGCTGTTGAATATTTTCAGTTATGATGTTGAAGATATTTAAATGATGCTGGTGGAAAGAGGAAGCCAGATACATTACTTTACTAGGCATCAGTCTGGAAGAAACTGTGGCAAACTAGAAAATGCTTGCTTTAAGGACTTCACATTTATTTTTATTTATTATTTATTTATTTATTTATTTATTCATTCATTCATTCATTCATTCATTCGTTTATTCATTGTTTGTTTGTTTTTCACATTTATTTTTAAAACACTCTGAGGTCACCCCTTCCCACTGGGGGGAAAAGGGATATAAATGAAAAGCACCTGTAGCCAGTTTTTAGTAGAATATTTGATTTCTATTAAGAGTTCTTTTTCTCCCCCTTCTCAACAACCCTCATTGTCTGTCGGAGGTATCATTTCATTTGCCAAGCAGTATTATTTATTTATTTATTTATTTATTTATTTGTTTGTTTGTTTGTTTGTTTATTGTGGGGAGAGGGCGGAGGGAGCCAGAGAGAATCTCAAGCAGACTTCCTCCTGAGTGCTAGCCCTACCATGGGTTCAATCTCACAACCCTGAGATCTGAACTAAGCTGAAATCAAGAGTTGGACTCTTGGGATACCTGGGTGGCTCAGTTAAGCATCTTCAGCTAGGTTCATGATCCTGGGGTTCTGGGATCGAGTGCTGCAGAGTGCTCCTTGCTAGGTGGGGAGAGGCTGCTTATCTCTCTGCGGGCCACTCTCCCTGCTTTGCACTCTCATTCTCTGACAAGTAAGTAAAAAAAAAAAAAAAAAAAAAAAAAGTTAGGTTAAAAGAAAAAAAGCCACCCAGGTGCCCCTTCCAAGTAGTGTCGTGTAGAAAGAGATATTTTATGGATAATGCAATAGTGAGGTGAACCATTTTAAGGAAAGAGGCTTTAGTCTCCAGATAGCTTTGATACCAATCTGAGAGTAGGGACCCTCAGATCGGAAAGCAGGTTGTCATGCGAGGCCACCCAGGGGAAATATGAGTCAGAAATCTAAGGGGCTTATCACAGTTTATGAGTGCAGAACTGCCTGTCACCATTTCAGGAAGAATTCATGGTGTGCTCTTAAGCAAATACGTGTATGACCTAGGAGTAAAGTGCCTATTAGCCCAGCTTTGCTGATAGTTAATAAAGAGATGACAGCCATCTTCCTATTGAAACCCTTATTTCTCTGTGCTTAGTACATTGTCAACTGCCAATACATAATTAATATGATTTTCATTTTTGCCAGATGTTTTTTATAAATCAGGAAATGCCGAGACAAAGATTTGAAAGTCATTACGAACAAAAGTATGACTGATGTGAAATCACTTATTTCAGTTGTTTGTAGGCTTTCTAAAAAAGAGTTTTCATAAACAAATAGTTACTAGAAAGATCTCATTGGGAGGCATGGTTTTTAACTTCATTGTATGTAGGTCCCTGGTACTGGTTTTTGGGGGGAGTTACATCACTTAACAGAAGATTCATCCATTCATCCCACAAATGTTTATTGAGTACCTGATTCTTTTCTAGGCATTGAGGATACTGTAGCGAACACAATAGTCAAACCTGTCCTTTCGCAGCTTCCATTCTATATGAGAGCTGGGGATAAAAATGTGAAAACAAATACATAAAAAATATATTTTTGGATAATCATAGCTAACACTTACGTAACTCTTATATGCTAGACTGCTTCTAAATACTTTTTACATATTAGCTCATTTAATCCTCACGATAAAGCTAAGTGATGGATACTGTTATTTATACATTTTTAAAGATGAGGAAACTGAAGTCTAAAAAAAAAAAAAAAAAAAAAAAAAAAAAAAAAACCCAAATTGTGAACCCACAATTGATGTAACTTGCCAAGTCAGCAAGAGAAGCTGGGATGCTAAGATTCAAGCCTGGAAAATCTGGTTTTCTAACTCACCATGCTGCATGCTACTCTATGAGGAATGTCAGAGAAGTTATGAGATAGAAGGAGATTAGGGGCAAAGACTACCTTGATGCAGAGGTGACATTTGATAGTTTTATGGTAAGAAGGAACAAATCATGTAAAATCCTGGAGGAAGAGCTTTCCAGGAAGAAGAAACAAGTACAAAAGCCTTCAGATAGGAATGAACTCCACCTGTTTTGAGTGAAGAGATGTAGGGTTGGGGGAGGAGAGGGCAGGGACTAGATCATGTCGGGCCAGGCTATGGAGGTAATGCAGTAGTGCTATAAGAATTTGCTCAGATTAGTGGCTGATGTATGGTACGTGGATTACAGGGGAACAAGAGTGGGAGAAGTAATGAATTGGGAGGTTGTTACAGTTATCTAGAAAAGAATGATAATGACTCAACCTATGGTGGTGATTGTGGGGATAGTGAAACCTATAATATTGAGAAAATGTTTTGGAAATAGTGGTGATGGAGTTTATTGGATGCCAAAAGTGGGAAAAGGGCACAATCAGGGATGGGCTTGGGGAGTTAAGGTCTAAGCATCAGAGTGAACAGTGGTGCCATTTACTGAACTGGGAAAGATGTGGGGAGATGTCATAGCAGGAGGGTGGGTTCTATTTAAGCAGTATTAAGTATGAGGAAAGTATAAATGTCAGGTGGAGGAGAGATATCCAATGTGAAGTTCAGAGAAGAGGTTTAGACAGGAGATTTGGGAATTGTCAACATATAGATGATGTTTAAAATCAGTGGATGGGATGATAAATCATAGAAGGAGAATTCAGCCCTCAGGAGAGGAAAGAAGGAAGGCTAGAATCATGGGGCACTCTAGCATTCAGCTAACGGTAGACAAGGAGAAACCCATGAAAAACAACTGAGAAAAAAAATCACCAGAGGAACAAGAAGAAAACCAAGAGACTGTGGGAGAGTTGAGAACTAGAGAATTGGGGTTTTAAGAAGTAAGTATTTAACCTACGTCAGTTACTGCTTGAGATTCAAGTGGGGAGATGAAGACCGAAAAAGATATTTTTTTTGGGGGGGAAGGGCAAAGTGGGAGATGAAGACTGAAAACTATTCTTTGGATTTTGGTCACAAATAGATGTAATAGACAAAATTTGATTCAATAGGACTTTAGTAATTAAGACTTTCTGTATGTTGATTAAATTTCTGAAAAAGGTGGCTCGAGGAACCCTTAAAGCTGTGATTCTCAAAGTGTGGTTCTTAGAACATCAGTATCAGTACCACCTGGGAACTTACTAGAAACAAAAGTATTTAAGTCCCACCTTAGACCTACTAAATTAGAAACACTGGTAATTGTGGCCCTCCTGTGTTCTGACATGTCTTCCAGATAATTTGATGCATGCTACAGATTGACCTGGGACAGTGATGTGCTTGAGTGGCCTAGTACAGTGTCTGGAGAGCTGCTTTTGTGTACCTCTTACCAACTGCATGTAATGGTAGCTTGAAATAAGCCATGGTGGGCGTATATATTCCAGAGAAATCAGAACCTCCCAAATGCTACCGATCAGGGTCCACCCCTAGCCTTTATTGCTTTATTATCATTACTGGTAAATTTAGTAGTTCTAGGGTAGAGCCTGTGAACTTGCTTTTTTTTTTTAGATTTATTTATTTATTTATTTTAGAAAGAGAGCATTCTGGGGGGAGGGGCACAAAGAGAATCTGAGCTTGGAGCCCAGTGTGGGGTTGGATTCCATGACCCGTGAGATTACGACCTGATCCGAAACCAAGGGTCAGATGCCCAGCCAACTGAGCCACATAGGCACCCTGAGCATTTGTCTTTTTAACCAGTTCTCTGTTGATGTTGATGCCATTGGTTTTGGGACCACACTTTGAGAGTTAACAGAACTAAATTTATTTTATTCTGTCATAGTTCTCAAATGTTCTCCCCTTCCCCTTACGTATTTCTTAACTGTACTGTCTTCAAAATTCTCTCTCAATTTTTTTTTTATCTCCTATAAGCAGTGAGATTGTAAGTCACAATGTCTGTTCATTTACCATTACCATTACTTTAATCTAGATGTTCATTACTTCTGGCCTCCATTATTGTCATAGCTTCTCCCCATGACAGTCTTCTCTTATGTATCTAATAATTACCTTGTCGAGACTCTGGCTTTTCCCTCTTCTCTCCTCCTGTCTCAGACATAATGTTATCCAGTGGCTTCTGTTGCTTCCTGTATCAATTCCAGTCTCCCTTTATGCTTGAAAACCCAGCCCTGATTACCAGGTGCTTACCACCCTCACAACATGTATCCATCCCTTCATCTTTTGAATCCACTTTTTCTGTCCCTATGACTAGGCTTTTGTTCATAACCTTGTGAAGACCTAACTTGCATCTATTTCATTTCATCCCTCTTGATCCTCCATATGCATTCTATCTATTCTACACATTCCAGCTCAATGGTATATTTTACCAATATGTATTTGACAGGGTCTCTATCTCTTTGTGTCCAAGACAGAAAAATGGAGACTGAATGTTAGTGTAATTAGGGAAAATTGCAGTAGGTTAACGCAAAGGGTTTTAGTAAGGAGATCAGTTTTATCCTGAAGGAAGTTCTGTACTTGTTTATGGCCTTTTGAAATATGTATTTTAAAGAAAGGAAAAGATCTAACATTTATTGAATGTTTACTGTTTTCTAAATGTTGTAATAAGCATTTTCCTTACATTATATTATTTGTATTCTCATAACAACTCCGTCAAGAGGTTATTGTATGGGTCTCTTGAAAACCCAGAAATCTAACTTATTAAATGGGTAGTTAACATACATCTGGGCGAAAAAGCTCATGTTATGGATGATCAAATCATGAGTCACCATATCTTACCAAACTAGAAGAATGAGTCAAAAATCAACAAGACACATTTAACAGCAATGACTATAAAATCTATACTCAAATTAAATACATCCTTCATATTTATAAGTTCTTGCAGAATTTGCTTTACTGCGGTTCATGGGAGAGGTCAAATAAAACTAAAGCTTAATAAGAGCTGATATAGTGATATAGGTACAAAAAAACCCTAACATACTCCTCTTACTTTGCATTGTAGAAATAAAACATCCAAATGAAGGAAAGTAATTTTCCCTGTGTATTCTCACTAGCCAATACTTATTTGGAGTATTATGTCTTTTTTGGATATTATATTAAGAGGATTTTGACAAATTATACAGCATCAAATGACAAATACCAGGATGGTATCTTTATCATAGTTGACAGGATAAGGACAGAATATTGAGTGGTAATATTATTACTTGCATTGAAATCCTGCCACATGGAAGGGCTGGAGCAGCTGAAAGCTGAAGTTAGGCTGATGGATGGAAATTAAAGAGGGGTATATTTCAGCTCAATGTAAAGAGAAACTTTCCCAGAGGCAGAGCAGTTCAACAGTGGAATGGGCAGCCTCAAGAAATAAGCAACTTATCATTGAACATGATCAAGGAAAGTATTTTTCATCTTTAAAGATTCTGGGATTTTATTATCTTTCGTTTTCCTTCAGGCTGCTCTTATTCAAAATGATCTCTCCCCCTTCTGATATGTATTGCACTGATGGACCATATTTAATAATTAAAGCATTTAACTATTCTTCTGTCTAAATGCATTGATATTATTTTCCAACATCCCTCTTTCTACAGAAAGGTCCTGGTGGTGGTGGGGACCTTATGTTTTATGTTCCATTCAGTTCTGTTCTGAACAAATAACTGGGGTTCGATAAACACTTGCTGACCAATTGGTAATTTTCCAACCTGCTGAGGCTGCTGTCTTTTGCAAGGGTAATTATAAACATTTCTAGGAGCCAACTTAAGTTCTTAAAATGATACAGATGATACTCTATTCTCTCCTACTTGAGCAGCAATCACATTGCAGAAACCACTGTCAGTAAAATAGGGCAAAACTATTATTTTTATTTTCTTAATAAGAAAAGACAGAGGGAAGCCTGGGTGGCTCAGTCGGTTAAGCATCTGCCTTTGGCTCAGGTCATGATTCCAGGGTCCTGGGATTGAGTCATGCATCGGGCTCCTTGCTCAGCGGGGAGCCTGTTTCTCTCCCTGCCTGCCTTTCCCCAGGCTTATGTACTTTCTCTCTGACAAATAAATAAATAAAATATTTTTTTAAAGAACAAAAAGACAGAAAAATAATTATCATTTAAAACCACTCCCACTCAGTTATAAGCTGTATGAAATTGTACTCTGCATGCAGAACTAAGTCTTGTGTTTCTAGTTTGCATAAACAACTTAAGTGCTTCAAATATATTACCAGTGCCATTTCTTTTCATATCTGTACATATATAAGCCATTTTTCTACATTTCTTTGTTAATCAAATCTATCAATTAATATTATATTTTTATGGCCTTTATAATTACTATTCCTTAATACTATTCTTTTCTCCCTTGTTAGAAATATGACAAACTATACCTAATTTTAGCATTATCTTCATATGTTACATGACCATGTTAAAAAAATAAATACAGTAGCAATTTTAATACATGAAACTCGACTCACTGAATCAAATATGACTGGCTTTATGATTCATTTTCCTCGTTTCTGTACATTTTGCTTATTCACTGTTTTGCTTTTTTGTTTTGTTTTAACAGAGTAATAATCAGTAGGTTTATATCTGGATAGATGTATATGGCTTTAGATATACACTTAAATGGTAGAATAATCTAGATTTCACTTTTTTTCTCAAAATGAGATATGTAACATATTGTTTTTTGGTATCTAACTGTCTTGCATTTCATATTTCATGTATGTCAAAATGTATGTCAAAAGTAGAGAGAGCAGTGGGCTTCCAGTATGGAAATGGGCACTCTACACTTGTATACTAATTAACTATGTGGCTTTAAGAAAGTCACGTGAACCTTAAACTCTTAGGTTCTCTAATTCTTCCTTTGTAAGTGGGTGAATTTGAACTAAATATCTAAGATCCCCTCTAGATCTTAAATTCTGTATTTTTCAGGAAGTGTTTAACTTAGTAAAAATTCATACCAGTATAACATTGTAAACACATAAGTATCTTTATTTGACTGTAATTTGACTGATCAGTTCACAACCTTAAATATTATTTAAACATATTTTATAACTGCTTAATACTTTTTTTCCCCAAAATTACTGCTCCTTTCAGTATTTTTTGCATACCTTAAGAAGAAAGCAATTCATTTGGTTCTACTTTTGTGTTAAAAAGAGAAGGAAGGCAGAGAGAAAGTTAGGGAAACATTTATGGGAATTACAAAAGCAATTCATGTATTATAACACACTAAGCCCACTTGCTTTATTCCCAGTGAAACATGTGGGATGGTTCCTCTTTTAATCTGATTAAGACTATTTTTCCCCCTAGATGTTCTCATCTAAATACAAAAACAGTGGAAACAAATGATGAGTCAAAGTATGTTAAGCCATCTGTTTTAGAATAGATTAAACAGCTGCCATTATTTCTGTTAATATTAACACATCTTAACTTGTATACTATTTCTCAATTAAAAGTGCATATCCACTCTTGAAAATAGTAAAAAGGAATCTCTGCTTTCATCATTGACTGATTAAATCCAGTTACACAAGTATGCTAGTTTCCTACCCTAGGGAGAAGTCTCTGCTAATGTTAGTGTACAATGATATGTGGAACAACAATCATTGGGTATTTATTCTAAAACAGAAAATGTTGATGTAGAAAATATTGTCAGTTTTCTCCCACATCCATCCCTCACTTCCATTGAGAGGGGGTACTGAATGACCCAAACCAACAATTCCCTATTGGGCAAGTGATATGTAGTGTCATACTCAAAGTAATATAGTAGAATTTTACTAGGTAGCCGAGGGAGTTCCCTCCCTTCTCTTCTTTCCCTTCCCTCTCCTCTCCCCTCTGTCCCTTCCTCCCTTTCCCTCTGTCTCTGAATGTGATGTGATCTAGGACATTTAATAAACCTAAGAACTACTGGCAGCTTTCCTGAAACCATAAAGAAAGCCAACTTAAATACAAAGTGAAATTCCAAAAACACAGTGGAAATCAAGGGGGAAAAAGACTTCAGTGACATTGTTGAACTACTTGATCAGTCCTCACTTGAAATCCACTCACAACTAGAATCATTTCAGTTACATGAGATAACAAATTTATTTAGTTGTTAATCCATTTGAGTTGAATTTCTACTTGGAACCAAAAGCAACTTACTGGTAGAACTTACTTCAGACAATGTCTTTTTTCATTTCTACTGACCTCCCACCTTAATCCCTATAACTAGGTAGGTACATTTCTACCTAGTTTTGCCTTGTTTATCCTTAAAAATACAGCTCCAATTTTGTGCCATGGATTATTCAAGATTCATGCCCATAATATTTGATGCTCAAGAACTTTCTCTTCTTTTTCCCCACCCAAAAATGCTGGTATTCTTCCCCTTCCTGCATGTCTGGTTTTTGGATTATGAATGGACGAATAGGATGGTAAGATAAATGAAAAAGGTCAGTATGCTAACTGGCTAATCTTTAAGCCCATTATCAATATCAGCCTGCCCCCAACTAACAAATGAGGAAGCATGCTAAGTTGCAGATGCTTGAAAATTAAATTAGCAGGACAAATCTGGCCTATGGATTTAGCTAGTTACCTTAAAAGAAGAGTTTCTCTCCATCTCGGTCTCTGTCTCTCTCTTTATTCATACACATGGCAAAGATTTGTTGAAACCATTCTGTATAAGATGTTATGCTTGGGAATGATGCCACAAACTCAATGTCTCTGCCCTCAAGAAGCCTATAGTTTATTAGAGATGACTTACAATAAGCTGATAATTAACAGATTATGAAGACCCAGGGTGCAAGAGACAGAAGAAAAGAGGCAAAATATGACCCAGGCAAGGTTTATTGGAACACTGGATAATAATGTTTCCTATTATTAGGACTCTCCACATGGCTTCCAACAAATGTTTGTTGAATGAAACAATGAAAACTGAAGGAAAATTGAGATCACATATGGGAACCAATTACTGGGTTCCATGTGCTAAGAAAGAAATTCATAAAAAAGCCATGACTTCAAGGGTTTCTTTCCTCCTTTATTTTAATTTTTTTCCTGATAACAGATAAGAATAAAATTAAAAATCTGCTAAAGTATACTGACCAACTACTGTCAGAGCCTATAGTGGTATCTTCATTGATAATCAAGAAGTTGTGGAATAGAAATTGAAGTAATTCATCAGAATCATCCAGCTAGAGTAGCTCTGGTCCAGGAAAGATGGAGTAGATATACTTTTCCCTATTTACATTCTGTGCAACTATATATCCTAAACATTATAGATAAAGAAAATATAAGAAGACTCTGAAAAGTGGAAAGTAGAAAGCAGACTGGCTAGGGAACATGAGTTTAAAGGAATGACATGATGGTAAGATCTCCAGGTTTTCCTTTTATCTCAGATAGCATATGCATGGGGCTGAAGAAGCCAGCAACCCAGAAAAACCAATGGTCATAGACAGACAAGAATATACAATTTGCAATAAAATGGTTTTTTGTTTGTTTTTGTGTGTTTGTTTTGCCAAAGACCCAGGAAAGGGATAGTCAAGCAAGGCAGAAAACTTTTAGACAATAACCATTTTTTTGGTCTAAAAAATTTGCTTTAAAAAACAAACAAAAAACCAGAATAAATGGTGGTCCTAATTCCACCCACACCAGTAAAGGCCAAGTGGGGAGCCTAGATTTCCACAAACACCAGGCTGAAAGAAAGTACCCCAACCCTTATGCCAGGGTTGTGTCAGAAAAGGTTGAGTAGGGAGCCAGGATTTCATCCCCACCTGGCAGTAATGAGGTTCCTCCTTTCTCTTCCCCTCACTGCCATGGTGTCAGTTGAGAACATGTGGAAAATCAGTACTTTATCTCTACCAACCAATAATGAGGTATCCCTCCTCCCCCCTAGCAGGGTGTTAATAGAGGAGAAGTACTAGAGAATCCTGACTTTCACTATCATCTAGCTTTAATGAGGCATCTCTCTCCCCATGGTATTAGTGGAGGCCATGTGGAAAGCAATAACAAGACACTCCTACCCCTCCCAGCCAGGGAGGTATCTGTAGAGGACTACGTGAGAGCCAGAACTCCCACTTGTGGTCAGCAGTAACAAGGAGCCCCTCTTTGGGTGTCACTGGAAACTGAGAGGGGAACCTAGTTTTTTATATTCAGGAACAGTTTGTGACTGGCAGTAATGAGATAGTAGTGCTCCCCTTCCCTTGCCAGAGCAGTTTTAGAGAAAGCCAGCTAAAGCAGAAATTTTCAATATAATCCCATCTCATAAAATAATAACCAAAATATGTAAGTTTCATTAAAAAACCACTTGTCATACCACAAACCAGAAAGATCTCAAACTGGATGAAAAACATACTCAATAAAGTCAGCACTGGGATGATGGAGATGTTAGAATTATCTGACAAATATTTTAAAAGAAGATGTTGCAAAGACAGAAGAATAATCACAAATACCCTTGAACAAATGGAAAAGTAGAAAGTCTAAGCAAGGAAATAAAGATATAAAGAATAAATAGAAATATTAGAATTGAAAAATACAATAACTGAAATTGAAAAAAAAAAAAAACAACAGAATGAAACTTGATAGGCTCAACAGCAGAATGGAGGAGACAAGGAAAAGAATCAGTCAACTGAAAGATAAAACTACAGAAATCACCCAATCTGAACAACAGGGAGTAAATAGACTGAACACACACACACACACACGCACACACACACACACAGACACACGAACTCACACAAGCACAGAGTCTTAGGAACATGTGAGACTGTAACAAAGGTTCTAACATTTGTGTCCTTGGAGCTCTAGGAGAGGAGAAAAAGGGCAGGGTTTAAAAATCATTTTGGGGCACCTGGGCGGCATGGTCGGTTAATTGTCCAGCTCTTGGTTTTGGCTCAGTCATGATTTCAGGGTTGTGAGATCAAGTCCCATGTCAGTTTCCCTGCTCAGCATGTAGTCTGCTTAAGATTCTCTCTCTCTCTCCCTCACCTTCAGCCCTTCCCCTCCCACTTTGTATCTTTTCCAAATAAAATCTTTAAAACAATCATTTGAAGAAATACTAAATGAAAACTTCCCAAATTTGGCCAAAGCCCCCCAAACTTACAGACACAAGAAGCCAGTAAAACCTTCAACATGATAAGCCCAAAGAACCCACACCAAGCTGCATTATAGTCAAACTTGTGAAAACTAAAGACAAAAAAAAATAATAATTAAAACAGCTACAGAGAAGCATCACATTACATACAGGGGAAAAACAGTTCAAATGACATTGGATTTCTCACCAGAAACCATGAAGACCAGCAGAAAATGATGCAACTTTTTTTTTAAATGTTTTTTTATTATATTATGTTAGTCACCATACAGTACATCCCTGGTTTTTGATGTAATGTTCGATGATTCATTAGTTGCGTATAACACCCAGTGCACCATGCAATATGTGCCCTCCTTACTACCCATCACCAGTCTATCCCATTCCCCTACCCCCTCCCCTCTGAAGCCCTCAGTTTGTTTCTCAGAGTCCATAGTCTCTCACGCTTCATTCCCCCTTCTGATTACCTCCCCCCCTTTCTTTATCCCTTTCTTCCCCTACGGATCTTCCTAGTTCTTATGTTCCATAGATGAGAGAAATCATATGATAATTGTCTTTCCCTGCTTAACTTATTTCACTCAGCATTATCTCCTCCAGTGCCGTCCATGTTGCAGCAAATGTTGAGAACTCGTTCTTTCTGAGAGCTGAATAATATTCCATTGTATATATGGACCATAACTTCTTAATCCAGTCATCTGTTGAAGGGCATCTCCGTTCCTTCCATGATTTAGATATTGCGGACAATGCTGCTATGAACATAGGGGTGCATATGGCCTTTCTCTTCACTACGTCTGTATCTTTGGGGCAAATACCCAGTAGTGCAATGGCTGGGTCATAGGGTAGCTCAATTTTTAACTTTTTAAGGGACCTCCACACTGTTTGCCAGAGTGGCTGTACCAACTTGCATTCCCACCAACAATGTAGGAGGGATCCCCTTTCTCTACATCCTCTCCAACAATTGTTGTTTCTTGCCTTGTCAATTTTTGCCATTCTAACTGGTGTAAGGTGGTATCTTAGTGTGGTTTTGATTTGAATTTCCCTGATGGCTAATGATTTTGAACATTTTTTCATGTGTCTGTTAGCCATTTGTATGTCTTCATTGGAAAAGTGTCTGTTCATATCTTCTGCCCATTTTTTGATTTGTTTATTTGTTTCTCGTGTATTGAGTTTGAGAAGTTCTTTGTAGATCTTGGATACCAGTCCTTTATCTGTAGTGTCATTTGCAAATATCTTCTCCCATTCCATGGGCTGCCTCTTAGTTTTTCTGACTGTTTCCTTGGATGTGCAGAAACTTTTAATCTTGATGAAGTCCCATAAATTCATTTTATCTTTTGTTTCTCTTGCCTTTGGGGATGTGTCATGAAAAAGGTTGCTTTGGCCGATGTCGTAGAGGTTGCTGCCTATGTTCTCCTCTAGAATTTTGATGGATTCCTGTCTCACATCGAGGTCTTTCATCCATTTGGAGTTTATTTTTGTGTATGGTGTGAGAGAGTGGTCAAGTTTCATTCTTTTGCATGTAGCTGTCCAATTTTCCCAGCACCATTTATTGAAGAGACTGTCTTTTTCCCACCGGATGTTTTTTCCTGCTTTATCAAATATTAGTTGCCCAAAGAGCCGAGGGTCCATTTCTGGGCTCTCTATTCTGTTCCATTGGTCTATGTGTCTGTTTTTGTGCCAGTACCATGCTGTCTTTGTGATCACAGCTTTGTAGTACAGCTCGAAATCCGGCATTGTGATGCCCCCAGCTTTGTTTTTCCTTTTCAACAGTTCCTTGGAGATTCGGGGCCTTTTCTGTTTCCATACAAATTTAAGGACTGTTTGTTCCAGTTCTTTGAAAAATGTCCTTGGTATTTTGATCGGGATAGCATTGAAAGTGTAGATTGCTCTGGGTAGCATGGACATTTTAACTATGTTAATTCTTCCGATCCATGAGCATGGAATATCTTTCCATCTTTTTATGTCTTCCTCAATGTCTTTCAAGAGTGATTTATAGTTTCTAGAATATAGGTCCTTTACGTCTCTGGTTAAGTTAATTCCAAGGTAACGTATGGTTTTTGGTGCTATTGTAAATGGGATGGATTCCCTAATTTCTCTTTCTTCAGTCTCGTTATTCGTGTATAGAAATGCAACTGATTTCTGAGCATTGATTTTGTATCCCGCCACGTTACTGAATTGCTCTATAACTTCTAATACATTGGGAGTGTATTCTTTTGGGTTTTCCATATAGAGTATCATGTCATCTGCAAAGAGAGACAGTTTGACTTCTTCTTTGACAATTTGGATACATTTGATCCCTTTTTGTCGTCTGATTGCTGTTGCAAGGACTTCTAGTACTATGTTGAATAATAGTGGCGAGAGTGGGCATCCTTGTGTTCCTGATCTTAAGGGAAAGGCTTCCAGCTTTTCCCCATTGAGAATAATATTTGCTGTAGGCTTTTCATAGATGGCTTTTATGAGATTGAGAAATGTACCTTCTATTCCTACACTCTGAAGGGTTTTAATCAGGAAAGGATGCTGTATTTTGTCAAATGCTTTTTCGGCATCGATTGAGAGGATCATATGGTTCCTGAGTCTTTTCTTGTTGATATGATGTATCACGCTGATTGATTTGCGAATATTGAACCACGCTTGCATCCCAGGTATGAATCCCACTTGATCGTGATGGATAATCCTTTTAATGTACTGTTGGATTCTATTAGCCAGGATCTTGTTGAAGATTTTGGCGTCCATGTTCATTAGGGAAATTGGTCTGTAATTCTCCTTTTTGATGGGGTCATTGCCTGATTTGGGGATCAAGGTAATGTTGGCCTCATAGAATGAGTTTGGTAGCTTTCCTTCTGTTTCCAATTTTAAATACCTTTAGGAGAATAGGAATTATTTTTTCTTTGAATGTTTGGTAGAATTCCCCAGGAAAACCATCCGGGCCTGGAGTTTTGTTTTTTGGAAGGTTGTTTATCACTGACTCAATCTTTTCATAATTAAATGACCTGTTAAAAAAATCAATTTCTTCCTGTTTCAGTCTTTGCACTTTATGGGTTTCCAGGAAGGCCTCCATCTCTTCCAGATTGCTTAATTTATTGCCATAAAACTCTTGATAAACGTTTCTAATAAGCCTTCCAATTTCATTGTTGTTGGTTGTGACCTCTCCTTTTTCATTCATAATTTATTAATTTGGGTCCTTTCTCTATTCTTTTGGATAAGTCTTGCCAGTGGTCTGTCAATGTTATTGATTCTCACAATTTTAACCTGCTTCTAGTTCTGTTGATCTGCTCTGCTGTACTCCTGGTTTCTAATTCATTGATTTCTGCTCTAATCTTGGTCAACTGCTTCCTCGTGCATGGATTAGATCTGTCCCTCTGTTGTTGTTCCAGTTTCTTGAGGTAAGAATATAAAAACTGCATTTTAGATTTTTCTATTCTTTTGAGTGAGGCTTGGATGGCTATGTATTTCCCCCTTAGGACTGCCTTTGCAGTATCCCATAGGTTTTGGACTGTTGTGTTTTCATTCTTATCGGTCTCCATAAATTGTTTAAATTGCTTTTTGATTTCGTACTTTATCAAATCATTCCTGAGCAGTATGGTTCTTAGTCTCCAAGTGTTTGAGTTTCTTCCAAATTTTTCCTTGTGGTTGAGTTTCCATTTCAAAGCGTTGTGGTCTGAGAATATTCAGGGAATAATTTCAGTCTTTTGGTATTGGTTGAGACCTGTTTTGTAACCCAGAACATGGTCTATTCTTGAGAATGTTCCATGGGCATTAGAATAGAATGAGTATTCTTTGGTTCTGGGGTGTAGTGTTCTATATATATCTATGAGGTCCAACTCGTCGAGTATGGCATTCAAAGCCCTTGTTTCTTTGTCGATTTTCTGCATAGGTGTTCTGTCTATTTCTGATAGTGGAGTGTTGAGGTCCCCTACTATTAATGTATTTTTATCTACATATCTCTTTATTCTGGTTAAGAGTTGGCTTGTATATCTTGCTGCTCCCCTGTTGGGGGCATATATATTTATAATTGTCGTATCCACTTGTTGGATACATTCTTTAAGAATAATATAATGCCCTTCTGTGTCTCTAACTATAGTCTTAAGTTTAAAATCCAATCTGTCTGATATGAGAATTGCTACCCCAGCTTTCTTTTGAGGTCCATTGGCGTGAAAGATGGTATTCCATCCCTTTACTTTCAGTCTGAATGTATCTTTAGGTTCAAAATGAGTCTCTTGTAGACAGCAAGTGGATGGGTCATGTCTTTTTATCCAATCTGCAACCCTGTGGTGTTTTATGGGAGCATTTATGCCATTTACATTGAGACTGATTATTGAGAGATATGATTTTAATGATGCCATGTTGCCAGTAAAGTCTTTGTTTCTATCAATTGTGACTTTCTGTTCTATATCACTCTTGGGGCCTTTTTACTTTTATAGAACCCCCCCCCCCCTTAATATCTCCTGTAGGGCTGGTTTCGTGGTTACGAAATTGCTCAATGACTCGCGATTCTGGGAGGTCTTTATTTCTCCATCAATTCTGAATGACAGCCTTGCTGGATAAAGGATCCTTGGCTGCATGTTTTTCTCTGAAAGAGCTTTAAAAATGCCCCCCCACCCTTTCTCTCATTCCAGGTTTGTGTAGACAGGTCTGACGTAATTCTGATACCTTTGCCTTGCTACGTGAGAAATTTCTTTGCCCTGGCCGCTTTCAATACTGTATCCTTGGATCTAATATTTGCGAAATGCACTATGATGTGACGTGGTGTAGGTTTGTCGTGGTTGAGCTTGGGAGGGGTCCTCTCTGCCTCTTGGACATGAATGTTTGTTTCCCTTGCTAGATTAGGGAAGTTTTCAGCTACAATTTGTTCAAATATCTCTTCTAGACCTCTGTTTTTCTCCACCCCCTCTGGGATGCTGATGATTCTGACATTGGAATGTTTCATTGAGTCAGTAATCTCCCGTAACCTACATTCACGAGAATGGATTTTTTTGAGTCCAGATTCTATTTTAGCTTTCTCTTCTACTAACCCATCCTCCAGTTCACTGATACGTTCTTCTGCCTCATTCACCCTGACCGTCAGAGCCTCTAGTTTTGACTGCATTTGGCTCATAGAATTTTTAATTTCTGCCAGATTCACTCTCATTTCTGCCCTTAGAGATTCTATATTCTCATTAACATTTTTTCATTAATACTTTTTTCAAGTCTACACATCATCTTGACCATTGTTACTCTGAATTCCATTTCTGATAATTTGGTTATATCCATATCCATTAGTTCTGTGGCAGAGACCACAGACTCATTGTCTTTTCTTTGCTGCAGGGCATTTCTCCTTCTCGTCATTCTGATGAGGAGAGGTTGCGGGGTTGTCCAGAGCCCAAATTATTGACCAAGTCCCAGGCCGTGCGCCTTTGTTTTATAGAGATCTTAGGGATGTGGGCTTCTTGATTTTTCAGCCTGCCTTCTGGGGGAGGGGCCTGCTGCGCCGATACTCAGGCAACCCTGTTTGGGTAGAGTCTCCATGTCCCCTGTGAGGGGGGATGGGGATGGCCACACTGTGTGCTGGTATTTCCAGGCTTTTGTCCTCTGGCGGCTTTCCCTGGCAGTTTGCTGTGCCTCTTCTGAGAGTCAGAGCACCAGTAGCCGAATCTCAGCCTCTGTCTCAGAACAGAGGGATCGTGGACCATTCTCCACTGATGTTTTGGCCACTTTAACTCTGTTTCTGTTGGTGCTTCTCAACCCTGCAGCATCCCGGGATATGTGCCCCACACCCGGCGTCCCAGCCCTCAGTTCCAGGGCCGGCGTGTTTCTGTCCTTTTTGTTTCTAACATTGCCAGCCACCAGCTGCCAGCCGCCCCCATGCACTCCGTTGCTCCCGGTCTCAGTCTGGTTCCAGTGAGCACACTGGAGCTCTGGTTTTCAGTCTGGTCGCACGTTCCCCATCTCACGGTCTCAGTCTTGCTCTCTTGTGGGTGCCAGTCCGCGAGTCCGCCGGCTCCCCTTGTGCAGGTGGCTACCACTTTCCAGTGCCCAAATATGGCGGCTCCCTCCCCCTTCCATTTATCTTCCGATATCTGTGCGCGGTTTCACAGCTCCCCGCTTCGTACCTCAATACTCAGCGCTGGAGATGTTCATTTGTAGAGATCCAGATGTATCTTCCTGCATCTCATGCTGATTCTGTGGATGTTCAGGCTGGTCTGGTACCTATCCAACAAGACTGAGGGGACCGGCTGAAAAAGGGGTACCCTACTCCTCCGCCATCTTAACCCCTCTTTCATGATGCAGCTTTTTTTAATTGCTGAATGAAATGAACTGCTGACTCAGTATCCTACATCTGGTAAAAATATTCTTCAAGAATAAAGGGGAAATCAAGGCATTCTAGGTTGAAGGAAAACTAAAAGAATTTGTTGCCAGCCAACCTGTACTAAAAGATTGACTATCTTGGTCATTGGGAATTTAACTAAGAAATAACTCATTAAATAAGTTTTGATAATATAGGGGAGGAAATAAATGTTTTCTGGTAAACAAAGTGAAATAATTCCCTGCAAGATGTTTTGTCTTGTTCTTGGATTTCTCTCTCTCTCTTTCTGATTGTGCTTCCTCCAGACTCTAACAACCTACAGTATATGTGTGCAGTATAAGCAGGAATATAGAGAAGTCCAATTCCCTGACTTCTAAGACCTTAACTTTCATCTTGCATTGACTTTTATTTTCTGAGCAGACTTAAGCTTGGTGTTGGCAGCTTCACCCAGAGATTCCCCCAAGCACTGGATCAGGGTCCTCAAAATGAAGTCCACAGCCCATTCGCATCAGAATGAATTGGAATGTTCATAAAATGCAGGTTCCTAGACATCACTCCCGAATAAGGTAGCACTAAAACTATAGTGTTGACAAACTCCCTGGTGATTCTTGATCACACTGAAGATCGAGAACCACGGTAGTAGGTTACACAAGGGACCTTTACCAATGCAAACGTCTGTGGGAAAATTGGCATGATTTCTCAACTCGCACACCGCTTTGTGCTGGGCTTGCTTGCTCCCACACCTCTGTATTTTCTGATGGGATTCCTTTGCCATTCTGCCCACTACAGCCTAGCACCTTCTAATAGGTGAGGTATCCAGCTGAACTTCACTATATACTCAGCAACCAAACACAGTTATTTTTTCAAGGATATTTTCAGGCTGTATCTTCAGCCTGGTTCAAGGCTCCAAAGCATTTGATCCCACAGCTATGATGACAGATTTTAAAGTACAGATCTGTTGCTTTGAGGGGTGCCCATTTTTTATTCTCTTTCATTACCCTTTTCCACAGGGTACAGTGGCAAGAGGCTCAGAAGTCATACTGACCTGAGTTTGAATCCCTGCCTGGCCATATACTAGTTAGCAAGTAGCATTGTCTCTGAGCCTATTTCCTCCTTGAAAACAGAAGTAATCCCTGCCTACTGAGCTCAGAGGTGTAGGAGAACTTTGTGGAGGGGAGGCAGAATGGAATAGTGGGAAAGCACAGGCTTTGGAGTTCTTAGAGAACTGGTATAAAGTCCGCTTCTGCCTCTTGGCCAGCTGTCAGGTTTGGGGCAAGTTATTTTACAGAAGGAGGATAATATAATACTACCTTGACCAGCATTGTGAAGATTTATTAAGAGGATCCAGACAAATGGTGAGTGCTCAAAAATTGCAATTATTATTATTTTTAGTTTTGGGGGAAAGTTTGTACAGTGTCAGGGACACAGGGATTTTTGCCTATTAGTATTAATAATGTTTAAATCTTTTGAGTTGAACTCTCAGCTGTGCAACCATAAAGTGGATTTCAGAGGTACGCAGACCTGGGATGAATGCCTACCCTAGTATTTCTTACCTGTTTAAGAAACATGGCTTTGGCACAAGTTGCTTAATTTTTCTGAGCCTCGTGTTTTCATAAAGAAAGGGGTAGTGATATTCACTTCACAGGATTATTGTAGGACTCTAAAAGAGTTTAGTTCATCTCCTCTCTTCCCTTCTTACCCCCTCTCTCCCCAGGGGAAGGGGAGGCGGGCTAAGACTGTACATTGGTTTGTAGTCAGATTCTGGTTAATAATGCTGATACTCATTTGTGATTCATTTGTGTAAATCATGATTGCAACTTTTAAATGACTGATATAGCAGGACTCCAGTGTTTTTGACTTAAATCAGGATTATGATTATTAGTTCTGCAAACCAGTTTTCTAGGTTCTTGAATTGACAGTTAAACACATAGTCAAGTGCCTTCCTGGGTCAACATTTAAGGAATGTATGTGGTTAATTTTATTTTTTTATTTTTTTAATAATAATATTTTTTTTATAATATTATGTTAGTCACCATACAGTACATCTCTGGTTTTTTGATGTAAAGCTCAATGATTCATTAGTTGCATATAACACCCAGTGCACCATGTAATACGTGCCCTCCTTACTACCCATCACCAGCCTATCCCATTCCCCTAACCCCCTCCCCTCTGAAGCCCTCAGTTTGTTTTTTTAGAGTCTAGTTTGGTTTAGAATACAGACTAATATTCATTTCCTGAATATGGACTATGGCATGGGTATCCTTGAGCCATAAGCTGCATCTCTGCTTTTAGAGAGAAAAATCATAATGAATAACTTGATTTTGCAGAAAACTCAAAGTAATCATGGAAAACGATATTTCTTAAGTGTCTTATACTTTGTCTAATACTTGTAGTTTTGTTGCCTGAAGTAATAACATTCTAGGAGGAAAATCAACTTGGTTTAGAGAGTTTTTCAACTTGTTTTATCTTTAGATAAATGAAGTATTAATTTTGGATAATAGGTCTGCGACTTACACTTCGTAAACTGAAAAGATATCTAGGTGCAGGAAGCAACATGTTGTATTTCCACTTTTCTTTCTGTTCTAATTTCTTCTTTTTTTAAAAAAAAATTTACTTATTTCATTGGTATTTTCACTCCATTTCCCTCTGATATTTCATTGGGCTATTTATTCTTTATAAAAATATAATGAAAAATTTCCTCTCATTCAATGTCTTCGTGGACTTTTCAATGATCATTGACCAAAACAATAGTGGTTACATTTTTTATTTTCCTCTTGACTGTACCGCTCATTGTATTGTTTATCCTTTTCTTCTTTGTTTCTTCCTACCCTGGCCCACTGCACCCTGGATTATCACTATACTGTGGGAACATTTCTGAGTTAAATTTCCCATAGTAAGATAGCCACAGGAAAGATAATTAAGATGAATATATGGGTACTAGGTTCATTTGTGTTCAACTATCTACACAATCTTGAAAACAGACACAGTAGTCTTCTGAGGAAGCTGTTTCTATTTAAAGAGTGATAGAAAATCTTGGTAACTTCCCTAAATTTGGAAAGCCCTAAAATGTCATTAATTTCTATTATGTTTTAAGAGTACATTATACTATTTATCAATGTAAAACGCATGGTCATTGCAGTTCCTCAAAGAATGATGTTATCCTATTGATATTGCTGATGGTGATCCAGTGCCCAAAGTCATCCAAAAAGGTGTAACCGGAATTCAAATTAATGGTGTTGCCTATTGCTTTAAAAAAAAAATGCTTGGGGTATATAGAATATAATTAATATGTAATCCATTGTAAGTACATAAAATTCTAAGATATTAAATGACTAAACTATTTTTGAGAGCAAGGGCTATTAAAATAGAAAGGATATTTTTATTTCTGCCAATATTCATCTTGCTTAAAGTTGTAGACTCTGGGCAGGTAAGAATGAATAGGCAATTCCGTAGAATGAGCCATAAAGAAGAATTTCTCATATGTACTTGTTATGTAATGATTTTGTTGAACTTCAGTAAAATTTTGTGAAGCACTTTGTGTGAACACTTAAAATTTTTCCTATAATCCTGGAGTGTTACAGTTATTAATTTTAAATGGAAAGCGCTGTCTCTTTTCTCATTAATGGAGGGAGACAGATGCTTTACCTGAAGCTATGGGCTGCAAGCAACCCTAGTAGTCAATCACATCATTTATATTATGTTGGGATTGTGCTTTTGGCCTTCGCTTATTCAGAAATAATGTATAGCATCAGAATTTTTTACTGTGATTGCATTTTTAGTTGATGTACTCTGCTAGATCTAACACTAAAATACAATTGCACAGAACATCAGTGGATTCTTTAAATTCTGAGAAAAATACATCACATTTTGAACTAAGAAGTTTATCTTTCATGTGAATCTGAACTATAGAAAATACTTCCCTCTTTTCTTTAACCGATGTAAGACATAAGCCATTTCTCTTACATGCACTGTTCCTGTTACTCTACACAGGGATGTAGTGTCAGTCCAGTGCATGGATACTTGTTATCAGAATCCCATCATTCCATTTCTCATTAGAGGGAACACATAGGAAACTGTACAATTTGGACTCCAAACATCCGATAACCAGATGGCAAGTTAGCCTCAATGTAGTGCAAACACTGTCTGTTTGTAAGACTGATATTTGCACACACGTCTTTGGCAGATGACGATAAAGCGCTGCACAGAGGAAGCCTGCCTCCTGAGTCACACAGACGAGAACATCTTCCTCAAGTCTGTGTTCTCTTCTCTCTTTGCAAAGGCTGATGGATTCTTTTAAATTCAAAGATATTTTGAGGAAGATTTTGGAAGTTAAATGGGGAGAGGTAGGTTTCCAATCTGGGCAGTTTTCATTTTTCTTTCCCAGGTAAAATTCAGGCTTAGAATATCTTGCTCATCTATGTTTTTTTGTTTGTTTGTTTTAAATTCTGGCCTAAGGGATTGAGAGTCATATGCAGTGATACTCAAGTCCCTTAGTAAAGATGGATGTACGTATGGGTAGGTAGATAATGTCTATGTTTGCATGCCTATGTATGTGTGTGTGTGTGTGTGTGTGTGTGTGTGTGTTTGCCTAGATTCAGACTCATTCTGTATTCATACTCTTTCATGGGAATCTATTTAGTATTATGAAAAGGTGTCCATAGGCTTTGGAATCTCTACAGACAGTCTGTATAATGGTTAAGAACTGGGTGTTATACACAAACAATGAATCATGGAACATTATACCAAAAACTAAGGATGTACTGTATGGTGACTAACATAACATAATACAAACTTATTATAAAAAAAAAAAAAAAGAACATGGACTCTGAAGTCAAAATTGCCTCGGTGATCCTGTACAAGTTGATAATCCTCTTCTCAGCTTCCTCATTTATAATATGACAATGACAATAGTATTACCCTAAAGGCTTGTTATGGGATTAAACAAAATAAATCTATAAAGTTCTTACAAAAGGGCCTCTCAGATAATAAGCAGTGTATAAGTGTTAGCTTTCTTTTTATCTGTTAGTCTACCATCTGTACCATACCTTGTACCTAGAAGACTTAGGATTGTCATTTTAAAGCACTCAGTAAATACGTGTTTTCCTGAACTGGGCCTAATGATGAGTCACAGGTCCATAACTGCTCAGCCAAGCAACTTTGAGTAAACCACTTTAACTCTCCTAAGCCTGTTTCCTCATCCATGAAATGGGGCAATAATTGCTGCCCTGTTGTCCTCACAAAGTTATTAGGTAGACCAAATGAGAGAATTTATATGAAAGCATGTGTTTAGTTTGAAATGCAAGGCAGATAGTTGTAATGCCTTTGGAGAAAGCTTAACTCCAAAAAGCAATGAGATGACTGATTCAGGCTTACTTCTCATGGTCTAGCGGTCATGATAAGACACTTACATGTACAATACAATTCTATTATAGGTGGGACATGCTAATGTAACAGGAAGTTCCAGAGCAAGTGCTTTGGTAAAACTCAAACTATGGATAAATTATTTCTGATTTTTAAATAGTAGAAAGAGAATAAATATTCATCATCCAAGCCTTAGTGATACTCTGAAGTAAGTTTTAACATTCTCAGTTACCTGGATGATTAGGTTGCTTACGTAATGTTTCATTTGAAGCCAGATGAGTTAGGAACGTATACCAAAGGCTAAGAGAATATCAACATTTGGGACTCTTTATTTATTGGTGCATTAAGAGAATGTCAGGGCACTTTTTAGAGAACCCCCACTCAAAATTGTTTTCATCTGAGGAAATTAAAAATGTATGCTCACAGAAACTTTGCTCAAGGCATTTTGTTCAGCTAGCAAACATTTGGTTCTTCTTTTATAGGATAAAGGATCTGTCTCACTAGCTCTTGTGGTTTAGAAAATATTTCCATCATATAATATAAAATCTTGTCTATAATTCAGGTGGGTTTTAAAAGTCAAATTAAGGGGGCCTGTGTGGCTTAGTCGGTTAAGCATCTGCTTTCAGCTCAGGTCATGATCTGGGGGTCCTGGGATCGAGCCCCACATCAGGCTTCCTGCTTGGTGGAAAGCCTGCTTCTCCCTCTCCCTCAGCCTCCCGCTCCCTCTGCTTGTGTTCTCTCTCTGTCAAATAAATAAATAAAATCTTAAAAAAAAAAAAGGTCAAATTAAGTAGCCTATTCTGGCATGCCTGGCCTTCTTAAATTCATTATTTTAGAAAACCTTATTAGAACAAATAGTGTCTATTGCCTTTAATTTAAGATTTTCTATAGGATCTAGGTCTCAGTAGTAATGGGGCAGTATATTGAAGCCACACAGAACTAAACCTTCTAACTAAAGTACCCTTAAAAGGGTTTAGTCTCAAGCCAGACCGCTTTTTTTTTAAATCATTTTTCCTATCCATAATAGAGTGACTCCCTTGCACTCCATTTTGGAAAGATGTATGCTAAGCCACAGAATGGTGAGTGGCTCAAAGCTCACCTGAGCTCAAAGAGAGTCACTCAAAGGTGAGTGGATAATTTCCCTCTCTTCATCTCTCCCTTCACAGCATTGCTCTTAAAAAGAAAGAAAACACCTTTTTTGAGATTTCTACCTATATTATTTTATTAGTAATGCCTCTACTGAATCAGCTCTTTGAACTCTGTTTTATTACTGAAATGGATTTACACCACCCACATCTGATATTGCTCATAATATCTTACTGAGGTACTTTTGGACATCACATCAGGCATGGGTGATTCACAGCCATAAATAATTGTCAGTGTAGATAATAGCTCACTGCCCAACGCTGGTATGTTTGAGGTCTCTAAACAATCATGTTTAATATCCAGAAGTTCATTTTTTAGAACTCGAGGATGCTAACACCTAACTGCCAGAATTCATGTTGAGAATAATGATGTCCTATCAAATTTTTGAATAAATATGTCCTGCTTATTAATTAAAATTGTTCTGTACATAAAATGTACTATTACCATGGGCTTTTTCCCCCAGCTAATGAGTCAGAATACTGAGATGGTCACTTATTTTTAAATATTGCAAAGTATACTTGTTGCTTATTGTATGCCATCTCCAGATTTCTGTTACATTCGAGTAAATTTTTGATAAAGTCCATCATGAGATATGATGCTATTTTTACATGGGCCATCATCACTCATTAACCTTGATAATTTATGTCCCAGTGAAAGAAAATAGATGACAAGGAAGAAAAAAATTGCAAAGCAAAAGGCCGATAAATCTGAGAAATATATTGGATATTCTCCATTTGCTCCTCTGTATCCCTTCTTTCCCATCCTATGGACCTATGAAAGCATTAGCAGGGCTCCTCTGCCTTCCGGCTTCTGGTTGGACAAGGCCAATGGGAGGCACTAGTAGGAGATTAGGGAATGGGAGAAAAGCTCCATCCTCACAGAGCCACAGTGTATTAAAGGCGGTGTTATTTCCAAGGTCACAGTTCCTGCAGGTGCTCTGCTATAAATGCAGTTCTCTCTGAATTTCAGTCACCTCTCCTCCTTCTTAATCCTTCAGGTTGTGGAGATAGGAAGCAAATATTTCCTCTACTACTAGCCCTTGTGGACTCACCTCCCATGTTGATTTCCCTTACCTCTGCCCCATGACTGTTAATTGTCCTGTCATCAGTCTCTCTTTGGTCACTATTTCTGAGTGTTCCATCTGTTCCTGCTAGTGTCTGATTGATACAAGTAGAAGAGTGCAAAAACGAAGGCAAGGCTGCAGCCAGCACTGCTGGCTTTAAGCTCTGGTTTTGCTGCTTCCTAGCGTGTGCCTAGCGTGTGACCTCAGGCAAATCTCTTATTCTTCCAGAAGTGCAATTTCCTCAACTGTGCAATGAAGGGCAGTTGAACCAGATTCCAAGCTCTAAAAATTCTATGTTCTGTATTCAACTCAACATATAGAAGTGGCTACCCTTATGATATGCCATTAATAAATTTTTCAGTCACTTCCAGAGGGGTGAAAAAAGCAACCCTCGTGGAATTGATGTCAGCACTTAGTAATATTGCCCATGAACTTAGGGGACATAATTCATACAATGAAATTGCCTTATTTGGATGTTTCTCCGGTGTTTTCTCCTTTTGCATATAAATGTTATCAAAATAAAGATGTATTCCTTGTCAGTTCTGTTGAAAGGACTCTGTAGACAATCAGGTTAGTTTCAGATTGGTTTTAAGTGAAGCACTTTCAGCTACCACTTCACTCAGGCACCAGTTTGGTTATGAAAGATGATTTTTCAGGTTCCTGTTCCAATTCTATTTGGAAAGAATGTTTGTGAAGCATCACTTTTCTGGTTAATAATTGTTTGCTCTTTCATAGGGCCCTATCGACAACCTGCTTCCCCTTGATTACCTAATTGCAAGGTGAGGGAAAACAGAGAGGCAAATGAAAGTAAAACCACAATGACTACTGTAGATGCAAAGTATGAATGTTTGAAGAATCCCTGTATTTTAGTCTGGCTATTTCAGTGGATGGTGCTGCACCATTTTGGTTACATTTTCAGGGCCCAGATTGCTTGATCAGCAGAGTGAATGAAAGTTTCACTGTTGTAACCTGGAGAACTGCTGTGGTGGGGCCCCAAGTCTTTGAGCCGGAAACACAAATGACTCATGGGTATGGATGAAGCCAGGTCAGAGAAAGGAGAGCAAAATTGAATATGGCCAAGTGGCAGTAACCTAAAAGAGGGATGTAGGAAAACAATATCTCAGTAAAATGCCAGGATGATGAATTTGTATAGAGTAGATATCTTTTGCATTAAGAGAAATGCTGTCTTCTCACAACATCACTGCAATTGTTTTCAGGAGCTATTCTAAAAATTCCCTTTCATTCAAGGTGTTATTTTACTCTGAGGTCAGGTAATGGAGGATAGACTATTGGAGCTCTTGGTTTCTAGAGAATGTATAATACACATTAACATCTTCTCTTCTATGTTCCTCTATAGAACTCCATACTATCTACTCTGTTCGTAGGACTCCTTGTCTGTGTGCTTCAACTGCCAAAGAGTTCCCTTTACAGGAATCAGCATGGCATTGAGTGATATTGAAAAATGAATCTTAGGCTTCAAAAGTTACGAAGGCTTGCTTGCTTTATCTGTCTGTCTGTCTATATATCTATCTGTCTGTCTATCTATCTGATTCAGCAGAGAGGTACAACAGAAAACTATGTTGCATTTGTAGCTTAAAGTTATTTGCTAATATCCATTTTCACTGACAGTTTCTAGAAGTTTTACTTCAAAATCACTGTTTTAGAAAGAAATTTACTTTGGTTTCTCTATTACCCTTTTTTTTGGCTGATGAATAATACTCCTGCTCAAGATTCACAGGAATCTGATAATGGGTTTGGCTTTAGATGAAGCCCGGATGTGAGGGAGATTCACTTTTTACTGTATACACTTTGTTCTGCTATGTTTTTCATGCCATATATTTCTGTTTCAGAAGCATTTTCATGCAACCCCAAAATGAAATAAAAACTCCCACTCAATTTATGAGAATTGCTTTTGGATTTGATTTTGACCTGTTTGACTATTTAAGATATGATTTCAGTTCTGTAAGCTAAGCTGCCTATGAATCTAAGTACATATTTATTATCAAAATGTTCCTGTTGAAAAGAACAAATCCCTTTCTTGAAATTTCAGTTTTGTATTCATTGACAGGATCTAAGGCACTAGTGATAATCATCACTGACTCTTCCCATGCCACTCCCTGATCGGTCACCAAATCCTAATGATTTGAGTATGTCACTCAGGTCCATTTCCTTTTCTCCAAGTCCAGTCACTGTTCTAGTTTGGGACCTCATTATCTCTTTGTGAGAATACTGAAACTTTGCTTAACTGGTCTTCTTGCCCCCAGGCTCTGACTCTCAACAACACTGCAACAAAATTCAGTTCCCGTTGCCCACAGAACAGTGTTCATTAATCCTTGGCATCCTGGCTCCTACCTACAGTCTCATTGTGATTTCTCTCAACATTTATTCTTTTGATTTTTTTTTTCTTTCCACTGTCTGATAATATGTTAGATATTGTGTTAGGACAATACCAGATGGAGTTCCTCTCCTCGTAATGTTTACTGCCCAGTGGCAGACGGGGCATATAATCAGATCATACAAACGTTGATTCAAAAAGGAAGACCAGCACTTTGAGAACGAGTTGCTCAGAGCTAGGAAAGCATATACCTGAGGGACCTGACCTAGTCTTGGGGCTTAGAAAAAGTTTCTTGAGTTTATGTTGCTACAGCAGTTATCTGGAAAATGAATTGCAGCCACTTCAAATGAGAGCTGATATTGCCTGCAACAGGCCACCTGCCATCCTTCAACCTGTGCAGGTTTTCCTGGGCTTTTCCCCCAAGCTTTTCCTATTTCATTTGTTGTTTGGTAAAAGTTTCTGTTTAATTATCTTACCCTTTTCTTTTACTTTATGGAGTATTCAACTCGAATGTTACTTCTGAAGACAGTCTTCCCTAACCTTATTTATGGCTTCCGTTCTTGAACCCCATGGTTTAGAAGAATGGCTAGCACTCATCTCTCAGCTTACACATCATTATATATGGATTAATTATTGCTTGGCTTCTGTCTCACCCTTACACGTACATTTGACTATATTTTTCTTTCCATCTCCTGTTGTATGCTCAGAATCCTTTGTATTCTCAGAACCTAAAATGGCACTCAGAACAATGAGAACTTAATGTATCCACTGGATCAGGTAATATCTAACAGCATGTGGAATAATTGTTTTATCCATTTCTTGGCTTTAGATTATGAATACTTACAGATTATCTCTTTTCATAATAGCATTAATAGAAGAAGTTCCCATTGTAAGGAAGTGAAATGTTTCAATTATTGTTTTATGACTCAGTAGTTTGACACTTGGGATATATTTCCCCCAAAGAGGAAGGAGTATTTGATTTTCACATGTGTAGAGAAAAGGCAGAACTGTCCTATAGAAATAGTCAAAGGTACCTGGGTTCTAATGCTATTTCCAACTTTTACTAACTTTATTATTTGAGCCAATGTTTTCATGTAAGAGCAACCCAGTTCTCTCACCTGAAAAAAATAAGATATAAGTTCTTGCCTTGCTTGTTCATTATAAGAATTGAATAAGTAACACATATAAATTGCCTAACTCAAATAATGCAAGTTCATTATTACATGTTAGCTCTCTTCCCTGTCCTTCCCTCTTCTCTTATGTCCATGACATTGACCTTTCAGGCAACTTTGTCAGGATGAGTGCCTGGGCAGGTTGGAGGATGAGAAGTTCTATGCTTTCCAGGCCCCTGAAAAATAAAAAAAGAGGAAATTTCATCATTCACATCATGACATCCACTCCACCAATCACTCACTTAACAAAAATTGACCTAGCACTCTGTATATGCCAACTAGTTGTCAAGCAGTTGAACAGTCAAAACCTAGGCATATCATTATTTTCCATTTCCAAGGGGCTTGGAGTAGCTGTGGGGAAGAGAACTAGATTCTGAATGAAGAGGCCGATGAGTGGGAATGGGGAACTAGAGCTGTGGAGGCTGCAGCCCAGCTGACTCCTGGAGGACACCAGGCCTTTTCCTGTGGTTTGGCCATTGTGCACCTGCTGGTTATGGGCTCTGGTTGGTAAGGAGCTTTCACTTTTTTTAACCCTGAGCCAGTACAAACCTTGAAGCTCTGGAAGCTTAAACAGACACCTTTTGGCACAGTCTCTGATGACAGAGGGGGTGATTAGCTGGGGCCCTCATTATCTATGTGGGTAAATGGTGTCAATTCTTCCTATGAGGGAAAGTACAAAAGAACTAGCAAAGTTATTATGTAATTAGGTCTTTACAAAATCTTTTTTTTTTTTTTCCTGGAATGCAACATTTTTTTCTTTCCTCATCTTTTTAAATGAATTGCAAACTGACAGCATATTTTCAGCACAGAAAACCAAATCAGGATTTGGAATGCCTGTATTCATAGAGAAAAATAAATCTTTGATAAGAAGAATTACTTTTAATTCTTCTGTAATTTGCAAAATAAAGACGATGTGGTTATTTAATTTGATTTCGTCTTTTGTGTTTGTAAAACTGTGCTCTAGTCTGAAACAGCTGTGCTGCCTAATGCATTTATGGCTGATGTAGAAGGCTGGGATGTTTATTAATGATAGAGATTTGGAAGAAAAGAGTGGTAGTTATTCTATGCTGTGTTATTTAATATAATTATGAACTTTACAATTATAAAGCTCCTGTAATCTACATAACACAGGGGGAGGTTGAGTGTTCTGAGGTCACCTGCTGTTGTAGTGACAGTTCTACACCAGCACATAAAAACCAAAAGCAAGTGATGATGATAAAGCCATCCTCTCTTAAAATGTGTGTATATAGATCAAGCTAATGTTACCTATTTTCAAGAAAAGTTATTTTATTTTTTGAGGAATGCAGTAAAAATCCTCATTCACAGGAGTTATAAGTTAGAACTAGCATGAAATGTAACTGAGTATGAAAGATGAGCTTATTGAAAAAATAGTGTGAAGATAATTTTCAGTGAAACACTGTAAGCTTCTTAGGAGACTAAAACACTTTTATATTTGATAAAATAATAATTATAGCTATTAGAATATTTTATAATCAGTAAACTAAAAAGGATAGCCTGAAATGATCTCTCTTCAGTGAACACTTACATAATGCAGTGACAACGACACAGATAAGACTGAGCATCTTCAGTGTTCCAATCAATGTGCAGGACTGTTATATACCTGATATTATTTAATGTGGTCTTAAATATTGTGAAGTAATTGAGTGTAGTAAAATAGTAATTGAATATGTTTTTGATAGTTATCCTTTAAAATATTCTTCATGTGATTGTATTATGGACTGAGAAGAGTAAAGCATAAAAAGGATTTAATTGTTTCTTAAGGAGGTGAGAATGTGTGGGGAAGGTTGCACTGGATTTGGAGTTAGATCCCAGCAGGGCTGTTTACTTACTTGAGTGAACTACAGCCAGTTACTTAACCTATCTTAGCTCAGTTTCTTCTCTTTAAAATAAGGATGATAATACCTATACCATAAGGTTGTAGTAAGGATTAAAAACAATGTGTATACAAGCAATTTGCGAATTTCCTTATATATATTAGCCATGCTGAGCATTTAGCTGAAGTTCTCTTTGACCAGTGAGATTTCAATAAAATTAACCTCAGTTTTCATTCCAAGACCAACATTTTGTGAGATACACAATGTCCTATGACCTCACTAATATGTATGTATGTGTATTTTATATTATTTTAAATTAAAAAAATATTTTTTACAAAATTCCAGGCCATATTTTTCATGGTGATTTTTGACTCAAAATTCTGGTCTTTCTGTCTTTTTCCCTCCTCAGCTTTATTGAGATATAACTGACAAATAGCACTGTGTACGTGTAAGGTATACAATGTCATGATTTGATGTACATGTGTATTGTGAAATGCTTACTAAAACGAGGTTAGTTTGAGTCAAAAAATCAATGTCAAAGGGCTTTCCCCTATGTTTTCTTGTAGGGTTTTACACTTTCAAATCTTCTGTTTCAGAATCCATTTTGAGTGAATTTTTGTGAGTTGTATAATCTATGGGTCCGATTTCATTCTTTTGCATGTAGATATCTACTTTTTCCAGCAGCATTTACTGAAGAGACTACCCTCTTCCCATTGAGTATTCTTGGTTGATTTGTCAAATATTAGTTAGCCATATATATGTAGGTTTATTTCTGGGCTCTCTATTCTGTTCTATCGGTCTATGTGTCATTTTGACACCAGTACCATACTGTTTTGCTTACCATAGTTTTGTAATATAGCTTGAAATCAGGGAGTGTGATACCCACAACTTTGTTCTTTCCCAAGATTGTTTTGCCTTTTTGGGGTCTTTTGCAGTTCCATACCAATTTTAGGGTTATTTTTTCTATTTCTGTGAAAAATGACATTGGAAATTTTGATGGGGACTGAATTAAATCTATGGATGGCTTTCAGGTTCTGTTCATCAAACTCTTGTCCTCTCTTAATCTTATCTCCTCCCTTTTTTCTTTTTCCTCTGCTCATAACCATCCCATATATGGTACTTAATTCCTTGTCTTTGATCTCCTCCTCTCTCCCTGAACATAATCACAAGATATGTAACCATTCTGACTAAAGGTTTTAGGTGATATAGAACAATGCAAACTAGATAGGAATACATGGAATATAGGGTAATGCAAACAATGAAAAATTGGATGTGAAAAATTCCTATTCCTATAAATCCTGCAGCCACTGCAACACTTAAAATTTCTCCAAAGTCTGCTTTCGAAATTTCAAAACCCTGCAGCATATTTGTGTGTTCCTTTTTAGTCCCTTTACCTAGGTCAATAAAATCTCCTTGCTTTCTGTTCTGGAAGCTTCCTCTACTCAGACTTCTCCCTTAATCTTTCCCTGTTACACAGTGTCACCCAACTCTGGTCCTCTTTGCATAATCTGACACTCCTGTTTGTGCCTGATTAAACCCTTCTCTTCCATCTACTTTACAAAGAAGAAAGCTTTACGTAGCATTTTCTTTCTATTATTAGGACATATTCCATCTCCCTTAGAAGACAAGAGTGACTACAGTCCATTTCGTTTTATTTATTCTATAAAAGAAGGTACTATGAGAATCTGTTCTAATTCCCCATCAGATCTTTGATGTGACAGAGGCTTTCCCCCCGCTCTTTCCCCTGGTTATATTACATTGATGAGGTTTTATAGGAGTGATGTAAAGAATAAGCCTTTCATTTCAAAAGTCTGAGTTGACATCTTGGCCTACCATGCCAGTAGCCAAACGATGTTGGGAAGCTTTATTGTCTGAGTAAAATGTGGTAAATAATAATCTCTTATAGTAGGTCTTTCTTGTGATAGTTAACTATGAGACAATATATGTATAACTTGGATATGATGCCTGGCACATTGTAAATATTTAACAAAGATTGTTTGATATAAATCCACTAATATAATTTGTCCAGTATACATGGACCTCTGTCTTGCTCCCTTAGTCCATTCACACATTATGGTAAAAGAAAAGAAGGGATTTAAAAAATGAAGATGAACACTGATAGGTTTCTAGATTCTAACCACCTTGTTTTAGAAAAAAAGTTCTGTAAAGCTGTTTATTTTATCACTTTGTTAATGTCTTGAATTTAAATATATTTGTAAAGAGTCATCACAATATATATCATGACTAAACGCATAAAGTTCGTATTGAAATAACAAATTTATAAAATTAAATGGATTTAGCTTTACAAATAGCCTAGGTAATGAAGCTATTCATTTCTAAAGAATAAAGTGCAAAAAATCATAATACCGTAGCAGTGGTGTAGCAGTGTGCTTCTATTTGTGTGCTGTAATCCCTTTGCAGTAACCACACATTGCAAAAATATAGAGACAATTTTCTTATCTTTTTTTAGTTTTGAGGTCAGCATAATAATAGAAAACTACTTATTGTACACCTATTATGTGTAAAGTGTTTTGCAGGAAATTCAGATGACAGTCATTATATGAGGTAGGTTATTGTTTCACAAATAGGAAACCTGAGGCCCAAAAAGTTAGGAAATTTGCTTAAGTCTCCATCTCAAAATTTAAAATCTGACTCTAAAACCTAAAATCCTGCCATCATGCTTTATTAAGAAGATACAACAGGAAGAGGGAGTTTTCATTATATATCCTTAGTAAAAAGTGGAAATTTTAGGAACAAGTCTCGTTTGTTGAGTCCAAATTTTTAAAAAGATGAAAAAACACATTATGGATTTTTTTCCCAAACATTTTCTAAAAACTCTCTGTATAAGTCACAACATCCCTCCCCATCTCCCTTCTTCCTACAAGTCTTTATTTTGTACCTTCTATGTGTCAAGCACTGAGTTAGTCACTATGATACAATGGTGAACAAAATGAGAAATTATGATGTAGAAGTGGAGACAGACATTATCCAAATATCATTCCAATGAAAGTAAAATTGAGTAAGAGAAGCACTAAAAATGAAGTGCTACATGGTGTTACAAAAGCTTAAAAACTGGAGTGGAGGTGGTATTTTGATCTAGTCAGAAACAGTAGAAGAGGATCATTAGTTTAAGTTGTGGTCTAAAGGTTGAATGCATGTTAACCAGGTAAATGAGGAAAAAGCATTCATGCAGAAATATGAGCATGCATAAAGGTCCCAAGATTTAAGATGGGAGTGCATGGTGGCACAAGAAACTAAAAGAAAGTCAACATAGCAGATTGAGTTCTCCAGAAAGCAGAATCTGAAATGCTGATTACAGGGTGGGATATTTATTAGGGAGTGCCTTTGGGATTAACACCTGGGAAGGGAGTGGGAAAGAAGCAGAATTGGGCAGAAAGAGAATCCAAGGTGACCTTATGGGAACTATAGAGCTTTAATGGCTCCAGATCTTAAGACCCCTACTTCTATTAGTCATTGGCTATTCTGGAAAGGGTGCCATCTTGTGTAAGAAGGTATTTTTCAGCTGAGGAGGCAATCAATCCCTGACAGGACTGACAGATGAACCTATTTGATAAGCAACCTAACACATTTTTCTTTGCAAGAGAATCTAGATACAGCATCATCATATCCATAACAGGCATTTTGGCTAAAACCCATAGAGTAAGATTTCTCAATCTCAGTACTTTTGACATTTTGGACAACTCCTTCATCTTCGTCTTCATCTTTGTTGTCTTCTTTGTGAGAGTTTCCTGTGCATTGTAGGATGTTTAGCAGCATCCCTGGCCTCTAGTACCAGATGCAAATAGCAAATCCCCCTCTCTAGTTGTGGCCATAAAGAAAAAAGAAGAAAGGAAAGAAAGGAAAGGAAAGGAAGAAACAAAGGAAGAAAGAAAAAGAAAGAAAGAAAGAAAGAAAGAAAGAAAGAAAGAAAGAAAGAAAGAAAGATCTCCAGATGCTGCCAAATGTCCTCTGGGAAGAGTCACCTTTTCCCTCATTGAAGAAGAAGATGTAGGATAGGGTTGGAGAGGTAGGTAAAAACCAAATCATGCATGGCCTTATATGTCAAATCAAGGATTTTTGTCCTTATTCTAAGAGCCAATGAAAGCCAATGAAGTGTTTCTAAGAAAGGGGGTAAGAAGACCAGACTTGTGTTGAAAATACCAATATGGCTCAGAGCAGAGAATTGATTGGAGAAGGGTCAGAATATATGCAAGAAAGACTGTTTTTTTTTTTTTTTTTTGGGGGGGGGCTTTTGAACAAGTAATACTAGATGTTTTTAGGGAGGATCTGGTAAAAATTCAAAACTGAAGATAGACTGGAGAGATATTTGGGCTGGATATAAGGAGTCTGAAGGAAAAAGAGCTATCAAAGATGTATCCCCAGTTTTGCCTTGCATAAATGGGTAAAGAATGGTGTTATTCACTGATGTATGGAAAACAGAAAGAAAAACAGATGTGGGGATGAAGATCATATTGTTTTTGAGTGACTTTTCTAAAATTTAAGTTGGAATATCAAGAAGACATTTGGACATGAATCTAGAGTTCAGAAGAGATGCTGAGAGAGAAATGTTTTAATGAGATTGAACAAGAAATTTTCTCTACCCTCAAAGAAGTTGAGGTTTTAACCAGTAACTTTCCCATTGCAGTTTTAATTCCTTTTCAGATTCTTGCTAACAGGTTTGCCATAAACATTGATGAAGTTGTCAGATATTTTAAATATTTATCCATTAATAGCAAAACAACACAAACCACAGGGCATGCACTTACAGGTACTTACTCACACTCACACGTACACCTACACACAGACACACATGGACACACACACACACACGATATGAAAAGTTAAAAAAAAATGGACCTTAGCAAGATCAGTGAATTTAGATCTTTATTTCTGTGTAGAAATGTATATAATATATGATACCAAATTATTACCATAAGGTGGAAGTATTGGCTGAATTGTTCACCCGGAATTCTGTAAGCCACTAGTGAATTTGGAAAAGTGTCAAAGATTTCCAATACCTAATATGCCTCTTCAAGCAGTAAAGCAGTTATTTCTTCTCTTTCCCCAAAAGAAAATTATAATATGAACAAAATCCTGGCAAGAGTAGAAAAGAAAGACAGTTAAATTAAAAACATAACTCATACAACAAAGTGGAAGTGCTATAGCTTTTTATAAAGGATTGGAGTTGGCAGACAGAGAGCAGCTGCTGCAAGTGTAACTGAAGGCTTCATGTCTGACAGCAGGACCTAGAGGTCAAGGCCAGACACCTAGTGCTCTGGCCAAATGTACTCAAGCTTTATCCAAATGATAGCATTGGCTTATCCATATCCCAGGGTTCCCCAGTGCTTATTTTCTCATTTTACACCTATTCTCAGATCTCTGGCAGTCTGTAGTGTTTCTGACAATGTCATTCTCAAGGCTAAAGGAGTCTAGTTGGCCTTAAAGGTCATAATAATTTTATTTTTAATATATATGCTGGAAATACTTGAAGAGACTCAGCCACTAGCCAATTGTTACAGCTAGTAACTATTTTTCCAGAGGATTCTGAATGGAGTAAATGAATCTAATAAAATCAACTCAAAATTGGTAATGGGAAAAAAAAAAAAGTAAAGTCAAAGAAATATTTTTAAATCATAATCTGATAATCAGGATATTCTAAAGACAAACGTTTTATAAAGAAGAAAGACTAAGAATATTTCATTCATCATCAGGAAAAGGAGTAACTCAACAGTTTTGGAAGCAAAGGAAGGAGATAAATATAGGAACTCCAGTTGTGGCAGCACATTTTCGTATGTGAACTGCCAGAAATAACTAAGGCTTGTCTATCACTTCACGTAGACATTACTATCAATCAGATGGCACGTTGAGAGACACAAAAACCCCACTGTTGCAGAAAATACACTCATCATTCTATGTCTTTATCATCATTTTAACAAACCCTCACTGTGAAGTATGCTTCATATATTCATGATGTGTTTGATGACCAGAGGCTGAACATAGTATATACCAAGTTTTGTGTCCTCATCATATCATATCTGGGATAGCTAATGATGGGCACTATTATTTTCATCTTTGTGAATAATGTCTGAAAGGTAGAGAATGATTAGTTATTCAAAAGAGTCACTTAATCATAAAATCTATTGGGCCCTGACTATGGTGCTTTTATATTTCAGAGAACTTGTGGAAAATCGATCTGCTGAAAATAATGATGCATATTGTTTTCTGACATTTTGTGGCAGGCACACCGCTCCCCCATTTGCATGTACAATGTGCACATTGTTCAATCCAATGAAAAACAGAAAATGCATGTTCTTGCAGAAACTTAGTTCTGAATTGAACAAATCATAAAAGCAGTATTTAATAGATACTTAGTAGGAATAAGAGATATGACTGTAAAAATGAAAAATAATTGTAAAGTATCATGTTCATAATTTCAAATGTTAAAGCTTCTTGATGAAATATTTGATATATTTAATATTAAATGCAAATGGGTTATTCGCTTTCTGATTCTGCCGATGGTAGACTAGGTAATTTGGACAAAACTTCTCACTGAAAACAACTGAAATAGTTGGACAAAATGCTGTTTAAAATATCTTCTTAAAAGCATCAAAGAGATAACAAAATAGCAAGGATGAACAAGGCTAAGATCTAGGTAAAAATGGAAATCCAAAGAAATGATCTAGTCATTCTGGTCATTTTTGACGTGGGGTAGTGTTATCACATAAAACACAGGATGCCCAGTTACACTTGGATTTCAGGTAAAGTAATGTTTTTTAAGTATAAGTATCTCTCAAATATTTCTTGGTGCGTACTCATACTAAAAAGTTTTTGATGTTTACCTGAAATGCAAATATAACCAGGAATTCTGTAATTTTATTTTCCAAGCATAGCAACTCTAGGCTGGGGTTGTCTGCAGTTCTGGAAGAGGCAGCTGAGAAGCTGAGCAGATCAGATTTTTTTTTACAGCATCTCAAGAATACGGAACAGAAGTCAGAGTAAGGAACTGTCAGAGGGAGGAGAAACACCATCTCTTTTGGGCTGGGAACTTGAAAAACTATATAGGAATAAGAGTGAAACAAAATTAAACCAGCCTCAACATGGATTGGAGCCTATTTTCAAGTCATCGAGTGGCCAAACAAACCTCAAATCCTGAAATTGAACTAAGGCAGTCCTGGATTGATAATGCCCAGGACACCATGAAACTTCTTCAGATGGAATCATTACCCTGGGTCTCTAGTCTACAAATACTGTTTAAACAAAATGTTCAACACATAATCAAAGAACCAACCATACCATGAGATTAAAGTTATATGAACAAGAAACAGCAAGAGAAAAACTAAACAACGAAGTAGAAACATAAGGACACCAGAAAAAGAAAGAAAAAAAGCAAGGAGACTGGAAGGAAGGAAGGAAAGAGTCTATGCTTTTTATATACAATAGGATAAAAAGCAAGATTGCATATGGGAACGGTAATTTATAGAAAGTGATACACCACATTAAAAAACACAGAGAAATTCAAGAAATGGAAAAAAAATAGCTGAAATTATGAACTCAGGGAATGAGTACAGGTAAACAGAGGACTAAGAAATAGGCCACAAAATACTCCCCAGAAGGAATACAAAGAGAAAAAGGATTGAAATGCAAATGAAAGAGTAACAGCTGTTCAAAACAGAATGAAAAGATCTAACATATTTACCGTTGGAGTCTCAGGAGAAGGGAAAGAATATTTAAAAAGATTTTAGCTGAGAATTACCCAAAATTGATAATAAATTCAAAAAGTTCAAAAAAATTTAAAGATGAGTAAGTGTATCCTGATCTAGATATCTGTGCACTTATGTGTCCTCAAAATACACAAATTAAAATTTACAAAACTAGTAGGAGAAATAGAAAAAATTTCAAACATATTATGAGATTTTAACTTCTCTCTCTCAGTAATTGATAGACTAAGCAGTTAAAAGATTAGCAAGGATAGAGATTTGAACTATACAATTTTAAAAACCTCACCTAATGGGACATTTGTAAAACCCTGTACCCAACGACTTCCAAAGACACATTCTATTTGAGCACACTCAAAATATGTGCAAAGACTGACTACATTCTTGGACATTAAGTGAGTCTCAAAAATTTTCAAAGGTTTTAAATTATACGTAGGTTATCTGCTTGCAATGAAAATAGCTAGAAATCCCTAACAGAAAGATAATAAGAAATTCAATATATTTCAATATATTGGAAAATTAATCAATTTATTTTTAAATAAACATGGCTCAAAGAATAAGTCACAATGGAAATTAGAAAAAAATTAGAAGCAAATAGTAATGAAAAATTTCTGATTCATAGAAAAATGGCAGAAAATTAATATGGAAGCATCAATCTAAGAAGTTGAAAATGACAAAAGAAACATTTGCAATGGGGAAAATAATAAAAAGCAGAAATTATGAAATAACAAATATGAAATTAATAAAACTAAAGGTTTTTTTTAAGAGACTGATAAAATTGATAAACCCCTAATGAAACTGATCCAGAATAATAGAATTCAGAAGTCACCAGAGTGTCAGGAACATCAAGGAGGCATCATTATAGGGCTTATAGGTTGAAAATATAATAAGAGAATATTATGAACAATTTCACATAGATAAACTTGAGAGTTTAGATAATGTGGACACATCTCAGGAAAAATTCAGCTCATTAAAGCTGACACACAAGAAGCAGCTAAAAATATGAAAAGTTCTGTAAGTATTAACAAAATTGAATCTATAATTCTAAAACCTTTGTGCAATGAAAACTCCAGACTAAGATGGTTTCACTGGTTATTTCTTTCTAACATTTAAGAAGTATAACACTAATATTATACAAATTCCACCAAAAATTAGCATAAGAGGGAAGACTCCTCAACTTGTTCTATGATGACCAAAAATAGACAGGGTCACTTCAAAAGAAATATTGCAGGCCAATTCCTGAAATGAACACATTTATAAAAATGCTAGACAAATTATAAAGTATTTGGGTTTAGAGACCATAAAAAATATCATTTTTGGTTTGGACATGTGGTATAAGTTCACTATACCCTTGCTTCTCATGGATGACAACTAAAATCCCTGAAAAAATACAAAAACAACTCCCTGACCTTAATTTGAAAAGTAAACAAAAGCAGGCTACATACAAAAACCTGGATGAATCTCACAAGTGTAATATTGACTAAAAGAAGCCAGGCATAGAATTTTTTGTTTTCATAAATTTTAGAAACCAATACAACTAATGCATATGTATGAGGTAAAATCATAAAGAAAAATAAGAATGTAGGGATGTGAAGTCATGCCAGTATTCTTTTTTACAACTTGGGTGGTGGCTGTGATTTTAAAGCTATACATTCTAGTTTCTGTATTTTTTATTTGGACTTATTTTAATACATAAAAGGCTTGAAAGAAGAAAATATCCTACCTATTCATCTGTAATATTTTCCCTCAATATTACAATTCATACCTAGATGCATTTTGCTAAGTCACTGAGAGAGGTCTACGCCATAGTATGATTAATTACAGGAACAACAGTCCTCATCATTTATGCTTTCTAACCAGAAGATAATGCCTTTTTACATAAATCTTTTCCCAAACAAGTAGAAGGGCAATAAACTACTGCTTGTTTATTTGGTCCTAGACAAATTTAAAATAATGAAAAGTATACCATATATATTCTCTCTTTACATGAAAGGAAGTTCTTACTATGTAACAATACAGCTTCAGATATTATATTAAACTTTCTTCCAATGGCTTTGTGTTTACTATGGACTTCAGAAAAATCCAAAACAAAACACAATTATCTTACCTATATATACTGAGGGTTGACTTCATTATTCTTGAGGTGATAGCTTATTCAATCATATGACATGGTCATGTAAGTTTAGTGCATGTAATATTCAAGAGATTTATTAGTTTGGGGGCACCTGGGTGGCACAGCGGTTAAGCGTCTGCCTTTGGCTCAGGGCGTAGTCCCGGCGTTGTGGGATCGAGCCCCACATCAGGCTCCTCCGCTGTGAGCCTGCTTCTTCCTCTCCCACTCCCCCTGCTTGTGTTCCCTCTCTCGCTGGCTGTCTCTATCTCTGTCAAATAAATAAAAAAAAATAAAATCTTTAAAAAAAAAAAAAAGAGATTTATTAGTTTGAACCTAGAATATATTACTAAAAATAAGGCAGGACTTTTTAAAAAATATTTTCTATGAAAGCAATCCCAATTTAAACTTATTAAAAGGCTCCTCTGGCTTTTTTTTTTTTTTTTAAGTTACATACTCACAAAGTCATTGAAATACAAAATGGATCAAAGTGACATTTGTAGTCTCAGCAACTCAAAGTTTGCTTGTATGATTACCTTTTCTCACACCCTTGAGAGAGTCTTCTCAGCTTTAGAAAATGTTCAACACGAAGTCTTCAGTAAAGATCTCCTACCGATACAGGAAGAAAAGAGATTTTATAGGTTATGGCTGCATGGTACAAAGGGGAAAGGGAAATTTACTGGGAGGCTGGTCATTCACTGGGAAGCTGGCCATCCTGTATCTGTCATAGTTAGCACATTAAAATATTTAATACCATAGGGACATTATAGCTGATGAAACCTTGGGTCACTTTTCTGTGTCAAGTAAATCCTAAAATACCATTAAGTCTTCTGCATTAACTTATTTCAAGGGCTGAAGCAGTAAATAAAATTACTGATGGAGTTGGCAAATAGAATTGGTTGTCCATTAGGCCCAAAGTAAATAGAATAAAATTAAAATGCTGAAGAACAAATAGATATCTTAAAAGGGTTTAGCTGAATTCTGAAAAGGGATAATTCAGAAATTTTCATGAATTCCCCTATTTCACCATGAGCAGTAGAAGACACTTTTAAAATCAGCTCGTAATTGTAAATCAGATGTTGTTACATGCTACTCAGAGCTTCCCTCATAATTGAAATGAGCTTGAGAGATAAACAGAGATGCTGAAAGGAAAAACTTGAATAGCTCTAATAGAGCTTCATTTTTCCTGTCTTTAAAAATGTAATTCATGTTTTATTTAAACAAACAAAAATGAATTTAAAAATAGAAATACCTTATAACTCCTCTACCAGAAGTAATAGTCATACTTTGAGGTATAATCTTTTAGATTTTCAGTGATAGATAGTGTTCTCTATACATAAAACTAAATTATATCACACTCATATTTTTAACATATTCTTTCACTTCAAATGTTTTGAATTGTTTTCCATGTTAGTCAAACTTGTTCTGTGATATAATTTTTCATGGCTGCATAATATTTTAAGAGCTGTCATGTAATTTACTTAACTCATCTCTATTCTGGTCATTTATTATGTTCTATTTATTTATTATATACTACTGTGTTGTCTTTAAGTTAAACTTCAGTGTATATTTGTGATTATTTCATTAGAATGCATTTCTAAAAGTGAATTTCTATTTCAAAGTCTGCAGATCAAAAATTTTTAAATATGCATTGCAAAAGACTCTCCACACATAGAGATAGGAGCTTCTTAAATGGTCTTTAGCAGCCATTTGATAATATGCATCTCTGAAATGTTGTAAAGTTAGAATCCACTGAATAGTGGGAAAGGAATGAAGACACCTCTCCCCTAGGGTGAATACATATTTTATAACCTAATAGTCTATAAAAAAATTCTTGATTTTCAGAATGTAAAGACCAGTCTCAAGTCTTAGTATCACAGATTGCTTAATATGTGTTATGGAGGGAAGTTTGGATGACTTTTACACAACATTTTGCCTAACAGTGTGTTAAGATTTTTTCATGCTTTAATAAAAGACTGAGTGATAGATGCGTTCATTATGGGAACATTTTTAAAATATATGAAAGTAGCTTAGATGAAGGGAACAAATTTAAGGCTAATCAGGACTTGACAGAAAAAAAAATTATTGCGATTCTAATACACCAATATTTTTGCAAGTGATCTAGAAGTAGAAGTACACAATGAAAGCACCAAAGAGATGCCAACTTAATTTGATTAAATTTGAGGAAGGATTTACAGTTCTGGGAGATTGAGGAGAAATGGAAGAAATCATATTCTTCTGCTATAATTACAATGTAGATTGAAGAGGAAATAATTGGAGCCCCTCCTGTATGATGATGAGATTTAGGCAGGGATTATAATACAGCCTGAGCATCCCTGTAGATTGTCCATTGAAATCACTGTATTGCTTTTTTAACAAATAGGTTTAAAATGTTGATAATTATTAAGGTTTGCTTGAGGGTTTTGAGAAGAAAAATCTCAGAACAAGTTAGTATATGCCATAAATATTGCATGTAGATCTAATTGCTATACTTTAATTTTTTTTAAGTGGGTGTTGAAAAGACCCAGGTAAAATTAAGGAAAATAATCAAAAAATTCATACATGAGAGTCATCCATTTTAAAAGATAAAGCCTGAGAAGGAATAATTTCTAATTTCTTATAGTTTTGAAAGATCTATAAATGGAAGACACAGCATTATCAATTCATAGACTAGAATTTGGAATGCCGCTCTGTCACTCAGCCCCACCTAGACCCCGGTCTGGCTCTTCCAAATTCTAGATGGTTATCTAGGTGGGTTGTCTCTGCATTGCTTTTTGAAGAATTATTTTAAAAGGAAAACAAATGTAAAGATACTGCTACTGAAGCTCACCTATAGCAACTTATGTAAGAAATAATTCAACCTTACTTCTGCAATTTAGAACATCTATTATGCTAATGGCTTTCAATTTGGGTCTTGTTCCAGAAACTATTTTAATTTTTTTATGTTCGTAGTAGCAGATGCATGTGGCAGGTGTCTCTCTATCAGTGGTCAAGTAGTCCTCTCTTGAATTGCATCTCAGTGTTGGGTTTCGGAATGATTAGTCCAGAAAGAATTCTTGAGACACCTTCAGTATAAAAAATGTGGCTTTATTAAAACACAGGGACAGGACCCATGGGCAGAAAGAGCTGCACTGGGGCTGTGAGGAGTGGCTGATTATATACTTTCAAGTTGGGAGGGGGTTAGGGATAGGATAAGTCTGTAAGGAGTATGGAAGCAAGGTTTCCAGGACCTTGAAGGGGCTAGTTCTTGTTAGGAAAAAGTCATTTACTACTGTCTAATAAAACCTTATGTGAGACCCTTCAGATGTATATCGGTGGGCCATATGCTTGGAGGATGATTGGTAACATATATCTTGGGGGGTAGAGATAAAGGAAACTTCCAAAGGAATTTTTATATGTTAAAGTAGACTTATAGGATCTGGAAGTCAAGGTAATGTTAAGCTAAGATTGCGTTTTCCCTTTAGCAAAGTATCAGCATTGAGGCATTTGAGTTTCTAGAGGAAGGTCACTTTGCCTGTCTCAAGGATTTGCCAATGGGCTGTAAGTTTTAAGGAAGTTTAATTTTTTCTTTTGCCTTTGCTCCCCACATCAATAGCAAATACATGTGGCAGGTCTCTCAATCAGTGGTAAGTGGTCCTCTCTTATATTTTATTTCAGTTGTATGTCGGTTTCTCTTATATTTTATTTCAGTTTTATGTCGGTTTCTCTTATCTTAAAGATGATCATCTTACTTTATGGGATGTGATCACCTCTAAACTAGAAACTGCCAAAGTGAATTTCATGTACAACAAATAACTTATATTTTAAGTGAAACCATTTCAAACGTATCAGCCACCCAGTCATTTTTTCATGATGCTATTATTGACAAACATAGAAATTTCATTTTATTGGCACAGGTACCTCACATTTAAGTTTTCTGTATAAAAATCCTGTCATCCCAAAGAGATAGTACATTCTAGTTAAGAGATCATGGCTTGTATTTTTATCTGCACTGTTTAAAACAGTAGGGATTTAATACCCATTTTTGTTATTGGTATTTGTGATGATGGTGGTTCGTGTGTGTGTGTGTGTGTGTGTGTGTGTGTGTGTGATAATAAATCAAAACAAATGAAAGGTAGCTTTCCAAGATGGAGAGAAAATGGGCTAATCCACTTTCTGAGTTAGTAAGAAAGGGAAAGAAACATTTATTTAAACATCAACCAGGAACTATTACACATATTTCACCTATGTAATTTTAATCTTTTGGATGAGTGCTTTAAAATTTAGTGTGCTTATGAATAACCTGGAGATCTTGTTAAAATGCAGATTTTGATTCAGTAGGTCTGGGATGGGACCTGAGATTCTGCATGTCTAACATTCTCTAGGTAATGCTGATGGTGCTAGTCAGCCTATGACGCTTTGAGCAGTAAGGTTTTACACAACTCTATGAGGTAATATAATGTTGATGACCGCATTTATAATGAGAACAATCGTAGTTGAACATACACCATCTTACTGAAACAAAAATTCTGCGAGATTGGTAAAATAGATCTAGTGAGTAAACAAAAATAAGTTGAAGAATAATAAAATAAATATAGCTAGGGAAGAAAACTCACCATACTGAAAATAGGTTAAACCTGAAAAGTCTCTACACATGCTCCTTTCCTACTCAGCTAAAGTCTAGCTAGGATGGGTTTTCTTTGCATTAAGGCAGTATTATAACGGAAGACATTTATCTTTTCTTTAAATCCTCAGCACCTCCTGTCAACAGGATGCTTAAAATCACTTTTCTTCATGCTTTCAGTGGTTAGTCTATACAGTGCCATATGCTAGTGACCTTTGATAATTATTTGAAAGGTTCGTCAGTTGAGTCTCAAATGCCAAATCAGTAGTCATGTGTCTGCTCTAGAAGCCCTCAGGCTGAACTGCCAGAAGAACAAGCAATCTCCTTTTGATTATATTGGTTACAACACTATCCCATTCTTAAAGTTTGCCACAGGAAGGGCTGCTTAAGTTCAAAGTCAATGGGTCCAAAGTCACTCAGTATACCATCTTCAAACACAATAGATTTATAAGCACTAAGCTCTGGAAACCTATCTTTCCTGGAAATAGCAAGTCTGCCTATGCTAAGTGCAATCAAGTCAATTACTTTTAACATTTCTGAGGCCATTATCCTGAAAGTGCCAGACTAGGGGCTCCTGCTAACTTTTATGACAAAGTTCACTGAGCTAAAGACTGTGCTAGTCTGCTTTTTTATACAGATAAATTAAGTGAAGAGGGAGGGAAAAAATAAAAATGCTGTCATTAAAGGGTAGTCAGTGAGGAGTCAATTATCTTGAGGCAATGGAACCATGGGTGTGTTCCTACCTTTGGGGGATAGTCTGTAAGAAAGAGTGTGTTATTCATTGTTAAGGTAAGATTGACTTCCTGTGGGAGTGGTTATTACTTCCTATGGTGGGAGTGGGGGGGAGGATTACTTTGTGATATGCCCTGAAGAGTGACTTACATCTTTTGGCCTTTCAGTACGGTAAAAGGCTCTTAGAGAAAGGCCTAACAACATGGTGTTCAGTTTTCTTCCGCTTTGAGAACGTTGACGCTTCTTGCTAGTTTTAATAACTTCATTCTTACAGCACTGTGAAAAGGGAAACAAAGAGGGCCACAGAAATTTGCCCGAAACATAGATAAACTACAAAAAGTCTGTATGTTAATGGAGGATTTTCCAAAGTTAATGGTAAAACCGTTGTATAGACTGGGTTCTACATCATCACCCATCTTGTCTTTTTTTTGTTCACCCGTTTCAGATTTTTATTTACACTCTAGTTAGTTAACATATAGTATAATATTGGTTTCGGGAGTAGAATTTAGTGACTCTTCACCTACATATAACACCCAGTGTGCATCATAACAAGTGCCCTCCTTAATACCCGTCACCCGTCTAGCCCATCCCCCGTCGACTTACCCTCCAGCAACCCTTAGTTTGTTCTCTATATAATTTGCTTCCTTCTCCCTCTCTCTTTTTTTTCCCCATCCCATATGTTCATCTGTTTTGTTTCACATATGAGTGAAATCATATGGTATTTTTCTTTCTCTAACTTATTTTGCTTAGCATAATACTCTCTAGCTCCATCCATGTCATTGCAAATGGTACGATTCCATTCTTTTTGATGGCTGAATAATATTTCGTAGCAGCTATATGTATATATATATATAGCTGCTACATCCAGTTTCACTGCACCCCAGTGACACCTGGCATGTCCTCCGTCTCAGCTTGGGACAGCTGGCCATGAGCAAAGCAACTTGCTGTCACATCATAGACATTTAATAAATGTTTGCAGAAGAAAGATAGATAGATAGATAGATAGATAGATAGATAGATAGATAGATAGATAGATAGATAGATAGATAGATAGATGATAGATAGATAACCACATCTTCCTTATCCATTCATCAGTCGATGAACATTTGGATTCTTTCCATAGTTTGGCCTATCTTGTCCTTGCATTCAAGAATATTAACCTTGAATATAGGTGAACTCAATGCCCTCTGACACAAAGATGTTGTCTGATCTTTGTGACTGTGGCCCCAATCCTATTCATCCTTACTATTGTTGATCATTATTTTCTATGATTTAAGTTAGTGGTCAGGTTTTATATAGGAAGTGATTGCTACATTTACTCATATATTGCACACTTGTTTTTATAACCATTTGTCAAACTGAAGAAACTACTCACATTATTTGGGAAGTGACAATAATTTCTCTAAAAGAAGAAATCTGCCTCATAAAGTAAATGAGCCACCCATAATTCTAAATTTCAAGGAAGTCTTTTTTGGGGGGGTGTAAAAATTATTGGCTTCTAATTTAATTTTGAGCTTTTGCAACTTATCATTTTGCTCCCCCAACCATAATCTGTATCCTTTATTTCCATCACGGAAATTAATGGAACCATCACTAATTAACTCAAGCCAGAGACTTGGGAACTATCCTTGACTCCTTAATTCTCATCCCTCACATTCAACTGGTCATGGTTCTGTGAATTCTGCATGTTAATGATCCCTTGAATCTTGCTTTCACTGCAGCTATTGCCTCAGCTGGCTATGAAGAAACATAGACCGCTTCCTCATATCCCTCATCACAAGGGCTATAAATGAAGTTAGAAAACCTAAGGAAGCATAGTGTCTTTTATGTCAGAAAACTCAGTCATCCTGGAAATTATGCTTGGCCTTCATGATGGAGAGCATCCAGTTCTTCCTAATCCATTACATAAAATGACATTAGCTCTTCAAATAGACCATGCCAGCTGCTAAAAGCCATTGTAGGTTTGTCGCCTGTATTTCCCCAGAGCGAATTTCCTCCTGTTCATAACTTTGTGTCCTACGACTCAGTCTAATTTACATAGTCCAACTCCCAGGAAGCAGTGGTACTTTATTCCCGGGTTCTATACATAGCCCAGTGTATTCAAATCTGTAATTAAAAACCGCAGCCTTATTTATCTTTTACTATGCATATTATAGCTCAAGCCTGCTGAGCACAAAATAAATAACTTTAGAATTAAGAATTTTTAGGTCTATATTCAACAAAGAGGGGCTGTTTTCCAGTATATAGTATCATTATATCGTCCTAGGGTAATATCTATAAACTAATTTATTTGTAACTGAGAAGCCAGATTGTTTGGTTTGTTGGTTGTTTTCCTTAAGAAGCATGCTCACAAAGAGAGTTCTCCTGAATGTAGATCATTGCTTCTTCAATATCTAATTATTACAATAAGTAGTGCATCGCTGTGGTACTTTGCATACATCAGTGAATATGCTTCAGCAATTAAGGACTCTAGGTCCTGGAGAGTGAAATAAACATCCAGAACTTTTATGACTTATTGTGACCAAGAAATAGTCTTCTCCACTGTAGTAGAAAATTTTAAATAATAATGTTTATAATTATTTGATGTGGAAACATGGTTATTTTTCCTTTCCATTTCCAGACTGAAAATGACATTCTCCTCAAACGCTGACTCTTAATAACTTAAAAAAAAAAAAAAATCAGGAAAATTTTTTTGGTATAATAATACCTAAGTTAGTATGGTTCATTTATGTTTTCAAATCATCCCCAATATACTTGACTATCCAGTTCTAAGTAATTGTATAGGCTAGATGTTATATCCCGAATTTGACAGATTAAGGAAAAAGATACAAAGATTGAATTGCCCAAACTGTAGACAAAGCTTCTAATCTGAGAAAGGCAACACTACTTCATTCTCAGGGGATTTTCTTTCACTGTCTCTCTCTGCATGCGTATGCAGGTGTACACACACACACACACACACACACACTCACACGGATAAATACAAAATACAATACAAGCTGAAAAATTTTAGTATGTTTTACTTTTCTAGCTATATATTGGTACTTGAATAGATCATAAAACTCTCTTTTACTTATTCTAAATGTGTGGTAAAATTGCTATAGTATTTCTAAATGGGCTCCTCAGCTTGGATTTATTCTTATTTTTCTCCTCTGACCTATAGCTGACAAAGTCACATAATTAAATCTGAAGAAGTAGCAAACTAGCAAATCTTTGAGTATGGTAATTTGGTGGGGAAACTGCCATGTTTATAGTCACCTTTCTCTAATTCTGGTCCCCCTACGGTTGAGCACTGGCTATATAAAATAGGGAAAGCTTTGTGATCCAGTCCATTGATAGATATCCTCAGCTTGGAATAGCCTTTGAAAGAGCTTAACATGAAGAGTTAGCAGATACTTTTCTGTTGAATGCAAACCTTATCAGTGCCTCTAGTTGTTTTTTTTTTTTTTTTCACCTGTGATTCCAATGTTTACTTATAAATAAAACATTATGGACATATTTTCATCATCCTAGGTCTTGATATAAGAGTTCCTTGTAGGGATGGACTTGTTCACTTGGGAAAAGCTTTAATAAGTGTGTAGGCCTGCCGGGTAGAAGGAATATTACACTGGAGCCCTGGTTATATGGTAAGGGGATTCTACTTAACATTCTCCACACACCCTGGAGAAATAACATTAAACATTAAAATTCCTGCTTTGTGGTAAAATGAGAAGTGTGGATCAAAAATTTATCAAATGAACTCAGTGTTCACTCTAATGAACATCCCATTACATAGTGAGATAAGTACTCAAAGAAAAGGAACATTATTTTATGAGAGTATATCATCAAGGAAACTGACCTAGATTTGATAAAGCTTCTCTGAGGAAGTGATGTTTGATGTGAGCTCTATTAGATGAATTAGAATTACCTAGAAAAATGTAAGCAAGGATGAAGAGTAGAAAGTTAAGGGGACTAATGGTAACTGATGCTAGAGAGATAAGTGTCAAATATTTCAGGGCTTTATCATTTTTGAAATTATACTAAGATAAAAGGGAGCTAGGAGCTTCATGAGATTTGTGACTTGGAAATATCATTTTGCAGAGAGCACTAGGAGTAGGGTTAAAGCTACTTCAAATGTCCCATTGGGAAATAACGGTAACATGAAGTAGGGTTGTAGCAGTGGACATAGTATCCTAAAAAATTGAAATACTAGCTAACGGACATTAAGGAAATTTTTCTTCTAGGGACCTCTAGAGAGAAAGAATGAGAACAAACAATCAGAAAGGGAGACAGACCAAGTTATCCTTGACTATTTCAACTCAATTTATACCCTATACCCTGTATAGATATCTTCTTTACACATTTTGGAAATATGTAATGCTTAGGGAAAATATTGCTTGTATGATGTGGATTTTATATACTCATTAGCCTTTATTAAATATTTGTGCATGGACTTTCTCCCTTAAAACCATTAAAATAAAATATTTTCTGAGTTTGTCCTTTCTAATGTTTTCTACCTTAGATAAATAAAAGGTACATAGCAAATATTTTTTGACAATTAAAAAAGTTAAATCCCCTAATGTTACAAGATTTCCAGTTAAGGGTTTTAGATAAAACCAAGTTGAATCTTGAGAAATTTCAGGTATATGGAGGGAATATCTAATTCCAAGCATTCAGAATTGCCAATATATACTTTTTTTTTTCTTTTTGACTTTAACAAACCTCTTATTATAAAACACATTTTGGTGATTAATGACCAGCTTGCACTTTGCCTTTATGTTTATATGGAATTGGATGTTGCATTAGAAGAAAGTTTGTAATGTTATATTATTATTTTATAAAATTCATTTCAAAAAGGGGGTTATTAATTTGGCAAAGATATCAAATTCCTTTTTAATTCCTCCACTTGGACCCAAATGATTTAGAAGATAGATATTTCTTCTACTCCAAATTCTAAACTTATTAAATCCTTGAGTAACAGATTATAAGGATCCAAAAATCTCTGTTGCCTTTGCTTTTTCATCATTGGAAATTAAAGTAGTTTCCAGTACTTGAAGTTGTAATATATAGTATTGGTTTCAGAATTTTTTAGGGCAAATTTTCTCTTATTTCAGTTTTATGTTGCAAAAATATAATTCTTCTGTAGATTCAGTTTTCCTTAAATACATATTTATTTATAAACCAGGAATCATTTTTATAATTAGGATATCAAATGATTGTTGAGTCTATCAAAATCACAAATTCTGTATGTATGTCTGTTTGTATATATAGTGTTTAAATTCCTGAAGTACTCTTTGTATTTTTTCCCCCAAACTATCTGCGTGGAAACAAACATTCATAAAATGTCTAACTCGGTACTAGGTGAGTATCAGTTGTTTTATTTAGCTAATTAAAGTCTACTAATGACCTTTGTAATAAGCATTTTATAATCATTACAGATAAGGAAACTGAAGCTCAGAGAGTAAGCAATTTGTCTAAAATCACATAAAACTAATAAGTAATGGACCTGGTCTAAACTGTGAGATCTAATCCTAAACTCCTTTTCCTTTGTCTATAAAAACTACTTATAGGTGGTTTTGTTATAGTATACTCAACAAGTCAGTTGATATTCTTTTCCTTGCTCATTTACTTATTTGATTTGGTGGGTTATCCTGTCTTAATAATTAGTATAGAGGAAAGGGAAATAAGTTGTTTGATTTTCATGTGGAAATAATTGCCTTTTACAGACCTTCTGGGAAGCATTATTCTTCTTGTTTATTACATTTTCCATGACCTAAATAGTCCTAGATTGCATTTTTCTCCTTTTTCGCTAGCAGTATGGATTAAGACTTAGGAAAGCTCATACTATAGTACATAAAGAAAATGTATATCTTTCTTTCAAAAACAGCCATATACCCCAGAAATCACCTTGTCTGCCCCCCGCTCACCCTTTTACTTAGGGAGATGATACAACCTGAATCTAAGCATAACTAAGGAAAGCAAAAGCCATCTCTTTGGAATTAGAACTATCAGAAAAGAAGAAACTTTGCCAGTAGACAATGAAAAATGAAAAGCTAATCATGATTTTAAAAACTAAAGGATGAAGAGTTAAGAGGATAGACACGAGAAATCCAAAGGTCATGGATGGGTGGGTGATGAGATGGCTTCCTCTGCCTTGTCTAAATGGATAGAAAACTCTAGAACACCCACCCTCTCTGAATAGTTAGCGTCATCCTTAAATGTATGGAGAGAACCAAAAGGAGATGGACAAACTGCAACAATTCTATTCTAGTTAGATTCAGAACTCCGAGAATCTATCACTTATAGTGTTATTTAAGATAAGTTGATTTCCTGTATGCTTCACTGAATACATGCTAAGTCTTTAGTGTATGCTAAAAAAAAAAAAAAGTAGCTTATTTCAGTTTTTTATATGTGTATCCAAAGGCAAGCTAAAGACTCATGAGAAGTTTTAGTGTGAGTAATCCTATCATGTAGGGATCATCCCTTCATGGAGTAAGGAGATTACAACAATTGGGAGGCCACAGTTGAATGCAGTCTAATAAATTGTCTACAAACCTGTAATAGTCCAGGACAAGTTATGTGTCCTCACCACACCCTTTCCTCAGCCGCCAAATGCCATTAGCATTCAACATAAAGATGTGACTATGGAGATTCATAATGACAGATATTGCATGGCTTACTTAAAATGCGAGGAGAATTTCCCATAAATGAAATATAATACAAGACAAAAAATAAAAAAATTATCAAAACTGGGGAAATTGGGGGAAACCAGCACAGAAAGTAGAACACCATTTAAGCAACTGAGGAAAGAATGCACAGAATTGGAACATTGTAGTTCGTGCCATTACCATGGTTGTTACAATTCTAAAATTATTATGATGTTACCAATTTAAGTGAATGTCATAGAAATTCTCCTTGCATACTAGCTTATGTGTATTTGAGGTATCATATATCTAGTTATTTTAATTTTCTCTACATGCCATGACACTGAGGTAATCAGACCTATAGGTACTTACACATAACTCATCTTTTTAATCCACAAAGTGCTTTTGTTATATTAACTAAAATTTTTAAGATTATTTGTATCAATGCCAATAATGAAATATCTCTGAGGAAAAATTAAATTACTTAGATTTATTTTCACTTTTTAAATAATTGTTTTCAGAAATCTTTCAAGAGAAGTATATGCACCAAATGATAGCATTAAACCTGTATGTTCAAATCTGATGGAACCTTAGAGAAATCAGCCAGCTCAAACGCTGTCCCCCACAGCTACCCCAGTGCACACATACCTATAACTTCTGGGAAAATGAGTCCTAGGAGAGTTAGTAAGACTCTTCTGTGGACAAAAAAATCAGTTTGAAGCAAAGCAAAACTCTAACTTAAGACTCTTGGCTTCAAATCTAGAGTTCCTTCTATAACTTTGCATAAATTATTCCATCTCATTGTGCTTCTTGTCTTGCCAGTAAAAAGGGAATACTGGTAGAGCCTTCCTCACTGGATTAAAGATGTTAATGCAAATTGAGTAGTTAGATTCGTGCCTGGAACATTTCAGGCTGTCAATATTAGCCCTATGGTTAGCACCCTATTTTGCCATTTGCAACCAAATTTTAGAAATAAAATAGAAATTCTTTAAAAAAAATTGTTACATGAAAAGGGAGGGTGGAAGGGAAGGAGTCACTTGTCTGTACAAAGGATTAAATGTTGTAGAATATTTAAAAAGCCTTCTTTATCTGGTACTGCAATTTTCCCTAAGGAAGCAAAGTCGATGCCTTGTTATCAAGACAGGGTTCAGATGAAATACTGCAGTAGAGTCTGTGTTAGTTTTATCATTTTAGACTATAGGTAGCTTTTTATGAAAAATGCACAGTTCAGCTGCAACCAGGCTATGTGGGGCCTGAAACTCATAATTTTGAGGGCCTTCTTTAAGGAAAAAAAAAAGTATTTTTTAGAATGCAAAAATAAATGACAGCTAGTTATTAATTTTAAAATGTTGATAAATATCAAAATAGCCCCAAATCCAAAAAAGTGATATAATATTTGTATTATTTTTTAAAAGATTTTATTTATTTATTTGACAGAGAGAGAGAGAGAGAGAACACAAGCAGGCAGAGCAGCAGGCAGAGGGAGAAGGAGAAGCAGGCTCCCCACCGAGCAGAGAGCCAGATGTGGGGTTTGATCCCAGGACCCCGGGATCATAACCTGAGCTGAAGGCAGACACTTAACTGACTTAGCCACATAGGTGCCCCAATATTTGTATCATTATATAACACACACATATCTATGAAACTTTTTTCTTTCTTTTCTTCTCTTCCCTTTCCTTTTTTGCCTTTTCCCTCTTTCTCCTTCATTCCTTTCTTCTTTCTTTCTGCTACACGCTGTTGATTACCTCTTAAATAACAGCAATACAAACTTCTGGGCCCTGAAGGGAAACAAAAAAAACCTTGAGAAAGTCTGAAAGTCCCAAATATTATGAATTTAGTTTAGATGGATGAGAATTTCCCAAGGCAAATGAGAGCAGGATGTAATAAAAATACCCTATCTGATTTAATATTAAAAATGGGAAGGGTTTAGCCTAAGCCATGCTGAGGCCTTGGCCACATATACAACTAGAAAGTGTATGACCCTGAAGAAAGTAGAATGGGACCTCATGAAACTAAGCTGGTTTTCCCAGAAGTGCCAGATAACGGGGTGTACAAAGTCTAATGCAAGCTAGTTTGAACAGGCATCTAAGAGGATGGAGAAATGAAGATCATTCAGAAAGAGAATCTGCATCAATTATGACCTTTATCAGTGAGCATGGGCCATGAATGTAGTTGGGATAGCAGACAGCAGATACAGAGGAAAGGGCTGATGAGAGGTCTCAGCAGGTCTTGGGGGTTTCATGTTCTACTCTTGTATCCTACTCAACTCATTGGCTTTTTTACTTGCCTGACAAAACCCAACTCAAAACTCCTTTTTTTTAGGTACCCAAATTGGAAAGGAAGAAGTAAAATGATCATTGTTCACAGGTGACAAGAACTTATATTTAGAAAACCTTAAAGGTTTCTTTCTCTCTCTCTCTCTCTCTCTCTCTCTCTCACACACACACACACACACACACACACACACACATGCCATTAAAAGCTAATAAACAAAGTTGACAAAATTTCAGGGTACCAACTCAACACACAAAAACCAGTGTGTTTCTATATACTGACAATAAACAATCTGAAATGGAAATTAAGAGAGCAGTTCCACTTACAACTGCAACACACACACACACAAAAATGCTTAGGAATAATTTTAACCAAGTAAGGGGATTATTTATACATTGACAGCTATAAAAAATTGCTGGGAGAAATTAAAGAAGACTTAAATAAATGGAAAGACATTTTGTTTATGGATTGAAGTCTTACTAAATTAAGATAACAGTATTAGCTAAAGCAATCTGCAGATTCAATGCAATCCTTCTCAAAATCCCAACAATGATTTTGCAGATATGGGACAAACATCTTAAATTCATATGGAATTTCAAGTTACCACAAAAAGCTAAAACAAGTGTGAAACTATAGTTTCAGTACTATAAACTATAGTAATCAAATCAGTATGGTACTGGCATAAAACCAGACTTATAGAACTCTAGGCCAATGGAATAGAATAGATGGCCCAGACGTAAACCTTTGCATATCGGGTCTGCCTTGTTTTATTATGCTTCACTTTATTACAGTTCACAGATATTGTGTTATTATTTTTATTTCTTTTTTACAGATCGAGGGTTTATGGTAACCCTGAATCAAGCAAATCTATTGCCGCCATTTTTCTAGTAGCTTTGCTCATTTGGTGACTGTGTCATATTTTGGTCATTCTCACAGTATTTCAAACTTTTTTTTTTTTATCATTGTTGTATTTGTTATAGTGACCTGTGATCAAGGATATTTGACATTACTAGTGTAATTGTTTTGGAGCACCACAAACCATGCCCATATAAGATGACAAACTTAATTGATAAATGCGTATGTTCTGACTGCTACACAGACTGGCCATTCCTCTGACTTTCTCCCTCTTCTCAGGCATTCCTATTCCCTGATATGCAACAGTATTTAAATTAGGCCAATTGATTGCTAATGGTACAATGGCCCCTAAGCGTTCAGTGAAAAGAAGAGTTGCACATCTTTCACTTTATATAAAAATGGTTAAGCTTATGGAGAAAGGCATGTCAGAAGTCAAGATGGGCCTCTTGTGCAAAGTAGTTAGCCAAGTTGTGAATGCAAAGGAAAAGTTCTTGAAGGAAATTAAAAGTGCCATTCCAGTGAGCACACAAATGATAGAAAGTGAAACAGCCTTATTGCTGATTTGGAGAAAGTTTGAGTGGTCTGGATAGATCAAACCAATTATAACATTTCCTTAAGCCAAAGCTTGATCCAGAGCAAGGCCCTGACTCTCATCAATTCTATGAAGGCTAAGAGAGGAGAGGAAGCTACAGAAAAAGTTTTGAAGCTAGCAGAGGTGGTTCATGAAATTAAGGAAAGAAGCTGTCTCTATAACATGAAAGCGCGAGGTGAGGCAGCAGGTGCTAATGCAGAAGCTGCAGCAAATTTTCCTGAAGATTGAGCTGAGATAATTCACGAAGGCAGCTGTATTCAACAACAAAGTTTCAATGGAGGCAAAACAACCCTGTATTGGAATTAGATGTCATCTAGGACTTTCATAGTTAGAAAGGAGAAGTCAATGACTGACTTCAAAGTTTCAAAGACAGGCTGACTCTTTTGTTAGAGGCTAATGCAGCTGGTGACTAAGTTGAAGCTCATGCTCATTTACTATCCCCCAAATCCTAAGAATTATGCTTAATCTAGTCTGCCCATGTTCTGTAAATGGAACAACAAAGCCTGGATGACAGCATATCTGCTTACATGATTTACCCAATATTTTAAACCCATTGTTGATAACTACTACAAAAGATTCCTTTCAAAATATTACTGCTCATTGGCAATGCACCTGGTCATCCAGAGCTGTGATGAAGATATACAATGAGATTAATATTGTTTTCATCCCTGCTAACAACCATTCTGTAGCCCATGGATCAAGGAGTAATTTCAACTTTCAAGTCTCACTAAAAAATATGTTTCATAGGACTATAGCTGCCATAAATAGTGATTTCTCTGATGGATCTGGGCAAAGTATTTGAAAACTTTCTGGGAAGGATTCACCACTTGAGATGCCATTAAGAATGTTTGTGATTCATGGGAAGAGGTCAAATATCAACATTAACAGAGTTTGGAAGAAGTTGATTCCAGCCCTCATGGATGACTTTTAGGGGTTCAAGACTTCAGTGAAGGGAGTTACTACAGATGGGATAGAAATAGCAAGAGAACTAGAGTTAGAAGTGGAGCATAAAGATGGGACTGAATTGCTGCAATCTTATGATAAAACTTTAACAGATGAGTTGCTTATTTTTTTTCTTTCATTAACTTTTTTTTAAAGTTAATTCCAGTAGTTAATATACAGTTATATTAGTTACAGGTGTACAGTATAGTGATTCAACATTTCTATACATTACTCAGTGCTCAGTGTGATAAATGTACTCTTATTCCCCTTCACCTATTTACCCATCCTCCCACCCACCTCCCCTCTGATAATCATCAGCTTGTTCTCTATAATTAAGAGTCTATTTTTTGGTTTGTCTCTTTTTTCTTTGTTCATTTGTTTTGTTTCTTAGATTCCACATATGAGTGAAATCATATGGTTTTATTTGTTTTTCTCTGTCTAACTTACTTCACTTAGCATTATACCGTCTAGATCCATCCATGTTGTTGCAAATGTCAAGATTTCATTCTTTTTTATGGCTCATCAATATTCCATTATATTTCATTCCATATATGTGTGTGTGTATATATATACACACACACATATATGGAATGAAATATAATGGAATATTGATGAGCCATAAAAAAGAATGAAATCTTGTGATAAACACTCGGGTTGCTTTCATAATTTGGCTATTGTAAGTAATGCTACAATAAACATAGGGAAGTCATACAACTTTTCAAATTAGTGTTTTCATATTCTTTGGGTAAATACTCAGTAGTGGATTACTAGATCATACAGTGATTCTATTTTTAATTTTTTGAGGAACTTCCATACTGTTTTCCACAGTGGTTGCACCAGTTCCCATACCCACCAACTGTGCACAAGAGTTCCTTTTCAAATGAGTTGCTTCTTACAGGTGACCAAAGAAAGTGGTTCTTGAGATGGAATCTACTCCTGGTGAAGATTTTGTGAAGATTGTTGAAATGAAAACAGAAGATTTAGAATATTACATAAACTTAGTTGATAAAGCAATGACAGGGTTTGAGAGGATTGACCCCAATTTTGGAAAAATATCCTACAATGGGGAGGTGCTATCTAACAGCACCACATTCTATAAAGAAATTGTTCATGAAACAAAGAGCCCATTTATGGAGGAAACTTCACTGTTGTCTTACTTTAAGAAATTGACACAATCTCCTCAACCCTCAGCAACCACTGCCCTGATCTGTCTGTCATCAGCCATCAATATCAAGCAAGACCTTCCAACAGCAAAAACATTATGACTCACTGAAAGGTCAGATAATGGTTAGCATTTTTAGCAATAGTTTTTTATTTTATTTTATTTTATTTTAGTTGGGGGAGAGACAGCACGAGTGGGGGGAGGGGCAGAGGGAGAAGCTGACTCCCCACTGAACAGGGAGCCTGATGTAGGACTGGATCTCAGGACCCTGGGATCATGACCTGAACCAAAGGCAGATGTTTAACCAACTGAGCCACCCAGGTGCCTGTTTAGCAATATTTTATAATTAAGGTACATACATGGGTTTTTGTTTTTGTTTTTTAGTGATAATACTATTGCACACTTACATTGTAGTGTAAATAGTCTTACAGTTTGCACTGGAAAACAAACAAACAAAAAAATCATTTGACTTGTTTTGTTGTGGTTGTCTGGAACAGAACCTGTAATATCTCCAGCATATGCTTATATGGTTAAATGACTTGTGACAAGGATGCTAAGACCTTTCAATGGATAAAGAGCAGTCTTGAACAAATACTACTGGGAAAACTGGATATCCACATGTAAAAGAATGAAGTTGGGGGATACCTGGGTGGCTCAGTCAGTTAAGCGTCTGCCTTCAACTCAGGTCATGATCCCGGGGTCCTGGGATTGAGTCCCACATCGGGCTCCTTATAGGGAGTCTGCTTGTTTGCACACACATGGTGTGTGCACTCTCTCTCTCTCTCACAAATAAATAAAATCTTAAAAAAAAAAAAAAAAGAATGAAGTTGGACCCTTACCTTGCACCATATTCAAATAATTCAAAATGGATCTAAGGCCTTGATATAACAGCTAAAACCGCAGAATTCAAGAAAACCTAGGGCAAGACCTTCATGATATTTAATTTGGTAATGATTCCTTGCATATGACACCAAAAACACAGGAAAGTAAAGAAAAAATAGATCGATTAGACTTAATAAAATGAAAAACTTTTGTGCAGCAGATGGCACTACCAAGGGAATAAAAAGACAAACTGCAGAATGGGAGAAAATATTTGCAAATCATATATCTAATAAGAGATCAATATCTAAAAAATATTTTAAAGTCTCTAAAACTCAACAGCAAAAGAAACAATTCAGTTTAAAAATGAGCAAAACTTTCAAATAGATATTTCTCCAAAGAAGATATACAAATAAGCCCATGATAAGATGCTTAACATCATTAATTATTAGGGAAATAAAATCAAAACCATGATGAGATACCACTTCACACCCATTATGATGGATATTATTTTTAAAAAGGCAGAAAATAAGTGTGGGCAAAGATGAGGAAAAGATGGAACTTTTGTGCATTGTGGAAATGTAAAAAGCTGCAACCATTGTGGAAAATAGTATAGTATTTCCTCAAAAAGTTGAATATAAAATTATCATATGATTTAGCAATTTATTTCTGGGTATATACCTAAAATGTTTGAAAGCCAAGACTCAATCACATGTTTGTAAACCAATTGTTCATAGCAGCATTATTCACGATAACCAAAAGGTGGAAAAACCCAATTTTCACCAACAGAAGAATGGATAAGCAAAATATGATATGTACATATAGTAGAATACTATTCAGCCTTAAAAAGAAATGAGGTTTTTACACATTCTACAACTTGGATGAACCTTGAAGATATTATTATATGTGGAAAAGCTGGATGCAAAAGGTCAAATATCATGATTCCACTTCTGTGAGGTCTAGAATAGTCAAATTTGTAGAGAAAGTGGAATAATGTGTTTTAAGGACAGTTTATAAATATAGTAATAACTGTGACTGACATGCTTAGTGTACCAAGTTGCAAAGATGAATAAGACATAGACCCACCTATGACAGGGCTCATGTGAAGCAGACACGTGTATCAACAATCATGCAATACCACAAGTATTTTGTTATATGAACAAAGAGCTTTTAAAACACAGAATACAATTCAGTTACCTGGTTATAGGGGATAGGACAGATTTCACAGTATATAGTAACATTTCAGCAGAGATAGGAAATATTTCCTCAGATGGACCAGAGCAGGAAAAAGGAATGGAACAAGGATGTTAAGGTTCCAGTTGTAAAAGCAAAATCATAGAGGTGTAAAGGTCTGTGGTATCACCAGGAAATGGAGCTTAAGACAGTATGGCTGGAACATTGGCTAAAATGGGGGGGGGTAATTTTTCCAACACAATGAACCATAAGTAAGGGCCAGCATGTGGAGGTTTTTAGACTGTGATTCAGTAAAATGGAATTTGGCTTTTATTTTTAGTCAACTAGGATTCTAACAAAGGTTATCAGCAAGGGAGGGTCACTTCCTCATTTGAGAAAGAAATGAGTTTGTGGTAGGGAGAATGGCTTGGAGTAAAACTGGAATTAGGTAGCTATTTAGAAGGCCACAAAAATAGGCCTGTTAAGATATAATAAGCTTCTGAAATTAGAGACTCTTTCTGACGTGAGCTGACTAGGTGATTCACAGGGTCGGGGGTGATTCTGACATGTACACATCTCAACCATAATCTGAAGAAAAATGCCTCGGAAAGCAACATCATTGTATTTCATTCACCTTTAGTTATGCATGAAGAAGACCTAAGAATTGTCTTTTTTTTCCCCTCTAGAAATATAGCTAAAATGCTAGGAGTGTGACATTGGAGTGAAGATTTCTTCTGCCTTAAAGAGGGTTAGCGCATCTCCTGAATTTTGTCTGCTTTTAGATTTAAGCAAAATATCGGGAGAGTCAAGTAGGATAAGGTTTTCTCATAGTGTGTACTGTTGAATCAGATAAATTGGATCAGAAGCAGAACTGAAAATGTCCTTACAAAATATAGCCTGTCTTATATTCATGACTCCATATTTCCACTGAGGGTTCCACACCAGTACTTTAAAAGTATGCCTTTCTGTGAAGGCATAATTTCAGCACAACTACATGTGTACACAGTTGTCCAATTGCAGGGACAATGAAACACCAGAGACCAGAGTCTTTGCAGTGTACACAAACGTACATTGTAAGTTAATAGGTTAATAAAACTCTAAAACTGAAGTCAAGGAATATTGCACAGTAGTTATTTCTAAAAGTAGTGTGTGTTTCCTTAAAATTCAATGTGTTCCTCTTTCATAAAAAAGAAATAAAAGGAGAGAATATCAACATAATTTTTTCAAGCAACCATTTTCTCCCCTCCTCTACCTCTAATAATTCATTGAAAGTCATTTAAGTAAGGTGCAGCCTTTAGGTTACTGAGCAGAAATGTTTCTCTTTTATTCTTATTGCCATCATATTTTGGTGAAATCTGAGTCCTGTGTCCAATATTCTGCTACACCATCAACTCCTGTTTTCCAGATCCAAAAGCTGTTTTAGTCCTCATTATTCTTGACTCTCCTACAGCATTTAACCTTTCGAAAACATTTTCTTCCTCATCCGACTCTTTAATACCTTTGTTTTCTACCCCTTCTTAATGATTCCTTTTCTCATCTTTATCACTTCCAGCTCATATTTTCCTTCTATATGTTGGAACTTTCCAAAGGTATGTTCTCTTCTTCTTACCACTATCTTCTTTGATTTTCTTCCAACTCTATTACTGTTTCCTCTCTGCTGAACATTCCCTAGGAGGTGAGGTTAGGTCGTGTCTTGCTTCTAACCCATTGCATGTGTTATTGCCCCTTCCTTAAAAGGATATCACCATATACTAATTTCTTTTTTTTTTATAATGATTTTTTATTATATTATGTTAGTCACCATACAGTACATCCCCGGTTTTCGATGTAAGGCTCGATGATTCATTAGTTGTGTATAACACCCAGTGCACCATGCAATACGTGCCCTCCTTACTACCCATCACTGGCCTATCCCATTCCCCTACTCCCCTCCCCTCTGTAGCCCTCAGTTTGTTTCTCATAGTCCATAGTCTCTCATGTTTCATTCCCCCTTCTGATTACCCCCCCTTTCTTTATCCCTTTCTTCCCCTACTGATCATTCTAGTTCTTATGTTCCATAGATGAGAGAAATCATATGATAGTTGTCTTTCTCTGCTTGACTTATTTCACTTAGCATTATCTCCTCCAGTGCCATCCATGTTGTAGCAAATGTTGAGAACTCGTTCTTTCTGATTGCTGAGTAATATTCCATTGTATATATGGACCACAACTTCTTAATCCAGTCATCTGTTGAAGGGCATCTCGGCTCCTTCCACGATTTAGCTATTGTGGACATTGCTGCTATGAACATTGGTGTGCATATGGCCCTTCTCTTCACTACGTCTGTATCTTTGGGGTAAACACCCAGTAGTGCAATGGCTGGATCATAGGGTAGCTCAATTTTTAACTTTTTAAGGGACCTCCACACTGTTTTCCAGAGTGGCTGTACCAACTTGCATTCCCACCAACAATGTAGGAGGGATCCCCTTTCTCCACATCCTCTCCAACAATTGTTGTTTCTTGCCTTGTCTATTTTTGCCATTCTAACTGGCGTAAGGTGGTATCTCAGTGTGGTTTTGATTTGAATTTCCTTGATGGCTAATGATTTTGAACATTTTTTCATGTGTCTGTTAGCCATTTGTATGTCTTCATTGGAAAAGTGTCTGTTCATATCTTCTGCCCATTTTTTGATTTGTTTATTTGTTTCTCGTGTATTGAGTTTGAGAAGTTCTTTGTAGATCTTGGATACCAGTCCTTTATCTGTAGTGTCATTTGCAAATATATTCTCCCATTCCGTGGGCTGCCTCTTAGTTTTTCTGACTGTTTCCTTGGCTGTGCAGAAACTTTTAATCTTGATGAAGTCCCATAAATTCATTTTATCTTTTGTTTCTCTTGCCTTTGGGGATGTGTCATGAAAAAGGTTGCTTTGGCCGATGTCGTAGAGGTTGCTGCCTATGTTCTCCTCTAGAATTTTGATGGATTCCTGTCTCACATCGAGGTCTTTCATCCATTTGGAGTTTATTTTTGTGTATGGTGTGAGAGAGTGGTCAAGTTTCATTCTTTTGCATGTAGCTGTCCAATTTTCCCAGCACCATTTATTGAAGAGACTGTCTTTTTCCCACCGGATGTTTTTTCCTGCTTTATCAAATATTAGTTGCCCAAAGAGCTGAGGGTCCATTTCTGGGCTCTCTATTCTGTTCCATTGGTCTATGTGTCTGTTTTTGTGCCAGTACCATGCTGTCTTTGTGATCACAGCTTTGTAGTACAGCTCGAAATCCGGCATTGTGATGCCCCCAGCTTTGTTTTTCCTTTTCAACAGTTCCTTGGAGATTCGGGGCCTTTTCTGTTTCCATACAAATTTAAGGACTATTTGTTCCAGTTCTTTGAAAAATGTCCTCGGTATTTTGATCGGGATAGCATTGAAAGTGTAGATTGCTCTGGGTAGCATGGACATTTTAACTATGTTAATTCTTCCAATCCATGAGCATGGAATATCTTTCCATCTTTTTATGTCTTCCTCAATGTCTTTCAAGAGTGATTTATAGTTTCTAGAATATAGGTCCTTTACGTCTCTGGTTAAGTTAATTCCAAGGTAACGTATGGTTTTTGGTGCTATTGTAAATGGGATGGATTCCCTAATTTCTCTTTCTTCGGTCTCGTTATTCGTGTATAGAAATGCAACTGATTTCTGAGCATTGATTTTGTATCCCGCCACGTTACTGAATTGCTCTATAACTTCTAATAGTTTGGGAGTGGCTTCTTTTGGGTTTTCCATATAGAGTATCATGTCATCTGCAAAGAGAGACATTTTGACTTCTTCTTTGCCAATTTGAATACCTTTGATCCCTTTTTGTCGTCTGATTGCTGTTGCAAGGACTTCTAGTACTATGTTGAATAATAGTGGCGAGAGTGGGCATCCTTGTCGAGTTCCTGATCTTAAGGGAAAGGCTTCCAGCTTTTCCCCATTGAGAATAATATTTGCAGTAGGCTTTTCATAGATGGCTTTTATGAGATTGAGAAATGTACCTTCTATTCCTACACTCTGAAGGGTTTTAATCAGGAAAGGATGCTGTATTTTGTCAAATGCTTTTTCGGCATCGATTGAGAGGATCATATGGTTCCTGAGTCTTTTCTTGTTGATATGATGTATCACGCTGATTGATTTGCGAATATTGAACCACGCTTGCATCCCAGGTATGAATCCCACTTGATCGTGATGGATAATCCTTTTAATGTACTGTTGGATTCTATTAGCAAGTATCTTGTTGAGGATTTTGGCGTCCATATTCATTAGGGAAATCGGTCTGTAATTCTCCTTTTTGAGGGGGTCTTTGCCTGGTTTGGGGATCAAGGTAATATTGGCCTCATAGAATGAGTTTGGTAGCTTTCCTTCTGTTTCTATTTTTTGAAATAGCTTTAGGAGAATAGGTATTATTTCTTCTTTGAATGTTTGGTAGAATTCCCCAGGAAAACCGTCCGGGCCTGGAGTTTTGTTATTTGGAAGGTTGTTTATCACTGACTCAATTTCTTCATAATTAATTGGCCTGTTTAAGGAATCAATTTCTTCCGGTTTCAATCTTGGTAGTTTATAGGTTTCCAGGAAGGATTCCATCTCTTCCAGATTGCTTAGTTTATTGGCATATAGCTGTTGATAAAAATTTCTAATAATCCTTCCAATTTCAATGGTGTTCGTCGTGACCTCTCCTTTTTCATTCATAATTTTAATAATCTGGGTCCTTTCTCTTTTCTTTTGGATAAGTCTTGCCAGTGGTCTGTCAATTTTATTGATTCTCTCAAAGAACCAGCTTCTAGTCCTGTTGATCTGCTCTACTGTACTTCTGGTTTCTGCTTGATTGATTTCAGCTCTAATTTTGGTCAACTGCTTCCTCGTGCGTGGATTAGGCCTGTCCCTCTGTTGCTGTTTCAGCTTCTTGAGGTGAGAATATAAAAACTGCATTTTAGATTTTTCTATTCTTTTGAGTGAGGCTTGGATGGCTATGTATTTCCCCCTTAGGACTGCCTTTGCAGTATCCCATAGGTTTTGGACTGTTGTATTTTCATTCTCATTGGTCTCCATAAATTGTTTAATTTGATTTTTGATTTCCTGGTTTATCGAGTCATTCCTGAGCAGGATGGTTCTTAGTCTCCAAGTGTTTGAGTTTCTTCCAAATTTTTCCTTGTGGTTGAGTTCCACTTTCAGAGCGTTGTGGTCTGAGAATATGCAGGGGATAATTTCAATCTTTTGGTATCAGTTGAGACCTGTTTTGTGTCCCAGAACATGGTCTATTCTTGAGAATGTTCCATGGGCATTAGAATAGAATGAGTATTCTTTGGTTCTGGGTGTAGTGTTCTATATATATCTATGAGGTCCAACTCGTCGAGTATGGCATTCAAAGCCTTTGATTCTTTGCTTAGTTTTTGCCAGGGTGTTCTGTCTATTTCTGATAGTGGAGTGTTGAGGTCCCCTACTATTAATGTATTTTTATCTATATGTCTCTTTATTCTGGTTAAGAGTTGGCTTGTGTATCTTGCTGCTCCCCTGTTGGGGGCATATACATTTATAATTGTCATATCCACTTGTTGAATACTTCCCTTAAGAATAATATAGTGCCCTTCTGCATCTCTAACTATAGTCTGTAGTTTAAAATTCAATTTATCTGATATGAGAATTGCTACCCCAGCTTTCTTTTGAGGTCCATTTGCGTGAAAGATGGGACTCCATCGCCTTATTCTCAGTCTGAATGCATCTTTGGGTTTGAAATGAGTCTCTTGTAGACAGTCATTTCTTTTTATCCAATCTGCAACCCTGTGGCGTTTTATGGGATGGTTCAAACCATTTACATTAAGACTGATTACTGAGAGATATGATTTTAATGTTGCCATGTTGCCAGTAAAGTCTTTGTTTGTATTGGCTGTGACTTTCTGTTCTGTATCACTCTTGGGGCCTTTTTACTTTTATAGAACCCCCCGTAATATCTCCTGTAGGGCTGGTTTCGTGGTTACAAAATTGGTTAGTGACTGGCGATTCTGAAATGTCTTTATTTCTCCATCAATTCTGAATGACAGCCTTGCTGGATAAAGGATCCTTGGCTGCATGTTTTTCTCTGAAAGAGCTTTAAATATGCTCCCCCAACCCTTTCTCTCATTCCAGGTCTGTGTAGACAGGTCTGACGTAATTCTGATGCTTTTGCCTTGGTACGTGAGAAATTTCTTTGCCCTGGCCGCTTTCAATACTGTATCCTTGCATCTAATATTTGCGAAATGCACTATGACGTGACGTGGCGTAGGTTTGTCGTGGTTGAGCTTGGGAGGGGTCCTCTCTGCCTCTTGGACACGAATGTTTGTTTCCCTTGCTAGATTAGGGAAGTTTTCAGCTACAATTTGTTCAAATATCTCTTCTAGACCTCTGTTTTTCTCCACCCCCTCGGGGATGCCGATGATTCTAACATTGGATCGTTTCATTGAGTCAGTAATCTCCCGTAACCTACATTCGTGGGCGTGGATTTTTTTAAGACCATCTTCTATTTTCATTTTTTCCTCTATTAACCCATCCTCCAATTCACTAACCCGTTCCTCTGCTTCTGCGACCCTGGCCGTCATGTCCTTAGGGATTCTATATTCTCAGTAACCTTTTTGTTAATAGTTTTTTCAATTCTACTCATCATTTTGACCATCGTTACTCTGAATTCCATTTCTGATAATTTGGTTACATCCATATCCATTATTTCTGTGGCAGAGGCCACAGTCTCACTGTCTTTTCTTTGCTGGGGGGGGCTTCTCCTTCTTGTCATTCTGATGAAGAGAGGTTGCGGGGTTTCCAGAGCCCAAATTATTGACTGGGTCCCAGGCCGTGCCCCTTGTTTTATAGGGATCTTAGAGATGTGGGCTTCTTCTTTAAAGATTTTATTTATTTACTTATCTGAGAGAGGGAGACAGACAGTCAGCAAGAACGGAACAGAAGCAGGGGAGTGAGAGAGGAAGAAGCAGGCTCCCAGCGGAGGAGCCCGATGAGGGACTCCTTTCCGGAACGCTGGGATCACGCCCTAAGCCGGAGACAGGCGCTCAATGACTGCGCCACCCAGGCGCCTCGGGTTGTGGGCTTCTTGATTTTTCAGCCTGCCTTCTGTGTTCTGGGGGAGGGGCCTGCCGCGCCGATACTCAGGCAACCCTGTTTGGGTAGAGTCTCCGTGTCCCCTGCGAGGGAGGATGGGGATGGGCACTCTCTGAGCCGGTATTTCCAGGCTTTTGTTCTCTGGCGGCTTTCCCTGGCGGCCGGCTATGCCTCTTCTGAGGGTCAGAGCAGCAGAGGCTGCATTGTCGCAGAACAGAGGGATTGCGGCCCGTTCTCCACTGATGTTCTGGCCACTTTAACTCTGTTACTGTTGGTGCTGCTCAACCCTGCAGCGTCCCGGGATGTGCGCACCAACTCGGCGACCCTGCCCTCACTTCCAGGGCCGGCGCGTCTCTGTCCTTTGTGTTTCTAATGCCGCCAGCCACCGGCCGCGCTCGCACGCCTCCGGGTCTCCCGCGTCTCAGTCTATGCCCGGTGAGCACACCTCGATTCCGGAGTTTCGAGAAGCCTGGGTGCGCACTCCGGTTCAGGGTCTCAGTCTGCTGTTTTGCGGGTGCCGACGCGAGTCCCCCGCTCCCCGTGCAGGTGGCTGCCGCTTCCCGGGCGCCTGCCGGCGGCCCTCCCCCTTCCGTTTATCTTCCGATATCCGTGCACGGTTTACAGCTCCCCTCTTCGTACCTCAATACTCAGCGCTGGAGATGTTCATTTGTAGAGATCCAGATGCATTATCCTGCGTCTCAGGCTGATTCCGTGGTTATTTAGGCTGGTCTGGTACCTATCCAGCTCGACTCAGGGGACCGGCTGAAAAAGGGGTCCCCTATTCCTCCGCCATCTTAACTCCCCCATATACTAATTTCTACTTATTTTTCAGATGAGTCCTTTGGGACACCTTTCTTTATAGAGCTGGAAACCTCTCCCATGTATTAACAGGGCGTGTCGTGATACTTTCACAATAGCTGCCATGTTATAGCACTTACATAAATGGCACTGGTTCTGAGAATGAGACTGCCAGGCCAGTAGCATCACTGTCACTACTGAATTGAGAAATGCAAAGTGTGAGGCCCCAAAGTACTTCAGCTGAATCAGAAACACTAGGGTGTGGCTCAGGAATTTGTGTTTTAACAAGCCCTCAGGCTAAAGTCTGAGAATATCTGGTATGTTACACTTGCCTGGCTTTTGGCTGATTTCCCTACTTGATTATGGCCTGTTTTAGAAGTTATGATGGACTCTCGGGGCGCCTGGGTGGCTCAGTCAGTTGACTGTCAACTTTTGATTTTGGCCGGGGTCTTGATCTCAGTGTCCTGGGATGGAGCCCCACATGCAGCTCTGTGCTCAGCGGGGAGTCTGCTTGAGATTCTCTCTCCCCCC
>NW_024426885.1:58069927-58216091 GCF_017311325.1 Ursus maritimus
CCCCCCCCCCCCCCCCCCCCGCACGTGAACTCCTGTACTCTCTCCCAAATAAATAAATAAAATCTTAAAAAAAAAAAAAAAAAGAAGAAGAAACTATGGTGGAATATTTTTTATTGTGATGTCAGTATCCAGGGTAGAATCTGCTATATTATTGCTACATAAGACTAATTTGTTCCAATGCATGGACATATTCATGGATAAACAAATGACAACCTTGTTTATGAGCTCCAATTCCATATCTCAGGTAACTGTGTGATTTGTGTGGAGAGCTAAGTCACTTCAAAGCCAACCTAATAGGAAAGTTGACATCTAACACCCCTCATCAAACAATTTTTGTTTCTAAACCCTGACTTACTCTTTTTAACTCTCTGAACTCTCCTTCTCCATCAATACTAAAATTATTTTCCCCATTAATCATGGAGAAACCTTAGTAATTGTGGTTCTTTGAAGAATAGCTTCACTTATTCTGAGGATACAGCTAAAACATTCACCATTAAAAAATTTGAAAAATTCAGTTGCACACACAAATAAGTAAAAAGCACTGGAAATTCCACTCATCTGGGAGAACCGATGTTAATTGGTGCATGTATTTGTTTAACTTTTATCCCTAGCATATTTGCATTTCAGTGTTTGCTATGGAGCATACTGTTTTGTAATCTACTGTTATTGTACTATATTGGATGTATTTTCATGTCCTTAGAAAGTATTTTCCACAGATTTCTTAATGGCTGCATGGTATTTTTGGCAGTGATTGACCTATCCTCATCCTTCTTTAATTAATTGGAAGTTCTGTCAAAACCTTTACATTAACTCCACCCTTGCTGTCCAGGCTCTACCTTTCTCCTGTAACCTATTTCAGTAGCCTTCCGTGCCAGATGAATTATTCTAAAGCTTAGTTCTGAGCAAATTGCTCAAAAGTCAGAATGATTCCCCAGGGCCTTCCAAATAAGGCCCCAGTCCTGAGGAGGACCAGCAAGGACTTCTGTTGATTTCTTCTGCACACCCAGGCTCTAGGTGAGACTGCTCACCATTCTTAGAGCATTTCCTCTAATTTCTCTCCTTTTGAATTTTGCCACTTCTCTGTGCCACCATTCTTTTCCAATAGCGATTTTACCCAAATGGCCACTTCAGTGTGAGGCCTTGCTACGATCACCAACTTTCTGCCCTCACTACTGCTCCATTCCTTATCCCTCTTCTTATATTTTTTTCTCCTTCATTCTTATAACTATCTAACAGACCATATAGTTTACTTCTTCAACTTGCTAATTGCCTCTGTGCCTTAGCTGTAATAAAAGTTCCAAGAAAGCAATGATTTTTACTTCTGTCTTGCTTATTGCCATATCCCTAAAATAGAGAACAACGCTTAATACATAAAGAGCACTCAGAATATATTTGAGATAATGAATGATTGAATGAAATAATTAATTAATTAATAATGAATATTTACTGGCAAAATTCTGTAAGACCTCGGGGAAGTGAAATCTCTTATTCCAGTGCTTTGCATATAGTACACATTCACAATGGAGTTGTGCAATGTGAAGCTCCTTAAAGGCAGAGAGCAATTATCTTTGTAGCTCTTACAGTTCTTAGTGCATTGATACTCAATAAATAGTTCTAAAAATAATTAAATTATTGCCGCAAATAAAATTAAATTCTTACCAAAAACAAAGAGGGAGTTACATACAAGGGCATTTTACCATTTTCTCTGTTGTTTAAGATGTATGTATTTCCTTTTTTAAAGAATACCTGTTATCCGCACAATGCCAACTATGCCCAAAGAAATCACTATGTGAATGTTCTACATCTTTGCAGATCATTAATGCTGCACTTGCTTTGGCTGCAAGACCCAAAAGTCAAGTGGTCAAGAAAACCATGGAAATGTACAAGCACACGTGGGAAAATCATATCCATGTCCTCACTGAAGCTGTAGATGACATTACAAGCATTGATGACTTCCTTGCTGTATCCGGTATGTTTTTGATCTTTTAATTTATACATTTGCTCTTGTCAATTTTCTGAAACAGGATAATTCTGAATATAATGAATTTTATGCAATATAATGAGACTCTTGTTAATGATCATCTTTCTTGAAGCAAAGTACTGCTATGTATGATCTACTCTAGGTTAATGAGCCTTATGCCTTGTAATCCTCGCAACTCAACAATTTACACTGTGTCTCTAAAAAAACTCCTAATCATAGACAAAGCGTAATTGAAAATAGTAGCTGGAAATCTTAGGCATTTTCTGGCTTTTTGAATTAATAATAAAAAATACAATTCCCCCTTTAATATATTTATATCTTTTGATTTCTCTGCACTTCTTTTCCAACAGAATTTTTCTTCACTAGAAAATTTAGATAGATAGACAGACAGGAAAACTCTTCATTGCTTTCAGATACAATATGTACTTCAGCTTCCAGTATATGTATTTGAATAATGGCGATCTAAATAATCAAATAAATAAATCTAAACATTTGACTACATCAGTCACAGATGGGCTTGAAATTTCATGTCAAACCTAGATGGTTTTTTTATCACATAATACAATAGTATAGCATAGGATTATGAAATTGCTCTCATAAAGCCATACTCTCAGAAGCATAACTCAGGTTTTGATTATATTGTTATAGCAGCAAAGAACTAAATACTTCTTAATCCTTTTTATTTTCTTAAAAATTAAGCGTCTCATTAAAATAAATTACATTTTTGGGGCACCTGGCTGGGTCAGTCAGAAGAGCATGTGACTCTTGATCTCAGGGTCCTGAGTTTGAGCCCCATGTTGGGTGTAGAGATTACTTAAATAAAAACTTTTAAAAAATAATATAGATTACATTTTTTTCATTTTTTTTTGAAGGAGACTGGAATGTGATATTATTTTTTATAAAATGCATATTCTCATGAATTTCTAACATCATTTTATCTTTTAAAAGTTTCCTGATGTAGTTTGTCTATCTGTGAAACTCATTACTTTCATGCATGTATATATTCTCATCTTGAATCTGGAAACTTGAATGATAGTTCTGGTGTATTTTCACGATACATTAATGAAAGAAATGTGTGGTAATTATTTTAAAATTGTTTTATTTCTGGAGAGCTGAAAACTTTGAAAATAATAGAAAATGTATGGGTGAAAATATTAACATCCCTCGATCTCACTATTCAGAAATAACAACCATTATCTGATTTATTTCCATCCAAATTTATATTATATATATAAATCTATGTTTTTAAATAATTGTGTCATGAGGTATATAATAAATATTTAGCTGAATTTTCCCACATCATTATACATTCTTCAAAAAAAGCTGTTCTTCTTTCATTAGCATTTGGATAAATTGCAGTTTTAACTATTATAAACAATGCTATATTAAGCATATTTTTGTCTATTTGCTGTCTTCTTAGTATAGATTTTGTGTGTATGTGTGTCCAATCAATGTCTTATATTGGGGAAATCTTTGGTTTAATTATTAAATGCTAGATTCTGTTTTTTAATTGGTTCTTTTGGTTACAAAACAAAGAAACCTGCTCACACTACTCTATGTAAAGGCAATTTCTTATAGGTTTACTAATGACACAATAGGGAGAACCTCCTGGACACATCAGAGCAAGAACTATAATTGGCCTGTCCTTGCATGATTAGAGCTGAGGGATCCCTGAGATCTAAGCAAGTCCATAGGTCCTTAGAGCGGGAGCTCATGCTGTTTCTTTTCAGTGCGCTGGATTAACCTGACCTCCCAACCTTCTCAGTCTTCTACTTTCTGTGAACAGCTTTAGCACTTCAGCATGTTTTGCCTATACATAACAGAAAACTCATGAAAGTTTCCTAAGTAACTAAAATCTTTAATTACCTCATGTAACTAGATGTTTAAGATAGTTGATTCTAGACTTACTAGCCCAAGCAGGGAGGTGGATAGGAATAGTCAGGATATGTGAGGAAGAGTATTTTATCACTAGCATTGTTTAGAATTGTCAGTACAGGATAATAATTAAAAAGTGGATTAATATTTAATGTGTTTCATTATTGTTTTAAAATTCTCTACAGATAATGCACTCCATTATTCTATATCCAGGGTGAATTGTTCCTACTTTTCTGCCCTTTGGATGCTCTCGCTGGTAGTGGTCTAAGGTTATTAATGACCTATGTAGACATCTCTGGATTCTGTTGACCTTCCCTCATGGTTGCATCTCAGAACTGACATTTCAAAGCATTGTACAATACCACCTAAAGCAGGAAGGCAAGGTAGCTTGTTGGCTTCAAGTTGTCAGGACGGAATCTTTCCTGGGTGACTTCCATAGGACTTTCTCTTATGTGTCATAGGTCAAAACTTGTTCCTGTACCTATGCCTGAACCAACTGCTGGCAAAAGGAAATGGGATTTCCGTGATAGGCTTAGAATGGTGAAAAATGGTTCATAACTAACTGGGGGCCAGAGGAAGTGGTAGTCCTAATTCGTAGCACTTCCTGATTTCTGTGCCATACATACTGCCACATTGGCAGGTTTTAAGCTACCAATGTGATGTCGCTGAAGAGATGCATGGAGACACCTCTTGTGAGTTGGTGTAACAGATTCTAGCAGACTACTGGGCTTAGAACAGTCATAATTCAGCCTTTCTGACTAATTACTTACAATGCAAACAAAATCAGAGGTTTTATGATCAGAAAAGAAAGAAAAATGACTATTGATTAGACACAAAAGATGTCTACCCCAGGCACTCCTTCCTCAGGTTTCTGTGCTTTCATAAACTTACCTTGTATTAGTTTAGCATTGATGATTCTCATTACATCGTAACTTTCAACATCTGTTCCCACAAATAATGGCATCTTTTCTCAGAATCTTCTACTGGCTTTATATATACATTTTCTTTAGTATTAGGCTAGAAGTCCTAAGTCCAAGATCACAGGCCAACCAATGGATGGGTTTCTTTATTTCACATAGCTAATCATGCTTCAAAGAGCTGTGATGGTGGCTGCCACAATCTGGCAGCTTTCGTGTGGGGGCAGATTGTCATAGAAAAAGTTGCAGATGTGATTAGCAGTGAGCAACTTCTCTGGTGATACTTTATAATGATCTTTCAGAAATCCTGTTTGTACTCAGACTACTGGTTCCTCCGTGTGCCAGGTGGAAAAACTGACAACTTAGTTCATGTTTGTGAATTACATAGAGAATATTACATTTTCATAATTCTTATAAAATAATTTCATCTTTGCCTTTGGCTTTCTTTCAGTACTTGATAATAATACTCAATTCTTTTTGTTTTCTTTTATAAGAAAAAAATAATAGAGGCCCTGAAAAGATTCCCACTTTTCTTCTGAGTCAGTTGTGAAAATTTGGGGATTCTCAGAACATTAGCTTGCCACATTAAAATATAAACAAAACTTAAAACCTAAAATCGGTGAGAAAAGATTCTTTTACTTTAAACTATTATTTTATTGTCATTAGCAAAGGTAGGGATCACCCTGGTAAAAAGTTTGCATTATAATAATGTTTTAGAGTGATTAGATCACCTAATATTGACTAATAGGTCTTGAAATAATACCAGCATCTTTTATTTAACTAGTGCTCTTCCCAATATAGAAATATCATTGATGATTTTTAAGTTGTATGTTTATATAATCACCAAATTTCTCATGATATACAGAAGTCAAAATACCAACTTTTAGAAGCCATTTTTGCATTATTTTGTTTCATCACATACATAGAAAACTCTGAACATAAGTACAGTTTTTTTTTTTTTTAAGATTTTATTTATTTACTTGAGAGAGAGAGACAGCCAGCAAGAGAGGGAACACAAGCAGGGGGAGTGAGAGAGGAAGAAGCAGGCTCTTAGTGGAGGAGCCTGATGTGGGGCTCAAACCCTGAACGCTGGGATCACGCCCCGAGCTGAAGGAAGACACTCAACCACTGCGCTACCCAGGCGCCCCAGATTTTTTCTTGAAAACCATAAGGGATATAGCCACTTCATCAATTTATTGTATATTTAAAATTTTTATGTGTAAAAATAAAATGAAACAGTGAACCAAAATCCACTTTTAAAATCAAAGGGATGTTTGGCAAACTAATTTCCCTCACATTCAGTTGTCCAACAGAGGCTCTTTTCAGTTTAATGTTATTTATGTAATACTTTCAGTATCACCTTGCAAGTAATTAGAAAAAAAATTTTAAATGCATAGGTCTCCAAACTTTTTGTCCCATCACTGACTGTAGGACTTAACCCTACACCATTCACTGTTCTTTGTTTTTGTTTTGTTCTTTTTTTTTTTTTAATCACTCTCTGAAAATATGTGTTAAGAGAACACTTGTCAGAAAGTTGCTGGACTGAAAGATTCTTTGACCATATCAAGGTCTATCTTTCACATAGACAGAGGATGTTCCTATGTGAGGAGATTTGTGAAGCTCTGTCTTTCCAGCCTGCCAAGATGCCTGAAATCCCAATATTAGTTATCCACATGGGAAAATAAAAAGTTTAAGGTTTCCATTTAAGATGCAAATTTGGGAGAGAAAACATATTAACACATGCCTCAACTGTTTGAATCATTGCATTAATGACTCATAGTGAATTGTAACCCCAAGGAACTAAGTTCAGAAGAAATAAACTTTGATAGAAGAGGAAATGACTTGGACCATAAGAACTATTCAACAATTACTAAGAACTGACTAAATGTGAGGGTTTATGAAGATATGAACTTTCTTTCATTTATTCATTAATTCATTAAATATTTACTGCATAATTTGAAGTGCTAAACCCTACAAAAGGTCCTTGGGATTGAAAAAGGAGTTAAAAGCTAGCAGAAGAGGTAACTTGCAAGAAAGCTGTGATGATGGGGATTGTTGGAAGGAAGAGACCACGTGAGGGATGGAGTAACAATGACAATGGTTTGGAATTTTCTAAAAGAGAGATTGACCACTTATTGATTAGAATTAGCACTGTTGTTCCCTTATTGTAAAAGGTTTTCTCATTTTAAAGATAATACCATATTGACTGTCAGTGAAGTATAATGTTGAAGGATGCTTGGAGATCTCTTTTACTCCGTGTTCTAAATTTCTAATACATACACTTTTCTCCATATCCACTGCCCTCACCCCCCAGTTCAAGCCACTCTCTCTTACCTGAATTACCATGTGGTTTTTCTACTTGAACCTCCGGCTTCCAGAGTTTTGCTTGAAGGCTTTCAATAGATATTTGCTGAATGAATAAAAGTATTTATCCCCCTTTTTAATTCTGTGCAAGATTAATTTGAGGTTTATGTCTTATGCTTTGAACAAATATGTTCATCTTTGGAATAAATAGTTTAAGAAACCTTCAAATTATGAAAAATAACTTTAAGCATTAATCATCACAATGTTCTGTGATCTTAACTTAGTGACACAAACATAACTCTGATGCTATCTTCAAAAATGTGCTAACAGAAGCCTCCATTCATGACATTGTGGTAAACATGATCTTTGGCTTCTAAAAAGTTTTATCTGAATCATTTGACAAAGAAAAATGAAAAGACTTACAATTTTCTTTCAAAATTAATGCCAAATAAACACATAATATTAGCAAGATCAAAGTGCTAAATCAGGGGCGCCTGGGTGGCACAGCGGTTAAGCGTCTGCCTTCGGCTCAGGGCGTGATCCCAGTGATCTGGGATCGAGCCCCACTCCAGGCTCTTCTGCTATGAGCCTGCTTCTTCCTCTCCCACTCCCCCTGCTTGTGTTCCCTCTCTCGCTGGCTGTCTCTATCTCTGTCGAATAAATAAATAAAAAATCTTTAAAAAAAAAAAAGTGCTAAATCAATTGCACACAGACTAAGCACTCTTAATACTCAATATAATGGTTATGGAATAGGTGTTGGGACTAAAGGATGACCAATATAGTATATATCTATGGAAATATAAGTTATATAATAATAATACATTGAAGAAACCTTGAAGAATAACCTTGAAGAAATTGGAATAGCATCCTGGAAAAAGAGAAAAGTGTGTAAAAGTGCATGGTAGCTTTGAGGAAGGGCAAGTTGACCAGCATTACAGGAACAGAGGGTACATCAGGTTTGGTACTGGGCTTACAAAGTCAATAGGTGATATTATATAAAACCCTAAACATTTGAGGAAGGTGTAGATCCCCTAAAATATTAACTAGTAGTGTCACAGACTGCATCAGTTTTTCAGAACACTAACTCTGAAAACCACCCTTACAGAATTAGGTAGTATAGAGCTAAACGATGATTTAATTGTTCTAAGAAGTGAAAATAAAGTAAACCCAATATAAAGCAGGTATGCCCTCATTTTCTCCACCTCACCTCCAAAAAATTAAAATGTTTAAGACTGACACATCCACGATGTAACAACAGGAAGGTGAGGTGAGAGCCAATTTGATGACTTAAACCTGGCTCAGGCTGAATAACTCCAGAGCCTGTTTACGAAGAAAAAAATTTCTTCTTCATCTGGATAATCCAGTGATGACCTGCAGCCAGGATTTTCTATGCCATTGGCTAAAATCAAGAGACAGTGTTGTGGCTGTAAGATTATTTTCTCTGGGTCCTTCGTGATTACATTTTCATGTGATGGTATACGCCTCAGTGATCGCTCTGGTGACTGTGGGGAAATCACACAGCTTTACGTAAGTCGTGGAAAGACAGGGAGAAAGCACGCTTTAGAAAATGATTGAGTAGGCTCTCCCGAAGTAATCCATTATTGCTCTACTGCTAATTAGGTTTTGAATAACTGCCTATACTTACATGACTAAAGAATAGTTTGGGCATGTGAACTGGAATTTATCATGCATCATTCCATGTACTCACAGGCAAGTTCACTCAGGATGCTCTCAGTTGAATGAATGATGAATATCCTGCAGTACTATTGTTTGAATATTATGAATTTGATTTTTAGAAAAGCCATAATTAGAAGTCCTCTTTTGACTTTGTCGAAATCAGGTTTGAGAATTTTTATCAGAACTTTAAGGTAGAACTGGAATAATCATCAATAATCTTACTGATGAAATAAATAGCACTGAGGGCTTGCATCTTAGACTTGTATATAAAGGTAATAAATATTTCCTAAATTCTGAAGATGCCCTAGCTATGTACTTAAAAAGGCTCCGAGTGACAAAAATAGACCTTTAATAAAGGATTTTCTTAAAATTGCCTCAGTGAATGTATGTATACTATTAGTTACCATATTATTTGGAATAGACACAAATTTCAGAAACTTTCAACAAAAACAGAATCAAAGTGATTACCAAAATTTCATTTGTATTTGATTATTTCTGGGCAGCATCTCAGCTGTAAGCACATGCATTTAATAAGTGTAATTTGGAAAAATAAAAATCCTTAATATGGTGAATTCTGTGGGAAATTTTATACATTAGATGAGGGATGAGAAGAAAAGTTTCTCCTTGCCGTACAATTCCCCCCCACCTACTTGTAATTCTAAGACATGCTCCTAAACATTCTGAAAGACTGAAGTCTCCAGCTAGAGATGAAGGGGTTTTAGGCAGGAAAAGCAGGATGCTCCTTACCTACATTTTCTCCAAAGGTAGGAGAAATGGAAAAATCCTGCTAGATACAGGATCTGAAAGTAGGAAGTCATGTATCTGAGCTTGCAAGTTTGTGTTGGCATAATTTTAAGGATTTTAATCACATCCTGGAGAATCTTAACAAAACAGTAAAAACTTCTGCTTACAGAGTGGCTCCAGAGATTGTGCTGTGAACAATTTATGTATATTTGAGAAATGCAGCTAAGGATTACATTCTCACAAAACATTCCTACTAAGATTTTACCACTAAAGAAAATCTTATAGATGAGGCATCAAGACAATGGACTATTCCCTCGAATCAATGGGAAGCACAAGAGAAGAAGAGTTTGGAGGGGGTTAAGTGTGCTTAGGATTTATGATTTTGTCATTTCCTACCAAATCTATGATCTTTGAGAAATAATTTCTACTCACCAAATGCCCTTCTCTAAAATGTTAAAAGTAATATTACTTTGCCATGGTCTGAATGTTTGTGTCCCCCCAAATTCCTATGTTGAAACCCTAGTGTCCTATGTGAAAGTATTAGAAGACAGGGCCTTTGGGTGGTACTTAGGTCAGGAGGATGAAGTCCACATGAAGGGGATTAATCTTCTCATAAAGGAGACCTTACAGAGATCCCTTGTCCCTTGCACTATGTGAGAATGTAGAGAGAAGGCATTGGATGTGAACCAGGAATAGGGTTCTCATCAGAATGCAATCTTGCTGATACCTTGATCTTGGACCTCCCAGTCTCTATAACAGTGAGAAATAAATTTCTGTAATTTATAAACTACCCAGGCTGTGTTGTTTTGTTAGACCAGGATGCATTGACTTAAATACATTTATTCATTTATTTAACAAATATGTACTGAGTACCTACTCGGTGATGAGATTGTTTTAAATCCTGGAGATAGAACAATCAATGTAACAGACAAAACTCCTTATCCTCTTAGAACTCACATTTTCATGTAGTTGGAAGGATTAAATAAAATGATATATTTAAAATGTGTTGAAGAGTGATTAGGACATAGTAAGTGGCCCAGTAAAAGATAGGTATTATTACTAGCATCACTGACAGGCCATTGCTAAAATTTAAAACAGGTATGATAAAGATAAATCTCTTTAAAGGAGCTACCTTGTTAAACTATCCCGATAGTACATTATAGTTTATCAAAATAACTTAAGAATTATCTTGAAAACTATGTTGTATAGCTGTCACATGTCAAGACATTAAAAATATATATGATTTAATGCCAAATATTGACGAGATGTAGTAAAATGAGAACTCTTACACACTGCTTCTGGGAAGGTAAATTGTTGTAATCTGTTTGAAGAACAAAATAACATTATGTGGTACCTGGACTATTTTGCCACAAATATCCTTCTATTTATGTATTGGAGAAACTTGTGCACATATTCATAAAGAAAATTTGTACAAGCATGATCATTATGGATTTTTTATTAAATAGTGGAAGCTTGAAATACTATAAACACCCATCAGTAGGAGAAGGAATAAATAGCAGCAAACATAGTAGTTAAAACAAACTTGTTTCATATGTCAATGGAACAGGTTTTTAAAAGCAATATTGAGGAAATTAGCAAGTTTTAAAGCAATGTGAACAGTAGGGTGCCATAAATGCCACACATAGCAAATGCATAAGGGTCATTAACCCTGGAGAAGGAGGAGTTGGAAGGGACTGAGAAAGAGTACATGTGGGACTTAGACTTTAACGTTTTATTCTTTAAAAGTGATATCAGAACAAAATCTCATGAAAAAATAGCATCCATTATTATTGAAGCACATAGATTAGTTTCTGTATTTTCTTATAATTTCTACTTTTCTTAAACTTTTATAATAAAGGAGTTACAGGAGAAGTAAATGTCAAGGTGGAAAAACAGGCGACATGGTTGATTATGTGCCTGGGGTAACACAGAGATCTTCCCAGGCAACTCATATCAGCACCTCTAACTTACCAAATAATGGAGATCATCCAGTATTCTTGAATTTGAATGTGAATCTCAGTAATACAGTTTAAGAAAATGCTTTGTGAATGTGAACCTAAACCTTTATCACTCAGGGTCAGATTCTGATGGAATGATATTCTGTGAGATCTTGTACCATTTTTTACCCTTGTTTTGTGGATGAGGGTATTAAAATGATGGCTAGATTTAAAAAATTGTGAAATATTTCAAGCATCCCTGAAAGACTAGAGGGTATACAATAATAAACAATGTAATCTTACCATGAAGCTTTGCCAAACCTTTACTTTTGTCATACTTATTATTACATGTAAAATTGAACACCCTTGTTTAACCTTTCCTAGGATTTTATAAATTTCCCTTTACTAAGGAGCTTTGATGAAAGCTCTTGCCTTTTGATAATCAGGTCTGCATGACAAACATTTTCCTTCTGTTGGATTAGATCTATTCATCAAAATAATCAGAAACTGTTTAGGGAATAGAATCTTCTTACTTTGGGCATATGCAAACTCAAAGCTAAAACTGAAAAGTATCCCATCGCAGTTTGACAACATGATTTAAGTGACATTTTTATCCTACCATCTTTATGGCAATTGTGATAGTAAGTAATGGAAGAATGAATGTCTCTGAAGCAAGCACCCAACACACACTTTGGTATTGACGAGTTAATCATTTATTGCGTCAATCAACAAAAATTTATTGACAATTTCTATTTACCTTAGAGATACAATGGTGAATAAGACACATGAGACTTATTTATAAGGGATTTGTAGTCTAATGGAGGAAAGAATCCCTCAGATGCCAATTACAACATGGTAAAATAGCGTCTGTTGGGAAAGACACCAAGGCTGTCTATCAGCAAAGGAGTTGTGTGACAACCAGTCTTTAAAGCCTCGTCATTTTTAAATTTTTACTTGATTTTGTGATTATTCTTTCATATCTTGGCATTTAATAGATCACTATATGGAACTACAGAATTTAATTCAAAGAAGGTTCAAAGCGAAATCCATATTTACTTATAATATTATTTTATTCATCTCTGTAATAATTATGGATGTACAGCAATTTTCAATCTGCTTTTCCATAACAATTTTTAAAATGTATAATTAGCAAGAATTTACAAATGACTTAATCATTTACATCCATTTATAATTTTATATGTGTTTATTTTCTTTCTGCACCGATTTCCTTGTAGGAAATCAGCTGCTTTGAAATTTCAGGTTTTCATAACACAAGTATCTGTTAAATGATAATTTTAGAATATGACTATTAAAATCTAAACTGAGAAAAGATATAATTGAAACTGCCAAAAATCTAACAATTATAATATATTGATTTTAAAATATCCAGTGCCATCCAGACCAGCTGCCATGCAACTTCCCATAGCCTTTTCAATGTAGTCTATTTTAGGACATTTCAGATGTGGATGAAATGTAGGGCTTTTATTTGCTTTTTTACAAGTTCTGATAGTATATGTGGAAATTGGTCATGGGAGGAATTAAAAATGGTCTTTTTTGTGTATCTCAATAATTCAGTATATTATCATAACATTTAAATTCCCATGGCGTCATTTAATATCTTCTTGCAAGTTTGCATCCACCATTTTGATGGTGATTTATGTATATTATGTTTCCATAATAAACTGCATATAAATCCTCTTCACCTAATGACATGGGAAATTTCATGAAAACAGAGATATTCAGTCTTGCAACTTTACTCTTTCTTTGTGAACTGGGTTATAAAATCTAGTTATATAAAACTGTATAAGTTGTTTATGATCAGTACATTTTAAGGCAACATATTTAAAGTATAAAAACCAGCTAAGGAACAATGGAGACTCACTCTAAATTATAGATCAGTTCTGTATTGATCTGCTCTATCATATTTAGGCAAAAAAAAATGTGTGGTTCCTGTATTAAAAGTACTTTATTAAAGCATGATATATATTTACACTGTCACAATTTCAATAAATGAGTTCATAATTTTTCTGCATCAGTATTTATATCATTCTAATAGCTGTTCCATAGTGTATGTGTGTTTACTTTGGTGCATGACTTTTTTATTTTTTATTTTTTTAGAAATGCTACTACTGTTAATATATGTGGAAACATTCATCCCAGGAACTCTAAGAGTTTTATAGATATATCCTCATTTATTGTTCCACCTAAAAAGAATTTTGCTAGTATAATCATGTTTAATATATAGAAGCCTGTCACAAAGAATTCCTGAATTGCTCAAATTCTTTAGGACCGTAAATAAGAATGATGTTACTTTTAGCTACTCTCTAATATAAAGGGTATGTAAAAGCACCTCTTTTTCAGAGCAGTCTATTATCCCCTATTAAAAATTAGTTTTTGGCTTTTTTTTTTTTTTTTTTTTTTTTGTCAAAATGTGGAGGTCATGTTTGGACCATAATTCTGGGTTTTTCCATCTTGAACTTTCTTGAATCAGAGAGAAAGATATACCTAACTCTTAAGGCTAACTTTTGATTTGTTATTCATTCTGCTTTTGAGTCAAATAATTAACAAAAGCTCAAATCTCTTCCTCTATAAGTCGTTGGTTGCCCATGAGGACACGGCTGAACAATTTTGTAGATCATGATAAAGCAAAATAAATATTCCTTTGAGCTAGACTAAATATGGTTTGAGTGGGAAAGTGAGACTCTTCTTTCTTATCAGAAGTCAGTGAGATTCTGGAGGAGAATTTAAATGTGAGAAAAACAAAACAATTAAAAAACACTCAAAACATCAGATGAGTAAAGATGAGGTCAAAGAACGAGATGCAACCAATCAGAAGTGTGCTGTTAGGTTTTACTTCATTGCAAAGCTTTACAAAACGCTTGGTAGACTACAGATCTTTAATAAACATTTGTTTAATTAAATTTGTTTTACTTAATGAGCTCTCATTTGATGTCAACAGGAGTAACCTTCAAGTAATTGAGGATAGATTTACTTTTTACGTTTCAGAACCTCCCAACACAGGGTTTAGGGCAAAGGCAGAATGTATGTGTAGCATAACTATTCTAGGCAACTGCAAAATTAAGCATAGCAATGCAAAGCGATTTTCTTGTTGGTATAATCATGCTGTTTCCAAATCAAGGCTTCACCTAGTTGTGTAAATGCACAGAATGATCACCGTGCACCTTTCACCAATGTAAAAGATTAAGCTCGTTTCCTACAGGGCTAAAGGTTTATGTGCCAAGATCTTTATTTCCTAATGTAAAACCTGATGTGTTTTAATTTTGATTTTGTAATTCACTAAACTTAATTTTTTTCTGCTTAATCAGGCACTAACAAGTGATATGAAATATAGGATATGTATGTATTTCAAACGTTTTATGACATGTACCTAAATGATCGTCTTGACAGTAGAGGAGAAAACTTCAAGGTGCCTTTGGAAAAATATCTCTGACAAAATAAAAGTCTTTTTTTTGCCACATTTTAAATGTTATCTGGCTGAGTGCTATTGAATTGTCAGAATTTTAAGTAGTAAGTAAAAATTCAGTTTATCCGCCAGTGACATATGTAAGAAGTTATAAGGAAGCACACATTTACTGTGATTCCACTGAAAGTTCAGTATTTTTCCCCTCTGAAAATAAAAAATGTATAGGTTCCTTATCATTCTCTTGTGCTTTTTAAATAAAATCAATTAAAATTGAGAAGATGTTGCCGTTGTCAGAAATATGACTTATTTAGCAAACAGGACTAAGAATAATGTGTTGGGCAGCTAAGCGCAGGTCACACTCACTGGTAATAAATACACTAATCTACTTTTAAAAAAAATTTAGATAGTGACAGTTTATTACAGGAAAGAATTTAAAATACCGTCGTATCACATAAATTTGGGAACTGACCCTCAGAAGAAAAATCTATAGGCATAGTTTTTTGATATATAGATTTCCTACAAGGATAATCTGGTCGCTATTGGACTTTTATTATCCATATCTTCTGGTTTACGATTGGTAGGATTCTAATTCCCTCCGTATTCTATTTCCTTTAAAAAATGCCCATTAGTGCAAATGATATGTTGGAAGATGGAGAATTGTGTAATTTGTCTTATTCTTGATGTATTTTACATAGAAAACTGAAAATTGTATTGCTGATGTGTTATCAGCAACCAAATGACCTTTATCATCTTAAATACATAATATGCCATGTCAGTCAGAGTAAGGTTTTATTATTAAAAGATAAATTAGCCCTATACAACCGCTTGTTCCAATCATGCCTTTTTCTGCCCTTTTCACCATACTCAATCTGCTTAAATCCTATCCTCAGAACACCACTTTATCCTTTAAACCTTTCTTTCTCCTTTAAACCTTTCTATGCTCTCTCATAATCTTGGATCTGTACTAAAACTTTTATCACTTTCTGCCTTATATTGTAGTTACTTTTATATATTTTTGTTCTCTATTATTTGGAGGTCCTGGAGGGCTGTTATTGGGTAAACTGTATCCCCCCACGTTTATATATTGAAGCTGTAACTCTCCGTACCTCAGAATGTGACTGCATATGGAAATAGGGTTGTTAAAAAAGTAAGGTAAAATGAGGTCATTAGAATGAGTCCTAATCCAACATGACTGGTATTTTTATTAAAAAAAAAAAAAAAAAGTAAAGTAGGACACGAGACAAGTACAGAGGGAGAACATGTGAAGACAGGGAGAAGATAGCTATCTGAAGCCACGGAGAGAGGCTTGAAACAAACCTGGTCAACACTTTGACCTGAGGCTTCCAGCCTCCAGAACCGTGGGAAAATAAAGTTTTGTTGTTTAAGCCACACCACTCTGGGGCACTGTGTTATGGCAGCCCTAACAAACTAATACAGCTATTATTCATCTTTGTTGCTGGATCACTTAGCACAGTACCTTGTACCCAATAGTATCTTAACAAAAGTCATTCAATTGCTTTCCTACACAGTTTATTCACTGTAAACTAAAGTTTTATTTCGGTGAAGTAGAGGAGCATAAGACAACTCCCTCTTTGATCCTTAACATTGGAGAAATAAATGATAACATGCTTCAGTGATCCAGCCTTCCTTTCCAACATTGTTTTTTTCTTTTTTTATTGTCTTTCAAGACTGAATATAAGATTTATTTATTTATTTGAGAGAGAGAGAGAGAGACAAAACACGGGGGAGGAGAAGAGAGAGAGGGAAAAAGAAACCCAAACCAACTCCACAGTGAGTGCAGAGCCCAACATGGTGCTCAGTCTCAGGACTCTGAGATCATGACCTGAGCCAAAACCAAGAGTCACTTAACCGACTGCACCACCCAGGCACCCCAAGACTGAAATTCTTTTTGACAGTTAAGGACCTCTGAAATTCTGTAAAAATTTGATTTGTCCCATGGTTTACTTAGCTGAATTCTGGTATGGATCATATTATAACAGTTATACTTTTGTTTGTTAATTATTATAGTAACAAAATAGTAATTATGACATTAAATCAAAGTGGAAATTACTCCCTTGTCATACTTTAAAATGTAGGTTTATTAGTATATTTTTATTTTGAACACTACATCGTTAAATAATTTCCTATGACATCAACTAATTCACCAGATTATTCCATGGAATTAAAAAAATCAAGGTTCATATTTTTGTATTAGTATGATTTCACAGTAGATATGGTGATAGTAAAAACTCTTTCCCTAGGATTTTAGGATTTAGGTTTAGAATATATGACCTACATGGCTTAAGTAAGTGTCCAATTAACTGAGGGAGAAAGTGAAAATGATATAGAAAGTAAAGGGAAAAAATAAAATATTCTCTTTTTATCTATCACTCTGTGCTATGTAGTTGGTAGGAAATTTCCTTAGCTTTCTGTCACTACTGCCTGGTGGAAACAGTTTTTATACATGAGCTAAACAAAATCACTTCCAGTGTATTTTCCTTTCCTCTGCAATGAAGTTTGGCTGAATTTCCCAGTTACATTGGTGCCTTTATATCCTGTTAATGATTAGTGCGATGTAAGGGATCCCAACTGTGTCATTAGTTATTACATTGATCTCTGTATCTCCAGATACTAATGAAATATTATGTAAATGATAGCTTGTTTTTATCTTTAGTCCCTTTAATGTCCCATTAATCCACCAAATTCAAGTCTATATCATGGCTTTTAAAAATACATTCTCTAATAACAACTTTCCTCATATTCATTATCTTATTCTTAGTAAAGTTTGGTCTCTTTTCTATTCTGGTGGAAAGCGATCCTCAGATGTGAATGTTAAGGTGGTAGGGTGGATAACTCTGAGAGCATATGGGAATTATTCAGGAATAATTTTATCCTTCTGAATCATAGTGGTATATGCATATGCTGTGCTATAGTGATCAATATGCTAATACAATGAAAAATAGACACATTATAACTGGAAGTTGATGGGGTATAATGTGGCAAATATTTGTTACAGATTGGTGGGTTGGTGGTGCACCATGGAATGTGGGCACCACTCACACTTTCTCCTCTGCTTTTGCCATCCACCACTCCCGGTTTATCGTGTGCCCTCTCTCACTTAACAGTTTTGTGGATTTGGGCAGATTGCTTAATATCCTTTGTTTCCTTATTCTGTAAAATGAGAGTAATACTTCCTACCTGACAGGGTAATCTTTGAAGCTAAATAGACAATCGTTGGAAAGTGCATGGCAGAATGACTGTGGCATACAGTCCTCTCAACAAATTGGCTGACTCTAAATCAAAGTTACTAAAAATGAATGTCTTCAGCCTTCGTCCTTTTTGTATATAGGAGTTATTACATTTCCTATTTCTTAACCTTCCAATATCTTAACAATCTCTATGTCTGATAGGATAATTTATTTTCTTCCATCTCCTATTTCATTGATCTTAAGAGTTTGGGAAGATATTATTCTAGGTGGCCTATTACCCAATGGCATACTTCTTTGTTAATTTAAATATAAATCATAGAAATAAGCTTGTGACTATTTTTAGTACAAATAGTGGAATGATGAACTATAATTTTAAAAGGAGATTTATGGTATTGAAATTTTTACTGTGTTTCCCACTGTCTCTGGAAGTGTGCAGAATGCATAACCAATGTGTAATATCCTGAATGCTACCTGGCAGTATCTGCTTCATACTTCTTTATTGTCTAGGTGGTTAATTGGAACTTGTTTTTCTTTTGTCATTTTTTTAAATGCTGTGTTTGTGTGTATGTGTTTAAGATTTATTTACTTATTTGACACAGAGAGAGAGAGAGCATAAGCAGAGGGAGTGGCAGAGGGAGAGGGAGAAACAGGCTCCCAGCTGAGCAGGGAACCCAGTGCTGGGCTCAATCCCAGGACCCAACCCCAGGATCATGACCTGAGCTGAAGGCAGATGCTTAACCAACTGAACCACCCAGAAACCCCTTAAATGCTGTTTTTATTTAATATTGGAGATGCTAGTGGGCAATGAATTGTGTCTCCAGCTTTCCATGGAAGAACTTCTCACATTAATAATAGTGTGGTATTTGTACTCAAAAAACCAAGAAAAAAAGGTAGAAGTGCCAGGCAGATTTGAAAGTTCATGAACACTCAGACTTCCAAAGAAATTAAACGACAAGGGAGATACAAGCTATTACCTTCTTAACCTTTTGAACATATTTGTTGGGGAGAGCAGATGGATAAAGGTTTAGGAGGATTTTTACAGCTCTTATGGTTTTAAATGGCTATTAATGGTTCTTGTCACTCCATTGTCTTTGTTGCAAATCATTCATCTCTTTGGTCTGTCTTTCATTGTGGTTTCACAAAAGAACTGAAACTGACATTATAAAACTATTTTATATAGTATATACCACACTGAATTACTATTAATTGAAGGAGAAAGCATGCTTTGGTTAGAACATTAGTTTTCTGTTTTATAATTATGTCTCCATTGATCTTTTAATTGTTCCACATGTGCCAGATTTTGTCATCTTGCCTTATTCCTGTCTTCTTATTCCTTGTAAATTTGATCTAGCAATTAGTAATATTCTCACTATATCCCCTGAAGCATTATCTGTGCTTTTCAGTATAATTTGGTATGCTCATAGTAGTTTTCAGTTCCTTTTTTTTCAACACAAGTCATAAAACCCCATTTTTCATATCAAAGAAGAATAACTTATAACAGTGGATAGATTGTTCATACAGAACATCAATAAGGAAACATCAGCCTTAAATGACATGTTAGAATAGACTTATCAGGGGCACGTGGGTGGCTCAACTTGAACTTGAGTTCAAGCCCCCATGTTGGGCTCCATGTTGGGGCAGGTACCTACTTAAAAAAAAAAAAAAAAAAGAATAGACTTAGCAGATATTTAAAGAACATTCCAACCAAAAGCAACAGAATTAACATTCTTCTCAAGGGCACATGGAACATTTAGGTAGACCATATGTTAGTCCACAAAACAAATCTTAATAAATATAAGAGGGTTAAAATCATATCAAGCATCTTTTCTGAACACAGTAGTATGAAATGAGAAATTAATGACACAAAGACAATTGAAAAACTACAAATATGTGGAGATTAAAAACACACTACTAAACAACTAATGGGTAAAAGAAGAAATAAAAGAGAAATCCAAAAAGATATTGAGGCAAATGAAAATGGAAATATAACATGACAAAATTTATTTGACAGCAAAAGCTATTGTAAGAAGGAAGTTCATAGTGATAAATACCTACCCCAAGAATCATGAAAAATCTCAAACAACCCAAGTATATACCTCAAGGAACAAGGAAAATAACAACAAATGAAACCCAGAGTTAGTAGAAAGAAGGAAATGAAAAGATTAAAGCAGAAATAAATGGAATAAGACAAAAAGGAACAATCAGTGAAACTAAGAGCTGGTTCTTTTAAGAGATAAAATTGACAAACCGTTAGCTAGCCTCACTAAGAATAAAAGAAGATTCAAGGAAATAAAATCAGAAGTGAAAAAGGAGATGTTATAGTTGTTACAACAGAAATACAAAGTATCATAGGAGACTACTATGAACAATTATGCACCAACAAATTGGACAACCTAGAAGAAATGGATAAATTCCTAAAAACATACAACCTCCCAAGACTAAATCATGATGATGTAGAAAATCTAAACAGATCAGTTACTAGATAGGGGATTGAGTTAGTAATCAAAAATGTCCCCAGAAACAAAAGTCCAGACCAGATGACTTCACTAGTGAATTCTACCAAATATTCAAAGAAGAATTAATACTAAATCTTCTCAAATTCTTCCAAAAAATAGAAGAGAGAGGTCTCTTCCAAACACACCTTAAAGGCCAGCATAACTCCCATACCAAAACCAGACAAGATGTCCTCAAAAAAGAGAATCACAGGCCAATACCATTGGTGAACATAGATGTAAATATCACCAACAAAATATTTTCAGACAAAATTTAATAATACATTAAAAGGATCATACACCATGGTCAAATGGAATTTGTCCTAGGGATCCGAGGATGGTTCATTATTTTCAAAATGAAGATTAATATCATATGATTATTTATGTAGATGCAGAAAAAAGCTTTGACAAGATTCAGCATCCATTTGTGATAAAAACTCTCAACAAGGTGAATATAGAGGGAATGTACTTCAACATATCAAAGGCTCTGTTTGGCAAGCCTACAGCTAAAATCATATTCAGTGGTCAAAGCTTAAAGATTTTCCTCTAATATTAGTAACAAGACAAGAATGTCCATTCTCGCCACTTTCATTCAGCGTAGTATTGGCAGTCCTAGCCAGGGCAATTGAAAGGGAAATAAATAAAAGGCATCCACATTGGAAAGGAAGAATTAAAATAGTCACTATTTGTAGATAACACAATATTATACCTAGAAAGCCCTAAAGATTACATCAAAAAACCTGTTAAAACAAATAAATTCAATAAAGGTGAAAGATACAAAATCAATACACAAAAATCTGTTGTATTTCTAAACACTAATAATGAACTATCGGAGAAATTAAGAAAGCAATCCTATTTAAAATTGCATAAAGAATAATCAAATACCTGGGAATAAATTTAACCAAGGAGTGAATGACTTGTACATTAAAAACTAGAAGACATTAATGAAAAAACTGAAGGAGATACAAATAAGTGAAAGATACTATGTGCTCATGGATTGGAAGGATCAATATTGTTTAAATGTCCATACTACCCAAAGTAATTTACAGATTCAGTGCAATCTCTATCAATATTTCAATGCTATTTTCATACAAGTAGAACAAACATTCCTGAAATTTGTATGGAACCACAAAAGACCCCAAATAGCCAAAGCAGTCTTGAGAAACAATAATAAAGCTGGAGGCAGCAGTCTTTCTGACTTCAAACTATATTACAAAGCTATAGTAATTAAAACAGTATGATAGTGACATAAAAACAGACATGTAGGAGCACCTGGGTGGCTCAGTCAGATAAGTGTCCAACTCTTGATTTTGGCTCAGGTAGTGATCTCAGGCTCGTGAGAATGAGCTCTGCTTTGGGCTCCCCACTCAGCATGGATTCTGCTTGTCCCTCTCCCTCTGCTCTCCCTGCTAGCTCCCTTGCTCACTCTCTTTCTCTGTTTCTCTCAAATAAACAAGTAAACAAATAAATAAAATCTTTTTAAAAAACCCAGACATATAGATCAGTGGAACAGAATAGAGAGCTCCCAAGAAACCCCACACATATATGGTGAATTAATTTATGACGAAGGAGCTGAGAATGTACAATGGAGAGAGAGCAGTCAAAATTGGACAGTCAATGTAATATTGGACCACTATCTTATATCATACATAAAAATTAACTTGAACTGGATTAAAGACTTGAAGTTAAGACTTGAAACCATAAAACTGGTAGGAGAAAACATAGGTGGTAAGCTCTTTGACATAGATCTTGGTGATAATTTTTTGAATCTAACACACCAAAAGCAAAAGCAACAAAAGCAAACATAAACAAATGGAACTACATCAAATCAAAAAGCTTCTGCTCAGCAAATGAGACCATCAACAAAATTAAAAGGCAGAATGGGAGAAAAGAATCACAAATCATGTACTTGATAAGGACCTAATATCCAAATTATATAAAGAACTCATATAACTCAATAGCAAAAGAACTAACAATTGGACTAAAAAATGGGCAGAAGTTCTGAATAGATATTTTTTCCAAAGAAGACATATAGATGGGCAGTCGGTATATGGAAAGACGTTCAGAATCACTAATCATCAGGGAAATGCAAATCAAACCACGCCTGTTAGAATGATTATTATAAAAAAGACAATAACAAATGTTGGCAAGGGTGTAGAGAAAAGGGAACCTTTGAGCATTGTTGGTGGAAATGTAAGTTGGTATAACCACTATGGAAAACAGTGTGTAGGCTCCTCAAAAAATTTTAAAAAATATAACTGCCATGTGATCCAGCAATTCCATTTCTGAATATTTATCGAAAGAATATTTAATCAAAGAAAATGAAAACACTAATTTAAAAAGATATATACACCCCACCTTCATTGCAGCACCATTGACAATAGCCAAGATAAGGAAACAACCTAAGTGCCTAACAATGGATGAATGGATAAAGAAATTATGAGACATGTATATAATTAAGCCATAAAAAAGAATGAAATCTGCCATTTGCAACAACATGGGTGAACCTTGAGGGCATTATACTAAGTGAAAAAAGATAGAGAAAGACAAATGCCATATGGCCTATCGTTTATAAAATCTTAAAAAACAACAAAAATAAGAAAGTCATAGAGAGAAGATTGGTGGGTGTAAGAGGCAGAAAGCTTAGTAGTGAAGTTTTTTTTTAAGTTAAAAAAGTGAGAGAATGTACTTGAGGATAAAATGGTAAGTGAGTTTGATTTGAATTAAGATCATATTGAGGAGGAATCAAACCATGCAAATTAGAAATATATTGCATTTCACAAGAATGTTTCCTCACAGATGTTATAGCTGAATGTGCAGTCTACTCTTACTTTTCTCTGAATGACTAGACAACAGATGAGGAACAGAGAGAACAGAGAAGAAAATAACTGAGAGTAAAAAAGAGAGAAATTACAACAGGAGATCTATTATCAAAGTCAGTTGTTATTCAACTCAATTACTTGATTCACTTTAAATAATAGCCTTTAAAAATCATTCTTTTTTTGTGCTCTGCATATTCTATTTGGGGTTTCATGTTGGTCATAATTCTGATGAAAAGAATAGAGAACAGATTCCACTCTATACAATTTGAATAAAAGGATTTATTACAGCATGCCAGATGGCTTATGGAATTTTTAAGACAATTGAATAAAAATCTATAGAATGAGATTCCAGAATCTATTCTTAAGTGTATACTGCCAAAGGAGTTGCTACTCATGTCATGTTTAAGAAGCTGCTTGTCAAATCAGGGGGCATCTCTTATTACATATATAAATATAGGACTGCCTCAGTCTCAGAAGCTAAATTAGCTATAGTTACTCATTCTGGAACAGCATCACTATGTTCCAATTAGGAAACCTCAAGTGTAAAATCAGAAGCCTGCCACCATCGCTTCAAGGTCCCACATCATGTCACCTTTTCCAAGAAGGCATTTCTGCTAAATCAGAAAGCTTCAGAGACAGTTTGGCTCCAGAATCATACAGACATCCCTTGCCGTAATCCACATTGATTACAATACCCAATATCCCTTTTATGTCAGTTCAAATTTCAAGGCTCATGTGATTGCATCTGATGTAGAACCTGAATGAAACTTGGATCACCAGATGAAAATGAATTAGAGAAATTTTTGTTTTAGCTTCCTATTCTCCAGAGGCAAGGAAAGTCACACTAGAAGAAAATTAGAATAAATATTCTCAGCAAACCTCCATAACTGTATTAAACTTCACTCTTACTTTTCCATATTCATCTTTGAAAATTTCAAACTTTTTATGTGATTCTTTACAGAGAATTATCTATTTGGTCCCACTCTGAGCATAGTCCCAAAGTCTAGAACATCCTAAGCATTGTAAATAAGTGCTGAATAAATACCTATCCAATGAAGAAGAAAGAGGAGGAGGAGGAAGAGGAGGAGGAGAAGGAGGAGGAGGAGGAGGAGGAGGAGGAGGAGGAGGAGGAAGAGGAAGAGGAGGAGGAGGAGGAAGACGAAGGAAAAGAAGGAGAAGAAGGGTAGAAGGGGGAAGAAGAAGGAGAAGGAGGGGGGAAGGGGAGGAGGGCTTCGGGGGAGGAAGAAGGAAGAAGGACAACAACAACAACAAACGACAACAACAACAAACAACAACAACAACAATGGGATAAGCCCAACTGCTTAGACCAGATGGTGAGAAATTAAATGAAAGGGAACACAATTGCAGAGCCATTCAGCTCCTATTTTGCTTTTGTCTTCTTAATGAGAATGACTTTAAACTAGATGGGGTATAACAAACATGGTTAAGGGGATTGAAGCCCAGTTGGTACAATAATAAAAGTACCTGGTTGCTTTAAATTGCATCAAGTCTCTAGGCTAGATAATCACATCCTAGAGATCTGAGGAAACTGGCATATGTTGATGTAGAACTACTGTCAGTAGTTTTTGTAGAAGCACGGGGAATAACAGGAGTGCTAGGGAATTGAGGAAGGGAAAATGCTCTTGCAGTTTTCACAAACAAGGAAAACATAGGTGGTTACTATCATCAATGGTTAAATTTGAACAAATTTCCAAAGTAAATATTTAAACAATTTATAATTATGTACAAGAAAAAAGGTGATGAATTCACTAAGAACCAAGCTTCCTACATGAAAGGGTATTCTTCTGTTAGGGTTGCTAGATCAAGAGATAAAAGGGATTATGCAAAAATGGATGGTATATAGGGATTTACTAGATACTTAGAATTGTCATGAATTCCTTGTTGGGAACTTGAGAAAGGTGGAAAATGGCATTGTGGGGATTGCAGTTTGTTTTGTTTGTTTGTTTGTTTGTTTGTTTTTTAAAGATTTTATTTGTTTATTTTAGAGAAAGAGAGCACAGTGGGGTGGGGAGAGGGGGAGGTAGAGGAAAAGGGAGAGAATCTCAAGCAGTCTCCATGCTGAGTGTGGAGCCCAAAGGGAGGCTCGATCCCATAACCCTGAAACTGACTGCACCACCCAGGCACCTTGTGGGAGTTGGAGTTCTATAGCCAGTGCTAATTAAATCAATTTCTATTTGGGGTGCAGAGGCTAATATATGTGACCAACTGATGATGCATTACAAGCTACATATGTTGTAATGAGGACGATATGATCAGAGAGGGGGTAAGAATGATTCCTGGTAGACCGAATCGAGAACATTTAAAAAAGAAAGAAGGAAAAAAAATGTTAGAATCTATAGTGGGCCCTGATGGCCGGAAGCCATTCAAAAGACTAAACTAGGGAAGAAGAAAAAGGGCATTCAAAATAAAGGGAATGGCATCTTGGCCACTTATGGCACCTATTACACACTGCCTTACAATCATTTGTGTTAGCAAAATTAGGAATCTCTTTCATTCGGAATCAGGTGAATTCTTTTAGTTGCAATGTTTCACATGCTTTTTTTTTTTTTTTTTTTTTTTTTTTTAATATTCTGTAGTTTCTATACCATGCATTATTCAGCTGTTATCCATACTGTTTCTGCATAGCCCTTTGCCTGAAGGTGGGAATTTTCAATTGTCTGGTGGTCTCAGACTGCCCCAGTGGTAGTGAGGAATGGAAGACAGAGGGTTATCTGTAGGCATCTGTGGTTCATGCAGGCTATCATTCTAAAAAAGGGGGAGAACTTTTTCTAATCCTTTTAATATACTCTGCTTGAAACAAAATTAAGCTGTCATTTGAAATCCTGCTGTAACTCCTTTTGCCTCTGAGGGGACACAGAGACAAGTTTTGCCCAAAATCCATTTAAGGATCAAAAGAGCAAGCAAAAAGTATTCCTGCATAAAAGGGACTTTAAGTAGGAGATCAAAGATGGGCCTAATTTCCCATGGGAAAATATGTAACTTTCTTTCAGGGAAGATTAATTAAAAAAATAAGTGGTCATTGTTCTTAATTTCATGTGTTCTTCTAGAGCAAGTAGTATTTTAAAGAGAAGTTAACAGGCTTCTCCAACCCCATTTGGAGAAATTAAAAAATAAAACCTCATAAACTTTTACAGCTAGACTATATAGTTCTGGAGAACAAGAAATTTAATGTTTTACTTTTTATATTTCCTACAGATCCCTATAACCCATCTTTGTATGCAGTAGGTCCCTACCAAATAGGAGTGGAATGAAACATGAAGCTCTTACAGGGCGAGACTATGATATACAATAGGTATTCTGATGAAAATAGGAATGAAATAATTATCCTTGGCAATAGCAGTGTACAATTTTTGTGTGTGTTGGGGAGGGATTGAGAACAACAGAATTATCTATATAAAATAGTCAAAAGTAGAGTGGCTATGGTTGAAGTTTCTAGGTGTCCAAGGTCCCGTTCCTTTTCTTGTTACCTGTAGCCCTTTGCTTGAGGCCTTAGAACTTGGAGAAATCTCAAAATGTAGATATATTTTGCATCATAAGATCTTATGCATCATACGATTTGGGGAGTTGTATCAGGCAGGACAAATTAAATTACATATTGATAGCAAACAATGAAACATGTCTGTAGCTTAAGATGAAAAGGTTTAGGGGCACCTGGGTGGCTCAGTCAGTTAAGCGTCTGCCTTTGACTCAGGTCATGAGCTCAGGGTCCTGAGATCAAGCCCCACATCAGGCTCCCTGCTAAGCCTCCCCCCCCCCCCAGTCGTTCTCTCTCTCTCAAATTAATTAATTAATTAATTAATTAAATTAAATATTTTTAAGAAAAGATGAAAAGGTTTATTTCTCACTATATTATGTGTTCATTGTTTGTTGAAAAATCAGCAAAGGGTGTCTGCATGTGTTTGTCACTCAGAGACCCACACTGATGAGGGCTCTATCTTCATACAAGTCTACTCATGCAGAAAACCAAGGAAAAGAGAATGTGCAAACTTCACACATGCTTCTGCTAGGAAATGCTATTTTGCTAACCTGTCATTTCCCACGGCCACACTGCATGGGTTCAAATAGGCTGAGAAATTTAATCTATGCAAGAGAACTGACATTTGAGAATTGCCCTTATGCTGCCACAGAGACATTCATAAAATCCCATTTTCTCAATAATAAAGCACTTATCTATAGTTCATGAATTTAGATAATATTTTTTGGGTTTACATTTTTAACCTATGTAAGATCATAGAAAAATAAGCTCATATATTGATCACACCGTGTCAAACTTCCTTTTGTATGTTGAAAAACTGCTTCAGGCTGAAAGGATTCAAACGTTCTGGATTGAGTGAACAAGTTCTTGTCTCCTCTTCACCATACTTACTTTTAAAGATTGCTGTCATATTCTTCCTAAACTTCTCTCTTAAACTTAAAATAGGTATTAAACAAATGTGATATATTTTCTCTGTGCAAAATGACACGAGTAAGCACTATATAACGCATATTCTAGTAGAAGAAATAGCAGGCATAAGTAAAATCTCATTAAAAATATATAATTAAGATGTTAAATGGTAAAAGCTTCAGAGGATATAATTATCTCCAAAGTTAGGAAAGAACCCACAGAGTGAGGCACAAAAAAACACTAAAATTAGAATATGCATATTTACTCATATAAAAATGATAAACATGAGGATTATCTGTTTTCTAATTTCCACTTCATACAAACCATCAAAATCTGTTTTACTCAATACTGACAACTGAATGTTCTCACTAAGGTTGTTTACTCAAGAAATAAAAACCAGTATTTTTTATGCCCACAGAATGTTGTGCATATTTGCCAATAAATAAAAGGCCTTGGTCAAGTTTCTTTTCCTAGTTAGCCCCGTTGGTGATGAGAACCTGTGTCTGAATTTCATAATCTTCTCGCCTCAGCATCCTGTAATTGCCAGTCATTAACAAAGAATCCAGTGGTTCGGAGGCTCTCTCTTTTTCCTAAAGTACCCAATCATATGTGTTAATGAGCTTCAGTACAGCAAAGCTCTCTGTGATTGCCACAGGAAAAGTGTACACCAGGCATTATGAAAGAGAAAAACAAAGGGCAGTCTTCATGTAGGAAGTGTCCTTTTAGTTGTGTGTATCTCTGGAAAGTTGGGGAGTAGCAAGAGGAGGAAGTACCTGAGTGATTATTTTTAACTCTTCATGTCTTTATTTTCCCTTTTCTTTATGACTTTTTATAACTCCTCTAGTTGGCCATTTCTTGGACTTTTCTTCTTCCAGTACATCTACTTTCATGAGTCACAACCCAGAATTACACAGAATACTTGAATATTTAATTGTCGTTTAATCAACTTTGAATATTTTCATCCAACGAATATTTTGGAAAAGTAATCAAAACCCTGTGATAAACCATTTATGGGCAAGAGATGAGTTAACAATTGTCTTTGCTGTTTCTCATTGATTTTTTTTAAATAAAGATAGTTTAATCACTTCTAAGCAAAACTTTCATAATCTGAATTTTGGATTTTTTCAAGCTCTTGGGTAGACACCAGTCAGTTCTGATGAGTCTGTATTGTCAATACAATCTAGGATATCCTAAGACATAGCACTCTTTGATGCAATACCTCTGTCCCATTTGCTTTAAAAATGAAATTGATTATTCTTGTATAAACCAAGATGAATGAAATCTGTCTCCTCTTGTCTTGGGACCTTTCCTCTCAATTGGTCTATTAGTCTCTAGCTAATCTTTTCCCCCTAGAACACCTAAAAATATTACTTTTATAGATCATATACTCCAATATAAAGTGTTTTAAATATCTTTTGGATCTTTTCAATTATATCTCTTCACTTTAGACTTTTCACTTTCTTTTTTCCACTTTGGTACAGTAAGTTAAAAAAATTCTCTACTAGATGATGCCTCATATGACCCCTTCCCATGTGTCAGTTCATCATACCTGCATTATTAGTTATTTTTATATTTTCATTCTTATGATGTCTAATTTGAAATATTTCAACTTAAACATCAAGATATTTAAGTCTGAGTGGTTTATGCTACACTGTATGGACATTAATTTAGTCAAGAATTTCACACTTGCATTCAAATAAAAAAACTTTCACTCCATAGAAGTTACTAAAATCCATTCTGTTATCATTATCTGATCAACATCAGAGGCTTTAACAGCAATATGAATGTTAGAAATGTGTTTTCACTGGTGAAATTAGTGGCTTGTTAATTAGTATAATGGGTTTGAGAAATAAGACTCTCATTGGTAAAATAAGTGATATTCAACATACATGGATTCGCTAGAATATGTGAAGATAGCCCTTGCTTACGCATGATGCCTTTAGCCTGGATGCTTATGGATATCTGCCCAGGCTCGATCCCTAAATGATCTTGTGTCTAAGAATATTGGGAGATTCCTGAATTCTTGATATTTACAATAAATGTATTGGAATATTATTATAATTATTTCAGGTGATTCATCATGCCAGATGTGGTCCAATTACTTCAAAAGACACTTACCTGTCTCTTCATCAACTTATAGAAGAGTTTTGTGAATGATTTTCTTCCCACTCACTAATAAATATCATTTAATAAATATCTGAAGGAGTGGCAGAATTTAGAGGGAGACATTAAGATATAATTATGTGTTGGGGCTATGAGAGGTAGTCACTTAAATTGCACACACCTTGTCACTACCAGTGGCTGTGATCATCTACCGACAGACCCCAGTGACTAAGCGGGGTGATGTTGGTTTATGTCACTTATCTTGCTAACACTGTATTTTTTTCCAGAGATTTTAATGAGAGATTTTGAGATAGTCACCAACCTTCTTAAAGAGCATTTCTCAGTAATTGTTTTTAGATATTTCTTAACAAAATCTATATTTTCCTTTAGTTTTTGTTTTGTAAATTTTAACACATCAGTGAAGGATAGTTTGTCTTGTTCAAGTGAAGAGAGGACACTACAGTTAATCTTGTTGTAGTCACTATCACGTGGTTCCATCCACACAATTTTTCTGCTTCCTGATGAGTCCTTTTCTTCAACCAATGCCATATTGCATACCTATATCTTTCCCTAGATCACACTCTACACATAATCATGTTGGTTCTTAAAAGTTGAGACTGTCCTGTTCTCAGGTGTGTTTTGAGACACTTATTTATGTTTTATCTATTTTTTCCTTTTTAAAATATCCTCAAAGATGTGGATTTCAAATATGTAAATTTAAAAAGTTAATTTTTTTCCCCCTGAAACCCATGCATTCACTTATCCTCTTTAGCTATTTCCACCTCCCCCCTCCCTTTTTTTAAAAGTAAAATAAAATGCGCTGGAAGAAAATTTTGAATAGTTGTATTTTGCTTAAATATTTTGATGAGAATATAGCAATGTGGTTTGCATTTAGAGGAGGCAAAATAAGCTGAAAAGTTTTGTTTTGTTTTTAGTGGCATTCCACACTTCCAGGCTTTCCCTTTCCAAGTATAAGACTACAATCTTTAGGGCCAAATTTCTTTTTTTTAAGTTCCATGAGCTCAAGTCCCGTAATGACTTTTCCCCCCTTAGTTTCCAGTGGTGCCAAGTATAAGGGATTAACTGATCTACTTGTAGTGACCACAGAGAAAACTTAGTTCTTGTCAGAGGTGGTTCTCCATTTCCTCCCTTTTTCGTTGTTTAATGGAGTGAAATGAGGAAGAAGGGTTGTATTACTGGATAACAAAGAACTTAAGTGTAGTTTTTAATATTGTCGTGGGATTTTAAATAGACCTTATTTTATGAATTTTTTTAATTGGTCCAGTTCTTACATATGGAAACCAATATTCATTAATCCCATCAGGTTCTCTTAAAAATTGTAAGGATGAATGGAGGGTGAGAAATAGTCATTGATGTTAGAATGATTTTAGGGTGTATTAGTCTATTCCTGATCTACAACAAGCATGAAAGGATTCTATGAACCTCAGGGTTTCTCCACGATACAGACCAATATCTCTAGTATCCTATAGGTTACTCTCTATTTACCTACCTATTTCTATTTACCTCCCAAAACTGAATAGAGGTGTGGGAGGTAAGGACAACAAATAAAGAACCTATTTTTAAGTTTGCAATTTATAATTAACCCTAGTGAAATGGAAGATTATCAGAACAGGAATTTTTTTTCTTTTGCCATGGTTTTATGCACTGAGGAGCTATGATTGGTTGCCAAAGATCATATATCTATTATATATATATAGTTATCTATTATATATATGATAGATTCATATAATAAAAGTCATAGCAAGTTTTCTTGGGTGCTTCCTTTGTGTTGGGTGTTATACTAACTCCCTTATCTATATTGTAATATTTAATTCTCTCAGGTCCCAAAAAAGCATTCTTGTTTACTTTGAGTTGAAGAAACCTAGTTTCAAAAATAAAATTTTGCTCAAGGATATACAATAATAAATGAAAGAGAAGACTCCACAAACTGTAAATTCAGAATCTTTCTCTTAATTATCAGGCTACACATAAACTCTCTTGAAAAAAATAGAGCTAAACTCCAAGTGTTCCTCTGTCTATTGTAGTGTTACTGATAGCGCTGTCTTACATTTGCTTGGGCTGTGGTCCTTCTGCTCTAATCTCGTTTGTGCTCCACACTTTGGATGCTGCCCTTCATGAAAGTGCTGCTCTACGGGGCTCAGTTTGCTTTCGCTGGCTTCACATTGGTCTGTGGATGGAGCAATCCCAATCTGATTTTAGCTGAATCATGCCCTCCTCCTTAATTGCCACATAGCACAAAAGGGACTGACAAACAAGTTTTTGTGTTTAAATGTCATTGATGATTCCAAATGGGATGTTTTTATACCAAACCCAACCAAGTGCCTTTAATTTCTTCTTCAGTCAACTGGAAAAAAGACATTAGGCCTGCATATAGTTGCTTAAGTTTTTAAGACTTCTGTGTCCATTTTCTTGTGGGTAGATGCTCAGACAAGAACACTGATGTTTCCTTTAAAACAAAAACAAAAGCAAAAACAACCACATACCGGTAAATTCAATTGTTAACATACTTAACAAAATAAGGAATATTTTCCTAAGAAAACTATTCCTGTAATCACCTGTTTTAAAGCATCAGCTCACAGCTCTTCTACTTAAAAGCAGTGTAACAATATGATAGAGTGAAACTCTTCTGAAGTTTGGTTTCTTCATCTATACAATGCCAAGAAAAACAGTGGAGGGATGATGTCCTGCTTAAATAAGGCATTTTATTTCAAGCCTCAGTATAATGTTCTACTCTTAGTAAGCACTTAAGAAATGTTAGCTACTAGTGGTAGTATTAGACATACTGGTAGTAAAAACAAAGATAAATAGACATACTCAAGTTACATATAAAAAACAAAGCAACTAATTTTTCTCATAAATATATGTTTCACTGTTTTTAGATTTGGAAACAACAATCTTGAAAGAGCAATGAATATTTGTTTTCTATTTATATAATATATGAGGTTAACTGTGTTGGCTTCCCAGGACAAAAGTAAACTTAGAAGTAAACTCAAGCTTCCAGTCTTAGACAATAGAAATTATTGGCAGCTTTCTATTTTGAAGTACCTTCAAACTATTTTTTTTTCAAAGATTTTATTTATTTACTTGATAGAGAGACAGCCAGCTAGAAAGGGAACACAAGCAGGGGGAGTAGGAGAGGAAGAAGCAGGCTCCCAGCGGAGGAGCCCGATATGGGGCTCAATCCCAGAATGCTGGGATCACGCCCCGAGCTGAAGGCAGATGCTTAACGACTGCGCCACCCAGGCACCCCATGAAGTTCCTTCAAACTATTAACACACATCTCTTCCTTCCCCTCTGCACCCCACATACAAATACTCTCTCTCTCTCTCTCACACACACACATTTATGCCTAACCTTGGATGGGTGTTAACATCTCTTTCCATCTTTATTTCCTCATTTTTTTCTAACATGAACATACCAATACCTGTGTTGGTGTGGTGTTGTGCAGATTAAAAGAAAATACATACATGGATCCCTAGCCATGGCTTCTGGCATATAGTGATTATTCAACAAATATTACTTGTTATTTTTAGCCATTGATGCCTGAATTCAAGGAACAAGGGAATAAAGTTTTTGCTTCATTTGTTTCTACCTTCCTGTTACCTAAAACAGCATATGGCTTATAGTAGGTACTCAATAAATATTTTGTTGAATGAATGGATGAATAATGAATTAATTTAATTTTAGTTTTGTCAATAATGTCTAATTTTTGACAACCTAATCAAAATGATGGGAAACTTTTGCATTTCTTAGAATTGTAAAGCTATATTTTATCATATCTATGCTCTGTCACTGCTACATATTTTTAAGCTATTGAGCCAGAATTTATAATTACAGACACACACTCACCTTTGTATGCACATACATCTATATACAGATATATAGTATCTATCTGTGTACATATTTATATACACTATGAGCTTTGTGAATTGCATTTAATTAGTTTCTGTCTTTTCTTCTAATTTATTGATCTTTCTTATTTATTCATTGTGCATTCTTTGAGAGAAGTCAGTTTTTGAATTTGTTAGTAGAATTTAGGTTTTTTGTTTTTGTTTTTCCATGAAGTAGTATCAGATTAAAGGCTTGTGGCATGCTCCTGAAATAATACTTAACTACACTTAGAAAATATTTAATTTTTTCTGCCAACATATGAGAATTACATGATGTCATTGGTTTGATTGTGAAATCTCTGAGCACAGAGGGCAAATTTATATTTCACACTCACATAGCTCCTGTGTTGATTTGTCAATGAGTGTTGGAATGAATGCATGAATGAATGAATAAATGAAAAGTACTGGAAGAAATACAGACACCAAAATACACAACTGATTGGAGGAGCTAACAACATCAAAGTTGGCAAATAAATAATCCTATTTCTTTGTACTTTTCCCAAGAAAATACAAAGCATACAATTTAAATAAGTAAGTCGTAGTTAGGAACATGCTGTTTCATCTTACCAGTTCCACAATTCTGCTTTGGAAATGACCAGACCTGTGAGACAGATAGTTCCAAAAGTTATTGAAATAGAGGGGAAATTGAATTTCTCTAGTTTAGTCACTCAAACAAGGAATAAATAGCTTTGGAAATGAAAACTGTCTCCAAACAGAGATCTAGTTTCCATTTGGGATTGTTTTAAAAATCAGTTCCAGTTTTAGCCTGTCATTTCCAGATTGATACTAGCTTTCAGTTCATTGGCTTTACTTAGTCATTTTCATAATCTTGGCTGAGTTGGAAGTTTCATTTTGTGTGTTTTGATATTTTAAAAAATTCTTATCCTGTGCTGAAGCTTTTCTGTTGATAATCTCTTGATGAGAATGTGCCAGAAGGAGGTTATATTGGCATAAGTATTTTCTAGAGCACATTAAAGGCAAACCAGATAGTTAATTCAGCTGAAATGTTTTAAAAAGAAACAAATAATATGCAAAAATGATACAGAGTTAAAATACATCTAAATAACACTATCATAATAAGCATGTTTTTTCTTGACTCCACCTCATCTTAGCACAATACCTACAATATGATATGGGTTCAATATAGGTGTTGAATTTTATTTAATTCCAAAGTATTTATCATAATTTACAGTTTGATATGTTTCTGAAAGAAACTATAATTGTTTATAACTAAGAAATGCTTGTAGAGACATTAAACAAAACCAAATTAAATGGACTAATGTACCAAGTTAAGTTAATTGATTGGATGGAAAATTTCCCAAAATTTATGTGTTGATTTAAAGTATGTCTAATTAATATTCTAATATAGTTTTTCTTTGATTATGGAAAATGATGAACAGATTCTAAAATTTCATATGAAAGCATCGAGTCAATAATAACCTAGAAACTCTTGAATTAGAACAAGAAATTGAACAAACATCCCCTACCAGAAAGCATGAGCTTTAGTATTACGTAGCAGTGTAAATACTGAAACAAGAATTGATATAGATACAGAATTAGATGTGGATATAGCAAATGAAATAGAATAAAGAATCCAAATATAGACTCAAGTATATAGAGATACTTAATAGATAACAGAGGTGCTTCTAAAGAGAGATTGGGAAAGAATAGAGTTTATAATAAATGATTCAGAAATATAAAAAATGTAATTAGATGTATATTTCAAAAACTGTATGAAAATCAGTTGCACGTGATCTAAAGATCTAAGTAAGGAAAATGAATGAATGATTGAATTAATGAATAAATAAATAAATTAATTAATTAAAAAATGTGGAAGGGGATAAAATAGGTAAATATCACCATGACCTTGGAGTTGGAAAAAATTTCAATGAAACCAGATATAGAAATTATTATAAAGTGGAGAAATGATTAATTGAACGGCATTAAAATGGAGAAATTTTCTTTATCAAGAGATACAGGGAGAGTAAAATGACAGGTCACATAGTGGAAGTTGTTAATGATACAATCAACAAAAAATTAGCTATGCAGAATATATAACAAATGCCTACAGATTGATACTCTTCCCCCCACCATAAATATATATATATATATATATATAGAGAGAGAGAGAGAGAGAGAGAGAGAAGCGAAAAGAAAAGTGATTTGAAAGGGAGAACTCTATGTTAGATAAACCTTTGAAAATGTGCTTAATCTTATCATCAAAGAACTGTAGATGAACACCATAATTATATACCAATATACACGCAGCAGATTGGCCAAAAAAATTCAAACATTACTTTTCATTAAGGATGTGCAGTAACTAGAATTATCACACATTTTTATGGTAATACTGGCAAATCTAATTTGAAGATTTATATACCTTACATCAGCAACTCCAAAGCAAGGCAATTTTTTAAAAAAAATCTTGCCATAAAAAATAATCTCGCCATACACGGTAGAATATTCAAGACTGTTGGCAGTAGCAGTTTTCATAATAGTTGAACAATCAAAATGACCCAAATATCTATCAATAATAGAATGGGTAAATGACTTGTATAGCCGCACAGTGTAATATAATTAGGCAATAAAAGGAAGTGAATTATTGATTTCCAAAATACCATAAAAATAATAGTGGGACACAGAAGCACACCACAAAGAACATATGTAGTGTATTTCCATTTATATCCATTTCCATTATTTCCATCCATTTCCATTCCTTAAAACTCAAAAGCAAGCAAAGATAGTATTATTAAGAGATGTCTACATAGTTGGTAAAACTTAAAGTAGAAAAAGAAAATAGGTATCAGATAGTAGTTATCACAAAAGTCAGGATAGTAGTTAACCTTGGAGAAAAGAAGGGAGATGTGATTGGAAAGAGGCACACAGAAGAATCTTGGGATCTTTGCAATATTCTATTACTTAACCTGGGTTGGGATTGGGTATTTGTTTACCAAGTGGTTTTTTATATATCAAGCTCTTCTGTATTTATGACCCATTTAACAATAAAGATTTTTTAAAGTTATAGTTGGCTTCAGATGCATAAAACCACACATTTTTATTACTCTTGTACTTAAAATGAAATCAAAAATTAAATTATATTACTTTTAAGAAGATTGAATCACTAAATTAGTACTTCCTAAGCCAAGTTATCTGTAAATTATATTGGAAGATATACTGAAATTTGGTGCAAATGTAACTTAAAATAGTTCATTTTTTTTCTCATTTATTTTCAGATATCATTTACAGATTTATAGACTTCTTTAGATATGGCTGGTAATATATATAGGATTTTCATATATACTTTCATATTTGATTCTGAATCCTATGTTATATATAGGACTTTCATATATACACTCATATTTGATCCTAAAGATACGTAAAGCAAGTAACAGCATTGTGTCTATTTTATAGGTGAGAAAACGAAGCTTGATTTGCCATGGCTGTAGTATATTTGTATTGAAGTTATATATTGATAATAATAAGATTTTATGTAAAAGCAACAAATATGAGCTAAATATTTAATCTTTGTTGTAATTATTATACTTCTACCTATTCATATGATACAGTAGAAACAAATGCACATTGCTTGAAAAACTGAATGTATATAGATCCCAGCAGACAATGGACATATGAAACATATTATTTACTATTGACTTCTAATTATTCACCACAGAATTTCTAATTTTAATAGCCTAAAAATAAAAATTCATTAAATGTTTAAAGAAACATGCATTTTAGGGCTATATACCAAAATCAGCTATGAAAAAAATCAATCTTTCCTTTCTGTTATAAGCAAAGAAAACTATTAGTTTCTGAGAGACTTACTTCTTAGATTATATATTTCTTCTAGGATATTCAACACAAAATCGTTTTCAAGAAGTTCATAATTAGTAATTTAAAAAAAACCAGCCTATTATAAAAAAAAAAATCCAATATTGTCTTCAGGTTACCCTTGGCCATTTCTTGAAATTTTCAAATTACTCTACTATACATATTTCTGTAAAACTTTGATTCTGTTACTCCTGGTTCTCCATTGGTGATACCACTGTTTACCTCAGGAGATGTGGTACTGCTTCTCTCCACCCCTGCTTTCTGTCCTAGATACAAAATGTTCTCCAATTTCCAACATAAGAGAGAAAATAGAATGTTTCTCTTTATCCACATCTAGGGAGTGCCTCCTCAGTTGCTCTTTTCTTGTCTCATGATTATACTCCTACTCAGTTGATAATTGACAATGAAACTCCTGTGCTATGTGTAACTGTACAGTCTGGTTCAGTAATTCTGAGGACAATCTTAAAAGAGCTAGTGACTTTGGCAAAGACTGGACTCTTTATTTATTTTTAAATAATATCACATGTGAGAGTTCAGTAGCTCACTCCAGATGGAGCTACATCTAGCTTTGTCCTTTCCTTCATGTTTCTTCATCATGATTCTAAGTATCATTTCATACAGTCTCATCTCTACAACCTTGTTATTTTTCCATTGTTATATGCATTGATTCTTTTTCTGGTCAGGAAAAAAGATATGTAAACTAGTAAGATTGGTAAGAAATAATCACTTTAGAATAATTATAAGGGATTGCACACTAAAACAAGAATAGGCCTTATTTAGGTATCCGCCTTCAGAAGTTGTTGCATAAACACACACCCTATGCCAGACACTGTAAATATTTGGTGGTTCTTCTGATTACTTAATAAAGAATCTTTCACCAGTAACAATGACTAGCACATTGCAAACATTCAACAAATATTTGTTGAGTAAATGAATATGACATTGATGGAAGCTTGATCCAAGAATGGCTAAGATAAATGTTTCCTACCCAGTTCTGCTTTGGGTCTGTCTCTTTTATCCCAATTCCTGTCATTTACTAATCTGCTATGTCCAATGTAGACTTTAGTCCTACTTCAAAATGAGCAACTACTAATGCCATATCATTAACTATATTCCTTATGCTGTAAATTGTATACTTTAAATTGGTATATGAATTGTATCTCAATAAAGCTGTTTTAAAAAGAAAAATAAGGGACATCTGGGTGGCTCTGCTGGTTAAGCATATGACTCATTATCTCAGCTCAGATCTTGATCTCAGGGTGTTGAATTCATGCAAAATAAAATATAAACATACAAAATAAAAATAAAATGAGCAACTAAAAAACCAATAGCCAATTTGCCTTGAATTTTCAGTCTCTGTGCCTACAATTGTTCCAAGGGCAGCAATGTTATTAACAATATTCCTGTTGATATAGCTACTTGCTTTTTGTTTTCTTTTTCTGTTTTAACACTAACTTCAGCAATTTTTAAGAAATTTTTTCAGTCTGTAAATATTTGTCCAAACTGCTTTTCTTCTTGTATTTGTTTTTGTTCTTTTGTTTGTTTGTTTTGTTTTGTTTTTACCTTAGTTAAAAGGAATTTATATAGCTCTTCTAAGGAAAAAAATAACTTATGGTCTAAGGATAGGTATCTATAATTCAGAAGTCTTGTAACCTAAGTTTGAGCCCGTCATCCCTCAGACATCACAACAAATGTCAACAGCTGTTCAGATAATGCCTAGTTGTAATATTTCTGCTTAATTATATTATACTCCTTTACATGCACATTGTAAGATATATTTTAAGAATACCTTACAAATCAGTTGTGTTGGCAATCATGACCTTTCACTGGAAACCTGGAGTTCACTGTTGAAAAATATTGTAAATCGGTATAGAAAAAAGAGGCAAGTTAAACATAAAGAACTTAATTACAGAAGTCAAATTAATAAGAATGTTTTTATTTCATCTAATTTTATTTTATATTTTAATTAATTTTATAAAACATGCATTTTTATTTGATCTTGCCATATGATTGCTTTTTCTTCCATGTCTGTGGTCCTGGGTTTATCCATATCCAGTAAGTAAGATGAAAACAAAAACAAAAATAAAAACAAAACAAACTTTAAAATGTTTAATATCACTGTAAAGTTGACATTGAATTTGGAAATATCATGGGAAATTTACCATAATTGAGCATATGTTGTAATTTGTCCTAAAGAGCATTCTTTTTTTATTATTATGTTCAGTTAGCCAACATAGAGTACATCATTAGTTTTTGATGTAATCTTCAACGATTCATTAGTTGTGTATAACACCCAGTGCTCATCACCACACGTGCCCTCCTAATTTTTTTAGACAGTGTGTGCCCGCGTGAGGGGGGGGGGGGGCTGTGGCAGAAGGAGAGAGAGAGAGAGAGAATCTTAAGCAGGCTCCATACCCAGCATAGAACCCAATGTGGGGCTTGATTTCACAACCCTGAGATCATTACCTGAGCTGAAATCAAGAGTTGGAAGCCCAATTGACTGAGCCACCCAGATGTCCCTTTCCTTACTTTATTATATATCATCTTAAAGTTTTAATGAAATTGATGCTTATAGTGATAATGACATTTAGTGATTGACAATCATTGGTATAGTCCCTCCTGATGCAAAAATAATAACCACAAATATTGGTTTTGGATTATTTTATATTTTTCTTATATATACTTAAAGATGGAAAGTAGTAGTTTAGAGAAGTGTTTGTTTATTCAATGTAAAAGAATTTAAGACCAGTATTATTAGGAAGCCTAAAATAAGATTGTAATGATCTCTGTCTTGTTTTAAAGGATAGCTTAATTTACACTCAACAGAAAAAGGATGGAGAAAAACATACCATCCTTTGAGATATCTGTGCATGCAATGAGAGTTTTGAACAAAAAGCATATTTAGAATTATTTATGAATAAATCTCTCCCCAGAGTTTTAAATGGACTTCAACTATGAAATCTATTAGAAATATGTTTTTTCAAAGCTTGTTGGGCATTAGAATCACCCACATGGATAAGGGATGCATGAGCTTATTGAAAAGCACTGATTGCTGAGACCTATTTCCAGAGTTTCTGATTGAGTAAATCTGGGCCTAAGAATTTGTATTTCTAACAGGTTCCCAGGTGATGCTAATGTTTCTGATCTAGGGACTATACTTTGAGAACTACTGCTTTACGGTTAAAATAGCTTGGAGTAACTTATTCACAGCCTTGGACAACCACTCCAAAATATGCTCAAATTGTGAACTCTTCTCTTGACCATTGAGATACATTTAAGAATTTTCTTTTTGTGGGGCACCTGGGTGGCTCAGTCAGTAAAGCATCTGACTCTTGATTTCAGGTCAGGTCATGATCTCATGGGTTGTGAGATCAGGCTATGCCCTCAGCGGGAAGTCAGCTTGAGATTCTCTCCGTCTGCCCTTCCCTCCCCCTGCCCTCTCTCTCATTCTAAAAATAAATAAATCTTTAAAAAAAGAATTTTATTTTTGTTTTCTCAGTACACTATAAAAAAAAAGAGGTCTTTTTACAGCTTCAAAATGGAATAAAACGACAGAAATAAAACTTTAGTAAAGGTAACATGAAAATCATGATGTCATTTTCTATGGTGGTTCTAAAGATTCCACTCATCTTTGAGGGAATTTACAATAGAGTCTTGTAAATATAACATAGTTTTTACTGTGTTCTGGACATGTTATTATGATCAAATCAAAGTGCATAGGTAATGGTAAACTTATGTTATTTAGTTAAAATGAGTTCTAATTGCCCTCAACTTGTGATAAATTGACTTGGAGCAAAATTAAGCCACTATCCTGCATATGAGTTTTACCAAAGGAATACTTGTGTATACTTGAGTCCATTAATCTAGAAATATGTAATTCTTAAAAAGGCTATTAGTATAATTAGCATGTAGCTCTCATTCGCCTTGATCTTCTCTGCTTTAGAAAAGAGAGTAGAAGTGTCATATGGGCAACATCTAGATTTATTATTATTATTTTTTTAAATAGAGAGTTGAATGTTGGAGATAGAAATGTGGTCCAAATTGTATAATGCAAATCATCACAGTCGGAAAGAGTAGAACATAAAGACTCATGTGTCTTCCTAAAGACTGTTACAATATGGTGCTAACACAAAAGCAACAACAACTCTCTAGAAACAATATAAAGTACACTAAGTTTCTGAGAAACTTCACCTAAACCTGATAAATAAGTATATAATTCACACAGACTGTCATTCTTCCACACCAAATTTGGGGAAGGTATATAATAATGACACTTCCAGTTTTTAATATCTAGGGGAATTTGGACCAGCATAGATGCAATAATGATTCAATAGACTATGACACTTTCCACAGTACTAATTTTATCCAAATTTTAGATGTACTTTTGACAAAAATATGAAATAATAAGTTAATCGGTTTGAGGCATAATTTCACAACTGAAGCAATTTAGGGATTAGTGCAGATATTGCTTACTGTTCACCAAAACCCAATATCCCTCCAGGCAGAAAGATGGAATTTTGTTCAAGCACATGCTAATTCAGCCATACTACTTCTCTTAGCCCTGTTTGAATTTAGGTGTGGCTGTGTGCGTCTAAGGTCTTACCAATGGAATGTAATCAGAAGGATGGGTGCCAGGACTCCTGGGTGACTCAGGCCAGGGTCCTGGGATCAGGTCCCTCATCAATCAGGCTCCTTGCTCGGCAGGGAGCCTGCTTCTCCCTCTGCCTGCCACTCCACCTGCTTGTGCTCTCTCTCTCTCTCTGACAAATAAATAAATAAAATCTTTTTTTTTTTTTTTTTTTTAAGGAAAGGTGCCACTTACTGACCTAGGCCTTAAGACTGAGGCCCTGTCTCTTCCATATTCTCTTTCTTTCCACCAGATGAAATCCACGAGATAATGCAGACCATACTTATGCCCAGGGTTGCAGTTACAACACAGAAGAATGAACCTGGGTCCTTCAGTGCACAATGTAGAGTAGATCTGCCTGCCAACCTAGAACACTCACCTTGGACTATTATAAAAGGAATAATAAATTTCTATTTCTATTTTTTGGCCACTTAATTATGATTGGATTTCTAATTTTTACAGATACCTAGCTTTTAACTCAGGTAATACTTTATGGCTTAGTTTAATCCTTTCATTGTAGAGATCAGGAAAAGGAGACTTAAGGAGATTGTTATAGGAATCATGACAAAAACTGATAGAGCTTAAACTTGAATTGAGTATCTCTCTGGGCAATCCAGCACACTAGATGTATACTAATGATGACTTTATGACCAAGTGACCATGGAGTAGAAAGCCAGATAGGCACCAAATCATCACTCAATGATCTGGAAATAATTGCATCTCATCCTTGTCTATAGGACCAGGGCAGGTAAGGGGAAAGTAAGTGAAATTAAATCTTCAGAGTGACTCATGGAATAAGTTCATGGAATATGTTTGAATTCAAATAGATGAGTAATGAAATAAAAAACTATTTTGATAGCTATTAGATCATTATAAAATATGAGATTAGAAAGACACAAAGCAAGAAACAGACTCTTAACTACAGAAAACAAACTGATGGTCACTAGAGGGGAATGGGGAATGGGTGAAATAGGAAATGGAGGTTGAGGAGTGCATTTGCTGTGATGAGCACTGGATGTTGTATGGAAGTGTTGAATCACTATATTGTTCACCTGAAACTAGTTAGACTGTATGTTAACTAACTGGAATTTAAATAAAAACTTTTTTAAAAAAGTAGTGATTTATTTAGAGAAAGAGCTAAATAGTAGGAGAAACAAAGAATACTTTTTTAGATTGTTTGATAACCTGATCGATGACAAAGAACATGACCTCTGAAGATATTAGAAAAATATTTCTTGCTAATTTGACACAAAACATTAAAATCATGAAATAGCATAAAGCAAAATATGCAACTCTAATGAGGCATTTATGTTTAAATTAGTTAGAAAATGATAATTCTAAGAGTAGTTAAGATTCGTCATTGCAGAAGAAAAACTTAAATGTTCTGATCTTACAGCTCATTCATGAAGAAACTTGCTAGAGGTTTTACATATTACCAATGATAAGGTAGGAAGCTGAAATATATTTTTCTAAAGTGTATAATACAGGGGTGCCTGGGTGGCTCAGTTAGCTAAGCATCTCCCTTTGGCTCACGTCATGATCTTATGGTCCTGGGATGGAGCCCCATATCAGGCTGTCTGTTCAGGGAGGAGTCTGCTTCTCCCTTTCACCCTCCCTCTGTGCTCTCTCTCTCAAATAAATAAAATCTTTAAAAAAGTGTATAATACAATAATAAATAATAAAATCACTAAATATTTCCTTATTTAATAAAATCTATTGAAGATAAGCAATAAATAAAAATAAACAACAATAAAAACAAATTCTAACCAACCGTGTTGGAGAAAAGACTCAATTATATTTTAATTCTTCCAATCAAAAACATTGAGAAATCATTGTTGAAAGAAGAGTGAAGCATAAAGCAGTCACAGACGTAATAAAAATATATTATAGAAATCTGTGTGGAAGCTGTATTCTTTTTTTGGTGTTGTGGTATTTGTGGCTTTCAGCTTCTAATACTTATAATTTGTTGTTTTAGTTTTCCTCATTCTAAATATATATTCATATTATATCTAAATTTCTATTCATAATTTTATACTCTTCCCAAAGTTTCTGCAAAATTATATAATCTCTAGCCCTACACAACCTAGATCTGCCCCTCATCCTGCCATATCAGGAGCTTTCTGACTGCTGCTTAGTGAGAAACAATGTAATGAGAATGCTTTTTGGGTTAGAGGGCCAAAGGTTAGCATCTCCGCCTCCCAGGTATAGCATGGTGCCTGGTACACAGCAGAAACTAAGGTAATATTAAATTTGTCACTTCATTGTGTTAACTTGATTATGCCATACCACTCCAATGGAAGAAACATTAGAAAGCAGCTTCTCCACTCCTACTTCTTAAATATGCCTTAATGTTAATGTATCTTCATGTTAACCATGGCTAGTACGTCAATTTTCTCTTTGTCATTCTGTTCAATAAATTAGGCAATCAAAATTTTTTTAAAGATTTTATTTATTTATGTGACAGACAGCCCCCGAGAGAGAGAACACAGCAGAGGAGTGGGAGGGGAAGAAGCAGGATCCCAGCAGAGGAGCCCAGTGTGGGACTCGATCCCGGAAAGCCGGGATCATGCCCTGAGCCGAAGGCAGAGGCTTAAGGACTGCGCTACCCAGGTGCCCCAGGCAATCAAATTTTTAAACATATATACCTTGCTAGGAGATATTATGCAATGTCTGTGTTAAATGAAAAAGAAAAGTTTATGTTATGGACTGAAATGTGTTCTCCCCAAATTTATACCTTGAAGCTCTAAACCCTAATGTGACTATTTAGAGACAGGGCCTTTCGTGAAGTAATTAAGGTTAAATGAGGTCGTACGAGTGAGGCCCTAATCAGGTAGGACTCGCATTTTTATAAGGAGAGGAAGAGACACCAGGGATGCACGTGGGAAGCCCTGGAGGACAATGAGAAAGTAGCTGTCTGTGAGCATAAGAGAAAGGGCTTAGGAGAAACCTACCTGCCAGCACCTTGATCTTGGGCTCTTAACCTCCAGAATTGTGAGCAAATAAACCTCTGTTGTTTAGAACGCCCGCAACAACATAAATTTAAGTACTTTGTTACCTAAAATTTTGTACCAGAAATTCGTGGTATTTTGTTATGACAGTACTAAGAGACTAATAGAGCTCCTTATATAAATATGTTTTGTTGTTACTGTTTGTTCTTGTGTAAGAAGGAACATAAGCTTTGTCATCTGACCGACTAGATTTGTAGGAAACTTGTCTTTATCATCTATTACTGACACAACTGTGTAACTGTGGTCACTTTCATTTAAATCTGGAGCTCAGAGCCTGTGTTTCCTGGTTTGTTAAATGGAAATGATATCTACCTGACATACATATAGAGATTAGATGCCTTGATATTTATTTACTACAGACCTGGCATTTAATAAGTTTTATATGTTGGTTCCTTTTTGCTACGTCTGACTCACAGAAAATATTTCCAGTATGTCCACTCATTAAAAAGCAGTGCATATGTGTAACATTGCCAAACATATCTCCTTTAATAATAGGTTTCATCATCAGAATCCCTCTTTTGTTGGGGGACAAGTTAAACATGTTATTGGTGAAAAGAATCTCCAGATACACCGTTTTATTTTGTACATTTTAAAAACTGTTTTGAAGGAGAGAATAGGAGTTGGGGAATAGGCCAAAAAACATAGAATGAAGATTGATTGGAAGGAAGTGGTGAATGACATTGTAGGTAGAAGATCAAATTCATAAAGCTTTGTTTTGAAGGGTTGGAGGTCAGGACAAGGTTAGGAGTTATGGTATTTCTAGATATTTGGAGGCTAGAACTGGGTGAAGAATAGAAAAATACTCAAAATCAGATATGCAGATCAAGTTGAACATCATCCACTTAATTTACATGCCTAGTGGGGGTGCTAAGATTTTAAGTACAAGTTTAAGGAAAGAATGCAAGAGAAGGAATGTTTTAAATATTTCATATGTGATATCATGACCACACAGCTGTATTTCACAAAGAAAGGATTCTTCCAATGACAAAGAGGAAGATGGCTTGGTATATAGGGAGAGCATACTGCTTGGACTCAAGGTATTCATGGAGATCCAAAAGCAAGTGTCCACTAATAGTTGCTGCAAATCACTGGCAGTTCTTAACCTAAATACTGAACGAAATGTAGAACTGGTTACGTTTGTGGGCTCTGCCAGTTCTTACATTTTCCTAGTGGTAACGATTGCTATTTAGAATGTGTCTTTGAATCTAAGATGTAAAATCAAGTGAGCGAAGGTACGTGGCAACACTTTGTAAACTGTAATACACCATGCAAATGTTACTTGCTATTTTTATATAGAGTTGGAGGAAGCAAACACGTTATCTTGACATCTTCTTAGTGTACATCACTGGCTTCAGTTTCCTTAATAATTTAAAGCAGAACAATATACAAGTTATCATTTGACCCATGAACTGTACAAGTCCTCCTGCAAAGCTCTTGTGAAATTCTAAGGAGTTACAGAATTGCATAGGTCATTCTATATATGTAAGCAGGATCTCAAATCTGATGTACCTTCCCATTTTTTTTAACCTGTCTTTTAAAGTTAGTGCATTTTCTTAAATTAGAAGGGGTTAAGACGTATTGCTGAAAGTTTACTGGGAGTGAGAGACTAGTTTGGCTATGAAAACTTTGGCTTTAACAATGATTGCATTCTCTACCCACCTAATCTATCATTCATTACATCATTATCTTCTCCCCAGTTGCAATAAGGCTTTGTGTTGTGTTCATGAATATTGATAAAGGTCTCTAAATGTATTAGCTCTAGGTCTTTCACACTCAAAGTGATTTTCAGGTTTTGTAATAACTGATAACTAGTAAGACTCAATAGTTTCCATTCTTTCTTAATCGAGTGTTTGAGAGTATCCTGCCATTTTTGTGAGCCAGTGCTTCCTCAGAATTCTAAAATTAAGGTATTGATTCTATATTGTACTAATTAGAAAGGTTAAAAAAAAAGCCCTTTGAGATACAATGTTACCTTTTCCTTTGTTTATATTAAGAAACCGATATTCTAAATTGTGTGTTTCTTTCACTGAGGCCAGAGTTTTTTCCACTAGTTGAAATAATTCAGAAAACAAGGAGAAGGAAGCATGTGCCTGCTCTCTTGATATTTTCTGTGAGAAAAGTTGTGGGGTTTTTTTGATGGATAGAATTAGTAAATAGATCAGTTATTTTGATAGGTAAAATCATGTTTTGTGCATTTTCTAAAAAATTTAGCTATTCATAAACTCTTTCACTTTACATCTTTCCCCATCTCAGCAAAAGGTAACTCTTTTCCAGTTGCTTTTGCCAAAAACTGGCAGTTGTCTTGGACTTTTCTCTTTTTTTTTCATTTTCCATACTAATTCATCAGAAAAGCCTGAAAATATACTGAAAATATATCAGATATAGCTGGAATCCTTCCAGTTTTTACTCCCACCAGTATCTCACAGCATCATTGCATTAGCCTGCAATGCACAGTACAGATATTGGAATGTTATTGCTTGTTTTCATCCTTACCCTCCCCCCTCTACTAACCCATTTTCAATTCTGGATCCAGAGTTATTCTATTAAACTCCAAGTCAGATATTATCATTCCACTGCTCAAATCTTATACCACCTTTCAAATTGTCCAGAATAAAAGCCAAAGGCCTTACTTGGTCTGTTTTCCACTGCTCCTTTGCCTCTCTATCTCGTATTCTCCAACTTGTTCCCTCTTCTTCTTACACATTGGCCTCCTTGTGGTGTTTTTTTTGTTTTTGTTTTTGTTTGTTTTTGTTTTTTTGAAAAGATAGCAATTTAAGAACTTTTTGGCGTGATTCCCCAGCCTCTGATGCTTCTCTTCCAGAGCTCTTCATGGCTCCTTCCTTCTTGTCCTGGTCTCTACTCATATGTTACCAACTCAGAGAAGCCATTTCAGGCTACTCTAATGTTAAGGTCTATGTTCTACCTAATTCTTCCCAAACCCCGTTTATGTTTTGTTTTTCTTTATTACACTCATCACCATGCAGTATGCTATGTTTATTTTTTTGCTATTGGATATGTGTCCCAATGCCCAGTGAAGGCAGAAAAGATTGTTGTCTTGCAATTTTTTTTCTTTTTTTTCCCCCTAATGCCTAGAAGTGCACCTGGTACAAAGAAAGTATCAAAAGTAATGCTTGAGTAAATGAAGAATTGAAGTAATTATAAGGGAAGCTGAATCTAGTTGCTTAATGAAGATAGATATTTTCAGTTTCAAATCAACATAGAAGAATATAAAAGGAAATACTACCTACTGGCTATCTATAAGATACCTCGCACCACACATAAAAATCAATTGCAGGTGAATTCTAGACTTAAAAAATAATTTTCAATAAGATAATGTAAGAAACAATCTTCATGACTATATATTGGATATAGATCTCTTAAACAGTATACAAAAATAATAATCAATAGTAAGAAAAGGAATAATAATTTAACTTTATTTAAATTAAAAACTTATATTAAAGGAGTGAAATTATGAACTGTAGTTCAATAAGAATTAAGTGATATTAATAGAGTGAAAGCAAATATTTGCAATACACATATAGCAAAGGACTTATGTTCAGATTTCATAAAAATTTCTACGAATTACTTTTTTTAAGTAGAAAAAAACATTAAAATAAATGAGGCAAAGACTTGAACAGGCATCTCACAAAAAGAGATATTCTAATGGCCAATAATTCCATTAAACATGCTTATCCTTAGTTTTTACAGTGTAATTCCTCTACAAACTCACCAGAATGGGAAAAGAAAAGAAAGAAAAGAAAGAAAAGAAAAGAGAAGGGAAGGGAAGGGGAAAGAAAAGAAAAGAGAAGAAAAGAGAAAACCCTGACATTTCAACAATACAACAAGTATCGTTGAAGACAAGGATCAATCATCAGAACTCTTTTCAACAGTTGGTTGTGATATAAATTGGTACAACCCCTTTAGACTATTTTTGGCATCATCTATTGAAGCTTAACATACCTATACATGTGAAGCACAAATTCCTTTCCTAGGTACACATTGGGGTCATTCCATAGGCACAGGATGGACCCTCATGCACCAAATATTCACTTTGGATGTCAAGACTTGTGATGCCACACACATACACCAAGAGGATGTAAAGAGATTTGTTACTTACATAATGCAGCTTTCTGGGCAGGGAGGGCATAGTCCCAATCAGGTCCAAAAATATCTTGAGAAAGGGGAGGGATGACTAGCTTGGAGCTTCTGTGGAGGTTGGGAATTTGGAGTTGGAATGAAGATTTCCTCTCATGGGCTTAGATTTGCACTATTTCAACTTACCACCAACACCAAAGGGAGCACCTAGGCTCTATTATCAACTTGCCAAGGTATGAGGGCAGAAGAGTAACAGGGAGAAGCAGGGTTGAACATTGTCAGAAACATAAAAAAATGGAGTCAGACTTTTTATTCTAGTATATACCCCCCCCCAATACATACAGTGTAAATGTGCTTCATAAGGTGAGCACATGAGTGTTTGTTGCAATATTATTTGTTATAATCCAGAGAAGTAAGTGCCTCAATTATTTATTAGGTATAAAATGGTTAAGTAAATCACAATATAGCTATACCAGGAAATACTATGCAAGAATGAAAATAAATTACTGATACTTGCAGTAAAATGGGGCAGACTTAATAGTGTTGTGTGAAAGATGAGCAAAACACAAAGAAAGCATAGTTACATTACTTTTATATAAAGCTCAAACACGGTCAAAATTAGTTGGTATTGGTGGAAATTAGACTAGTTGTTAGCCTTGGGAGGCATGGTAATAGCTGAAAGGGGATAAGGGGGACCTGAAATGGGGTAATATATTCTTGCTCTGGATGGTGGTTAAACAGATATATTTGTTTCATAAAACTTATGATTAAATATACATTTTTTATTTGTTCACTTTTTAATATATATGTTAATCTTGAATAAAATGCTTTTAAAAAGGAACAGATTGACACCTATATATTTTCATTATCTATGTATCTATCATATAAAATAATCATGCAAGTGAGAAAAGAGGTATAATTTATATAGTCTTTATGTAATGAAATCTTATATTTAAGAAGTATGCATTTTGTGACATAGAATGCTTAGAATAGAGCATGAAGTCAGGCCAAATATATTCTAAGATAATTACTTACACAGTTTATTCTTATTACGATATAACTTGTGTGGTCTTTATGTAAAGAGATCTTATATTAAAAAAGTATGAATTTTGTGGCATAAAATGCTTTAAATACAGCATGAAGTCAAGCCAAATATGTTCCAAGATAATTACCTACACAATTTATTCTTATTACTTTAAATTTTAAACTAAGGAAATCAGTTTTATAAATAAAATATTGGGTGATGATAGAAATTATGATGAAATTACATATATTTGAAATATTTCATTTTTTCTGTAGCTAAATAGGTTATTATAACATCATAGTCTGTCTGCTGTAGCATTTGTCAGTCTTTTGACTTTTTCAAGAAAAAAATGAAGGAACAGTTTATACAATGGGAGGCAAATGTCAGATCTCTTTTCTGCTACTGTCTTATAAATTTTTGTTTCTGTTAAGTTATAGGAATGAATAACACATCAGACATATTAAATGAGATATTGTTTAAATTGGTTTGACTTTAAGCAGCTGGAGTAACATTAAGTAAGTTACTGCCATACTGTATTTTTGTGTCTTGAAAGAATCACTGCAGATTTCCGAAAATAGCTTACTAACCTACTACCAGGTAGAAACTCGCATACTGGGAGAATTAGGCTATTTTTTATAAGTTTTAAAAAATTTTTATAATGCCTCTGGAAGAGTAGAGTTTTGAGTGAGCAGATAATATCACATTATATCACATTATATCACATTATAATCAACCCTGAGGCTATATCCCAACAGTGCTATTGTGAAGAAGATTTTAAAATCTATTTTTAAAAGAATATTTTATATATAAATATGATTTTTAGAATATATTTACATTGACAAGATACACCATTCAAAAAAAATTCTAAACAAAATCAGTCACAGCCCCTATATATGGTTTTAAGCCTTGTTTTCTTATTAATGCGTCTGCTGGTATAGTAGACTGTTACCTCCCCGCTTTCCCTCCCTTGCCGTATGGTCTGTTATCTGTTACATGATAATGCAACATGTTCCAGAGTCTACAGGGGAGATGTCTTTACTGTACAAAATACTGTCCAAATTTCAACAAACCTGGGCTCAATAACTCTTCCTGTGTAAATCACATTTTACTTTACTAAAAAAAAAAAAGTAAATTTATATCATTTTGTTCTGTTCACTAGGATAAAAGCACCGTTTCTTCTGCCAAGGTATTTGGCCAAATTCAAGCTTCTATAATGTCTGTATAGGCTGGCATCTTATTCTGTCTTCAGCTTTCTCATGTGACTGAGTGATTAGTTAAAAGCCCACAGAAGATGCTTTTGAAATACTAAACAATCTGCTCTTCTGCACATAACGGACTAAATAACAAATTCTTATTATACTTTTACATATGTCAGTGTGAAATTGAGCAAGAAACAAAAGTCTAATGTCTAAAAGATTTGGAATATATTCAAAACGAGTGTACAAGCTTTCCCAGCAATCAATATATATTTTAAGGGTTTTTTGTTTGTTTGTTTGATTTAGGTAGAATACAACATTGAGTATAATCAGTATGAGCAATAACATAGGAAAATGTTTTACTTCTCAGCCAGGAATGAATAAATATGCAAACCAAAATAAGAACCAGAATTAGAAATGACTTTTGGCCATGTCTTAAGTCGGGACATTCTCAGAACATATATAGTAGAACAGAAATTTATGTCACTATGTAAATGTATAGTATAATTAAATTATTAAAAATATTTTTAATATATCCATCCAAAACAGTTTTAAACACAAGTGAGAAACATTCAGCAGTGAAATAAAGAGATGCATTTCACTTATTAATAATAGAACTAACTTATTGATGTTGAAAGAAAAATCTCATATCCCCAAGTTAAATTAATGGAAAATTAGCTCAGAAAAGGATTTTGCAGTATTTTAATTGTAGTAAAACTTCATATACTGGAGATCTTTTGGAAAATTAAATCCAAGTACAGTAACAGAGAAATCATAACGGGCTAACAATATTTGAAGGTATGTGTACTGTAGTTATATTCTTTACTGAATAGTAAAAAACATGAAGATAGATATTTAGTAATAATAGAAATGGAGAGTCGATGTATTAGAAGCATGCTACAAATTTTAATTGCTTTATAATTACAAAAAGACTACTCTGTCAGTGAACATTTTTCAAAAAATAGACAGTAAACAATGGAAGTTCTTTTATATTTTCCAACTTCATTCCCCTCTGCAGAGGTTACCATTACTGTTTGATTAAAAACAAACAAACAAACAAACCACCACCACCACCACCTTTTGTTCTCCTTTTCAGTATCTCTGTATACTTAAGGGTTAAGATGGAAGAAAGAGAAGTATTTCATTCTAAGTGGGTGTAAATTAAGATGATAGCAAGCATTTCTTACTCTTTTCCTACAAGGTTAAGACTTTTTGAAATTGTCTTGCTCAGTCTTTTTTGTTCCTCAGACATTTTTCTCTACATCATGCAATCTATTCTTTTCAAGAGAATTAATAACATTCTAATTACTAAATAAATGCTTAATGCTTACTTCCTATTTTAATTCACTTCTCTATTTCATTGACACTGCTGATTAATCACCTTTCCTGACTCTCTCAAACTTCATTCTGCATGAGTCTCAACTCTTGCCTGTCTTCTCACTTCTGTGTATTCCCCAATCTCCTTTGCTGGCTTACCCTACTCTTCTTCTGTAACACTGGTGTTTACCAGTATTTTCTCCCTTTTCTCTAGTGAACTCCCTATTCTCCTTGAGGAACATAATTAGTGCCTCAGGTTTCCACTAAAACTCATGTTTGTAACTGTCTTTGGAATGCACCAGCGTTGGATGGTTTCAACCACTTACTTTTTCCATGTCTAGATCCAGGTGGCTGGAGTTGCTAGAGAAAACAGCACTAGGACAGATTGATATTATCATAAATTATTGATTTTTAACTTCATTTGAAATTTTAGTCTTAACATTATCTACAAATCCTACAGAATTATTCTTTCCTGATCATCTGCTCCTTGAAATTAGGATTTCAGACCTTCTATACCCTCTTCAAACTTTTGCTAACGCATTCCCTATTTGTGTTTGGCAAATGACCTTGCTTTCTACTATATAGTTTAAAACCAGCAACATTAATCAGCAATATCCTCTACCAAACCCACACACTTAACATTTATAAATGTATTTGAGATTCTTAAAGCCCCAGAGGAAGAGTAGTTCCTCCTATCCCAAAGCAACACCTCCAAATTACTCTGGGCCTATCCCTTCTTGCTTTTTCAGCAGTCTTACTTTAATCATTATATGCTTGTCTTTCATATGTGTTTTACTACCTAAAATGGATTTCTCCCACATATTTTAAACATGTAAGCCTCACTCATTTAAGCAAAATTCCTCTAAGTATAGGGTGCTCACTTTCTTTTTCCTTTTGTTTATAGTCAAACTTCTCAAAAGAAAAGATAGTATCTTCATTTCCTCTCTTCCTGTTCCTTTCTTCAATTCAATCCAGTTTCTGCCTCCATTGCTTTCTAGAAACAGCTCTTCTTAAGTTCGACAATGATTTAAATATTACCAGAGCCAATACACACAATTTAGTCTTAAACTTATGTGATTTCTTAGCTTTCTACAGTGTAGACCACTTTCCTCTTGCCACCGTTTTCCCCCTGGGCTTCCATAAACCCACACTCTCCTGGCTTGCTTTCTGTCTCTCTGGAACTTCCCTTCCATATTCCTTTACAAAGTCATTTTCTTCTCAAGCCTTTAGGTGTCCTCCAAGGTGCAATGTTCTCTTCACTCCAAATCCTTTCCCTTATCTTTTAGATTAAAAAGGTAATCTTATTCACATTTCTTATGTAATCACTATTTAAATGCAGGTTATTCGAAAATCTGTATCTCTAAAGCCCTCTTTTTTGTGCCTCAGACTTAAGCATTAAATTGCCTTGATGATGTTTCCACTTGAATATTTCAAAGGTACTTTCAATTTAACATGTCCAAATTAAACTCATGGTCTTTCATTCCAAATCACCATGCTGTCCACAGCCTTCCCCCTCTTCACTGCTATTCTTGTTTCAAATCTATTACCAGATTTTATTGATTCTATCTCCCAATGTCTCTCTGTTATGTTCACTTCTCTTAATTTTCTGTGTAATACAAGTTAAAGCTTCCATTATCCTTCACTTAAATTATAGGAATAGCTCCCAACTGGTGTACCTATATTCTCTTTGTCTATTTCTCTTTTATTGTCCATAGTGCAGTGTTCTTTCCAAAATACAAATTTTGATTTCTCATACATGGACCTCAGTCCTACTCTTCTTCTTGTACCCTCTGCATCTACTGCTTAATATCATTTAATAACTTACTGTTGTTCTGGGGTGAAGAAAACCAATTTAACATAATTTACAAGGAATTTCATGAACTGATATCCTATTTAATTTCCATATTTTTCTTATGCCACCCTCACCTTTGTTCTCTGAGTTCCAACTAAAAAGTCATTTACTTCTTCAAAGCATTATGAACTCTCCTACCTTAAGATCTTTGTTAACAGAATTAACAGAATCTGTTAATCTGTTAACTCTTCATCTCAGATATCCCCTCTCCATCTCCTTCTAACTTCTGCTTACCTTTTGGGTCTCAAATTTCCCAAATCTTTCACAGTACTTGAAACTTCCTTGATCTGTTTGCGTAGTTTCTAATAATTTACCTTCACACTTAACAAACATATATTTGCATTATTAGTTTTTCTCCTCTAATTTGTGAATTCCATAAGGTGGGGGACTGTTTATGTTTTTGTTCACCATTTGCATTCTCTGTGTCTAGTACAGTATCTGGCACAAACTAGGTTTTTAATAAAAAATTTGTTGGAGAGTGAATGGATGCAACCATCATTTGTGCATTGGATCTAAATTTTCATTAACTTTTCCTTCAAATTTTAAATTGAATGAAAATACAAACTTTAATAAAAACCTGCCTACATAGCATTAATATCTACTTCAGGGAACATTCTACCCTTTAAAATATTCCATCTTGCTTATATTTTTTCTGTACAAAATCCTGCACCAGTTTAGTCATTTGGACAATCAATTGGTATGATCATTTTGTATACCTACTCTTTGAAATACATCCCAATTAACTCCTATTTATTTGGGCTGTTCTGATACTATAGGTCTTGAATATTTCAAAATCTGTACTGATTATATCACTGCTGAAATAATTTAAGATACCTATAAATGCTTCTTCAGAGAGCTAAGCTTAGTAAGAATTTCTTGGTTTTCATTCAGAAATGAAAATTGATGTTCTCTTAATTACACTATAATGGCTGTGCCATTGGTATATTTGAAGATTTGAAAATTTGACCACCAACTACAAGTCTTGGAAGATATTTTCTTCCTCTTGAGGACACACAGTGTTCTGCCAAGAAGGAACTTCCTTTGTATATCTGTTATTAGATTTGGTGATCAATCACTCTTGCTCTAAACCTTAAAATTAGTTGTCATATATTGAATATGTTTTGCATTTGGGTGATTTTTATAGTATCTCTTGGGATGTTTTGTTAACTCCTGACAGTTTATTTGTAGCAAAGATATAGCTCTGAAATCTATCTTAATCATTAGTCAGTTTTTCCCTAATTCCCTTCTGAAATTCTGATACTGTTTGTCCTGTCTGTGCACTATTTCATTCATTCTTAATACCAATTATCATATGGAGTCATGGAATAAAATCAGCATTACTCCATTGCAAGCCCATATTTGGAATTTAGTCAGTAGGGAGAACATTTTTAAGAGCAACTTCAAGTTGAGACTTTTTTTTTCTTTCTTTCTTTTTTATCATGGCTGGCTACCTTCAGAAAACTTCTCTATTCCTTGTTTATTGCTAAATCCAGTTTAGCACATTTATTTTCTAAGTTTAAGAGAAAATTTTTGATTTTCCAACTTCCTGTGATATACTTGCTCCCTGGGGAGGAAATACAAACCATATCAGGGGAATAATATCTCAAAGAGAAGCAAGTGTGAGTGAGAACACTGTGGAATTTAAGAAACAAAACAAACGAGCAAAGAGGAAAAAATGAGAGAGAGAGAGGGAGAGAGAGAGAGAGGGAGAGAGAGAAACAGACTCTTAGCTGTAGAAAACAATCTGATGGTTACCAGAGGAGAGGCAGTGGGGGACAGGTGAAATAGGTGATGGGGATTAAGGAGGGCACTTGTGATGAGCACCAGGTGTTGTTTGGAAGTGTTGGATCACTATATTGTACACCTGAAACTAATATAACACTGTCTGTTAACGAGAATTAAAATAAAGCCTAAAAAAAAAAAAAAGAAAGAAAGTTGATCCAATGGCATTATACCCTGTAGGAAGAAGAGTAGTTGCTGAATAGGAAATGACATTTAGACGCTAAGAGGGATCTAAATTGTGAACTTCTTTCAAATATTTTTTGTTGATTTATTTTTCAATTTTAAAATAATACCTATTCATTGGAAACCTGAAACATAAGTCAAAATTCTCCAAAGATTTAATTTCATGAAATTTTACCCTGTAATATACTTCCCCTTTCTCATAACTTCTGAGAGTATGGAAACTAGAGATTTTAATAGAGTTCTTTAATAAAAAAAAAATACTGAGTAGTTTTCTACCAAATGCTATCTATGTAATTGCACATAGAACAGAGAGATCCTGTGCCCCCAGTTATTAAATATGCCTTCTCTTTACCTACTATTTTTGGAACTTGTTCCCTTCTTATGCCGATTTGTGAAAAATTGGGAAGTGGCTGCTCCTCTATTCAGACCGCATAGTTTTTGTTTGTTTCCTTGTTCATTTTGCTTCTCCAAAACGCTATTCCCGGTTCTGAGTTTAAACTTTCTCATGACCTAAATTGGACCTATTTTTTCTCAGGCTGCAGCAAGGGAGAGAATGGCTCATTTTCCTGAATTCTCTCTTTTCGGTAGAGAGGATTATTTAATTTCTTCTCAGATTAGCTAGTATACATGATTCTCAAAACTTTCACATGTTGCTAATGGTTTCCTGGTCATTTTTTCTGGGTTATGGAGGTAAATTTTCTGCATGTTCTTCTACCCATATCTTAGTCCAAAGTCCTTTATTTGGAGTATTTTCCAATTTGAAAGAAGAAGAATTTCAACTATATTCCTTAGAAGTAACAGAAATGCAGAAAAGAAGACATGTAAACACAGAAGCTAGGATAACTACAATAGGAAATAACAGTTTAATAATAGGAAATAGCAATTTAATAAAAGGAACTGCCTTCTGTTAATTCATCCTCCAAGAATGCAAATGTGTTATTTTATTTTGAACTTTAATTTTAGAAAATCATCCTTAAAGAACATTTTGGAAAATAAAGTTTTATAGGAAATGGATGTTTCTTTTACATACAAAGGAAATTTTCATTTCTAATAACATTAGCTCTGTACTCAGGCAGACCTCAGTTCATACCCTGACTCTTCCATTTCAAGCTACTTAGGATCTTGGTGAAACTATTCAAACACTTAGCCTCAGTTTCCTTATAAACGGAGATGGTATTAGTATGTTTATTATACAATTATTGTGAAAATGAATGAAATAACTTATATAAGATTATAAGATGCATAAGATAAGGACTGGCAGTTTTATAAGCCTTCAGTAAATGTTGGCTTTCATTATTCTTAGTATCATTGTCAGGTAAATGGTGACCTGATATTGAATTGGGTGTCTGTGACAAAATAGGAAAGGAACAGAGGAAAGAATGGTAGTAATAAATGGAATAAGAAGAAGCATGTAGGTAAATGCTAATGAGATTATAATTATGATGATATTACACATGGGAGGGGAAATGGCAGGCAATTTTATATACCAAGAATTAAAAAAAGAAATAATAGTGATTCATGTATAAAGTTAAAAGATTTCAAATTAATCTGTGCTGCCGAGAGAGAACAAATTGAACCTTAGAGAGAATTGTTATACATGGCATTATATCCAACCCCCTCAACTTTATTTGGGGTCTTTTCTATTACTAAATGGCATGTGAAGCTGTTTTACCCCACTCCTGCTCTTTTAAATGTACATTTTTTGAGGAATAGAAAGGTTATCCGTGTGGAGAGAATTTAAATGAAATAAGCTTTTTTTTCCCCCTAGAAGTAATAATTGGAGACATACAAGATTATTACCTCAGTAATAGAAGGAAAAAAGGGCACCCTCTGAGATGAGGAAATGTTTATAGTACTCCTGGAATATTACAAATGATTATAGGAGATGAGATCCAAGTAGAAAAAAAGCTGTGTATGTGACATACTGAGACATAATACCTCTTCTGCTGGAGTCTCGATACATGAAGCCCTGCCCAAGAGGCAGGGTCACACCTTGAACTACTTTAGTTCTCTATTCATCAATTTTATGCAAAATCAATTTCGTAGAAAATCAGTTTTCCTAGCCAATGTATGACCTATTCACTCAGCAACATGCTCCCTATCCTTTTTAAAATTTCTTTTGATTAAGTAATTTATAATAGCAGTGAATAAATGGACTGGTGTTAAAATATGTACTACATATAAGGTTCCACAGGACATATAGAACCTGATTATCTGTGACCTCTTTAACTGTGAGGGCCTAGTTCCTCTTGAAGACACATCTAGTATGGTCTGACTGCCCATGATTCAGCTTCCCTGAGTGCGTAATGCTCAGTCTTTACGATACACCCTCTGAACGTTTTTCACAGATTGCTGGGGAAATCCACATGTGCCACAAGCTTGTCCTGTTTGTGCTTGTATTTTCTTACGCTTTATCCACCTCCCCCCCTTCAGCTCTTCTGCAGGTCAATTTTTGCCAGAATCTTTTTTTTCTCTTTTAAATATTTTATTTATTTATGAGAAATAGAGAAAATGAGAGAGCAGGGGGAGGAGCAGAGGGAGGGAGACAAGCAGACTCCTCACTGAGCGTGCAGCCTGACTCGGGGCTGTATCACAGAACCCTGAGCTCATGACCTGAGCTGAAACCAAGAGTTGGATGCTTAACCAATTGAGCCACCCAGGTGGTCCAATTTTTGCCAGATTCTAACTGTTTCTCCATACTAATATTTTCCCCCTTTATCACTTCAAGAAAAAGTACAGCTCACACTAGGCTCTAATATTTAACATTTTTTTCCCCTAAAGGTCTGAGGATAACTTAAGGAATTTAAAACACACAAAGAAACATGTTTTAAGCCAACAAACTGAAACAGTAGTCTAGACACCAAGGCTTTATTATAAGAAGTGAGATTTCTTGGGGCACCTGGGTGGCGCAGTCATTAAGCGTCTGCCTTCGGCTCTGGGCATGATCCCAGCGTTCTGGGATCGAGCCCCGCATCAGGCTCCTCCTCTGGGAGCCTGCTTCTTCCTCTCCCATTCCCCCTGCTTGTGTTCCCTCTCTCGCTGGCTGTCTCTCTCTCTCTCTGTCAAATAAATAAATAAAATCTTAAAAAAAAAAAAAGTGAGATTTCTTGAAAGAAAAAAAAGATTTATGAGTTCCAAGGAGCCAGCGTTTATACAATAAGTAATAAAGCAGAGAAGAATACACACAATTTGTTATCAGAGTGTTTTCCCACCACTTAAGAAGTTTTTCCACTGCTTAGGAAGAAGATAACAGTTCAACCATTTGGTAGGTAAGACATGATACAGAGATTTTGCCTGCGATTACATGCTACCTAAGCCCTTCAGAAGATCCTAGTTCCCTTTCTCTGGACCTCATCCCAAGAAGACTGGGAAAGTCAATGGAAACACTGGAGAGAAAATGCAAGAATGACAGGGACTTGTGCCCTACAGCAAGATGGTAGGAAACTTCTAGATCAAACGTTGTGCCCTGCCTTTAGATTATCCGTGGTCAAGAAAGTCTAAACTAATGTCACTACAGTGTGATCCACCAATCAGCAATTTATATGAACCTTTAAAAAAAAATCCTAATTCATTATTAGAATGTGTCAGAATAGAAATCAGTGCACTGTTTATTTTATGGAAAAGCCTTACTATGAAAACTGTCACATAAAGTTAGCCGTGTAAGTGCTATGCTTAATTTACATTGTGGTGCAAGCTTCATATCTTTTTGTGGACTGGAACTCTGAATAGCATTTGTCTAAACACATGGAACTGAGGGCAACATTAATTTAAAAAAAAAAAAAAAACTTTGACAATAGAACATGAGTGAAGGGTTGTTGTACCAGATATTAAGCTAAGTATAAAAGCCATTATAATTAAAACAGTATAGTACTGGCACAGGAATAAACAAAGAGATCTGTGGAAAATAACAGAAAAACCATAATCAGAGCCATATGAAATAGGAATTTAATCTAAGATGTGGCATTTTGCCTCGTTTGGGAAAATACTTAATACAATTTGTTTTGACAATTGGCTATCTATTTTGGCAGAAAAAAAAAATGTTAGGTTCATTATTCACCTCATAACAAAAAAGTAAATTCCATGTTGTATTACTCTGCTAGGTATAGTGTGGCAAAATACCATAGCCTGAATGATTTAAATTACAAAAATCTATTTGCTCACAGTTCTGGAGCCTAAAAGTCTAAGATCAAGATGCTGACAGGGTTGGTTTCTGATGAAACTTTCTTTCCTGGCTTATAGATAACCACCTTCTCTCTCTGATAACACAGAGAGAAGTCTTGTTTTTCCTCTGTGTATGAGGGGAGAGAAAGAGAGTGCCGTGCTTCTGGGTTTTTGTTTTGTTTTGTTTTTCATCTTCTTACAAGGACACTAGTTCTACTGAATTAGGACCCCACCCTTATGATCACATTTAACCTTGATTATTCTTTAAAGGCCCTATCTCCAAATACAGTCGCATTGGGGGTTAAATCTTCAACAGATGAAGTTTGTAGGGACAGATTATAGTCCATGACATACATGAAATAAAGAAACAAACGTTTTATTTTGGTGAAAATACAAGGATTTTTTTTTTTTTTTTTTTTTTAGAGAGAAAGGTGGGGAGGGGCCCTGGGGAGGGAGAAAGAGAATCCTAAACAGTCTCCATATCCAGCATGGCCAGGGGTTGATCTCACGACCCTGACATCATGACCTGAGCCAAAATCAAGAGTCAGACTCAACCAACTGAGCCACCCAGATGCCCCAAGGATAAAATTTTTTAAAAATGAAGAAATTCTACCTGATAAAACACAAATCTAGGATCCATAACCCAGTGCTTTTATTTGAGTCATCGAGTATATCAATACTTCTTTCCATCTGATAGCTGAGTATAATACAACTGAATGCATGTATCACTGTTTGTTCTTCTATGTGTTGAAGGACATTTGGATTGTTTTCAGTGTATATGATTACGAAATAGAACTGCTGTAAATATTCATGTCCAGATTTTTGTGTAAACATAATTCTTTATTCTCTAAGGTAAATACCCAGAAGAGGGATTTCTGAGGCATCTCTCCACAAAGGTCATGAGGGAAAGTCTACAGCACATCTAAATCTTGGTAGAATTCCCTGGGATCTCCCTGGACTATAAGAGCATGGAATCTTGTGAAAAATAGCTACAGGGAGGGTCACTTTCCACCCATCTCCCTATATTCCCAGAAGGCTGTCACGAGATAGTTTCTTATCACCTCCTGGATATAATGAGGCATGAGACTTTTTGCCTTCTTGCCCTTAGCGTACAACACAGACTAAGACTATAAAACTGCTTATCGGCATGAAATTGGCTCTTCAGCAACAGGTTACCTTGCCACTCATGTTACATTTTGTTGGCATCCTGTGGGACAAGGGAGCTGACACTTTTGTTCATCTTTCTTTTGCTGTGTATATAAGTAATAAGTTTTCTGTATCTAACTGGGGCTTATTGTTTCTTTACAGCCAGATCAATCCTTTGAGTACCAGGACTTTGGATCATTTCTATTTTTTAGCAATTACGAATAGAGCTTTTTGTGTGAATATAAATTTTTGTGTGAAATTTTCTGTGAATTTTTGTGTGAATATAAATTTTCATATTTTTGCTGCATCAATTGAAATGATCACTTCATTTTTCTTCAGACTGCTAAAACAGTGGATTATATTGATACTTCAATAATGAGCCAACCTTGCACTCCTGGAAGAAATCCCTTTTGCTTGTGGTGCATTTTATACACATATACACTCACACTAATATATGCTATGCATTTGAATGTTTTGTTAAGGATTTTGTATCAATCTTCATGAAGGATATTACTGTCTTAATTTTTTTCTTTTGTTTTTTTGTGTTGTCTGTCTTTGGCTTTGGTATCACAGTAATGGTGTTCTCATAAAATGAGAGAGGAAGTTATGTCTCCATTTTCTGGAGGAAATGGTATATAATTAGTATTATACCTAAATGTCTGATAGAAATTACTATGAGACCATCTAGGCCTAGAAATGACTGTTTTTGGAAAGATTTAAACTATGGATTCAAGTTTTTAGTTGTTATAAAACTATTCAAGTAATATTCTTTGTGTTTTGGTAATGTTTATCTTTGAAAGAACTGGTCAGTTTCATTTAAGATATAAAATGTATGGCCATAGAGTTGTTCTAGTGTTTCCTCCCTCTCCTTTTAATGCCTGTGGTTCTGTGGTGATAATCTCCCACTTTGTTCTGGATATTGTAATTTAAGTTTATCTCTTTTTCCTTGATAGTCTTGCTGGATTTTTATCAATTTTATTGTTATTTAAAGGAAACAACTGGGGTTTATTGCTGTAGTAATAAATTACTACAGACTAAATGGTTTAAAATCATACACATTTATTATCTTACAGTTCTGCAGTCTATAAGTCTGACACTGGTAACACTGAACTAAAATTAAGGTGTCAGTAGGGCTGCATTCCCTTCTGGAGACTCTAAAGGAGAATCTATTTACTGTCTTTCTGCCTTGTAGAGCTCATCTGCATTCCTTTGCTCTGCTCCTGTCCTCCTCCCTCCTTTCTTTTGCCAAAGCCAAACATGGTGGGTTGAGTTCTTTTACTTCATCACTCTGACTTTCTCTTCTGCCTCCCTCTTCTACTTTTGAGGAGTCCTGTATTTACTATGGTCCCACCCAGAAAACCCAGGATAGTCTGTCTCCACATCTGGAACGTAATCACATTTGTAAAGCCCCTTTTGTCCTAGAAGGTAACATATTTACAGTGGACCTCTTAGGAGGCCATTATTCTTCTGTCACGGTATTCTACAGATTTTGAATATTACGTTAAGAGGATTTTTTTTTAATTAAAGCTCAATGCCATTTATAGAAATTTAAAACACGTACATATGCAAAACAATGCTTTTAGTTTTTCAAGGGTACAAACGTAATCTAAGTATATGTATCAAAACTTAGAATTGGAGGAGTGCCTATGGGTAAAAGGGAAATGGGCAAGGGACTGGGAATGAAGGAAAAAAATAAAAAGAGAAAAGATTTGTATAGATCAATGATGGTTACCATACACTGATAAGTATGATGAACTCAATTCTCTATACCTAAATCTTAAAAACAAAAACAAAAACCTCCAAACAAACAAGCAGACTAGCTGAGTGGGGTGAGGGTGGGAACGGTCTCAGGGAAATCTGGAAAGGAGGCAGCTGGAGCCCAGAAGAAAAAGCACTGCACCTGACATTCAGATAACCTGGGGTTGAATCTGAGGTCTGCGGCTGGCTGGCTCCTTGACCTTGGATGTGTCCCAGCTTCCCTCCTGGGTGTCAAACAGGGGTACAAGATGTACACACAAGCCGACAGAAGAATCGCTCCTGACACGGAGGATGGGAGATAACATTAGACAAATGCAGAACTATAGAGCAAGAACCCACTTTCAAGATCATCTAGTTCAATGTTTTCCAAACTGCAAGTGGTTACCCATTAATGGGTCATGAAATAATTTTAGTGAGCCCCAAAGAGCATTACAAAGAAAGAAAACAATACATCAGCCTGCGTTTCACTAAAAGTAGCGTTTTATAAAACTCTTACTTAAGTTATATATGAGTATAAAATGCATTTTTTCCTATGGGATGCAGTTTGAAAAACATGGATATTGCTCAAAGGAATTCTATACTTTTAGATTTCAAGAACCAATAAGTATTCATCAAGACAACAGAAAGTTGTTCATAGTTGCCACTTTTTAATATATGAAAGACATCAAAAAAATAAACTCTTATAATCTGCTATTAATATTGTACCATAGGGGCACCTGGGTGGCTGAGTCAGTTAAGCATCTGACTCCTGATTTCAGCTCAGGCAGGTCATGATATCAGACTCGTGAGATCAGCCCCAGGTAAGGTTCCATGCTTAGTGGGAGTCTGCTAGAGATTCTCTCTCTCCCACTCCCTCTGCCTCTTACCCTCTCTAAAATAAATAAATCTTTTAAATAAAATTGTATCATGAAAGAAAATTTTAGCATTGTGAAAATAGAACAGAATAAAAGGCTTTATGTAAAACTCACTACACTGTACATATTTGGAACCCCCAACGTGTTTTATTGGGAGCCGCTCCGCTTCTAGGATTACATTGCCGCAGTGGGCGGTCCTCCATCTGGGCCGGTACCAGGCAGCAGCGTGCCTCACCTAGTAGCTCCCGCCGCTCCCTGGTACCCTCAGGCAGTGGCACAGACTGTCGCGCAGGTGGTTGAGAATTGCACCAGAGTGACGGCCACTCGGTTAGTCAGCACCCAACCTCCTGCACCCGTGAGCACCTCAGAGCAGCCACTGAACACGACCTTGAGCAAGGTGTCCGTGTCCTGTCCCTTGAGAGTGGGCAGCGCGGGATAGTGCAGCCAGCCGCCCGCATTCACCTTCGCATACTTGCTGTTTGGGGGCAGTGTCTTGAGACCGTAGGCAGCGGAGCCAGGCTCCAGACCCAAGGGCTTAGGAGCCTCTAGGGACTGGGTCTCAGCCGCCACCGGCCCCGAGGCCTCAGCTGACAATCCCGCGAGTGGCGTTGACGGTGATTCTAGGCGCTCTTTCTGCCCCCTCCAAAGGCTCCAAACACCCCGACACCGAGGTCTTCCAGCCCTTCGGCCAGACCGCAGGCCCACACTCTGCCGCTACTCAGCTGCCAACAGGTTGTTTGTTTGTTTTTAAACTCCTATGGAGGATGTTTTTGTTTTTGTTTTACTAGGCAGTTGACCTAGTTTGGTTTAGACCGCAGGTTTCTCCTCACCTTCTAGGCTGCTAAATTTTTAAACCTTTTTCTGGGCTATTTAGAAGTCTCCGTGTTTGCCTGTGGTTAGTCTCAGATCTGAGAGGTGTCCTATTGTGCGTTCAGTTATGCTAATTAAGGTGAAATCCATATAAACATGGCTTAGGGCTGAGACCACGAGTCCCTGCTGCACGTAGGAAAGTCATTTACTTCAACACTTCCTTCCCTTTCATCTCCCGGGTAATGGTTTTCTAGTCAGTTATTCAATCAGAAAGCTGTGACCTTAGTTCCTTGGGTGGCTAAGGACTTCTCCGACTGAGGTCAAGTGGTGGGAGGACAAACAGAAATAAACGCCATGCGGATTTATCCTGCCCTCTTGGGGTCACAGATCTAGCAATTATTGCTGGGTTTTGGGACACATTGTTAAAGAGTTCAGTAGAAAATTGCACAAAAGTGTACAAATACAAAATTTCTGAATGCTACTGGAATTGAAAATTCATATAGAGAAAAATACAAATAACCTATAAAAGCAAAAGCAGTGAGATACTGGTTTTCGCCATCTGTTTGACAAAAAATATGAAGACTCATTTTTCAACACAGAGTAGAAGATATTCTTATTCACTGTTAATAGGATTATTATCTGATTGTGTGGATTCATGAAAACTTCCTGAGGGCCATTTGGCAGACTCTCCCAAAATTGAAAACGTGCTCATCCAGCATTTCCCTTTTTACCAATCTACCTTACAAAAATATTTTCACATACAGATAATGGTGTATATACAAAGATAATTATACTCTGTAATAGTAAAAAAAAAAAAAAAGTGGAAATGAAATATCCATACAAAAGGTTATAAATAATTATCATTCAGCTGCATTTGGGGTTGTACCCATTGAAAAGGAATAAAGTAGACCTTACTGGTACTGATATCTCGCATATGTAGCTGATAAGTGAAAACAAAGAATGTTAAAGAATAAAATATATAACATTTAATTTTTTGGTTTTATTTTTAAAAGAACACTAATGAGAAGGACCTGGAAGAACATATGATAAACTTAAGAATAGCTAATGGAAACACTTGAGATGACATTTTACATTATGTATGTGCGTTATTGGTTTTTTTTTTTTTTTGTTATTAAACATTTAAAAGTACAGGAGACATTTTACAAATGACAGAATACATAACTTTATTTTTTTAGGTCTTTGTAAGTCAAGAACTGTATATAATTGGAATTAGAATGAGAAATTTGGAACTACCCTGAGAAACAGGCTTGCTGGTAATACGCTGGAAAGCATGATGGTTTTGGCTTTGGCAAGATGCTTAAGAGACATGGGGAGTTAGTGTTTACTTTATGTTGTGATAAAAGGGTTGAAACGTTTTAGATTAGCCGGCAGCCAATATTTTTTTCCAGTTTTATTGAGAAATAATTGACATATATTCTTGTATACATTTAAGGCATATAGCATGATGGTTTGGTTTACTTATATTGTGAAATGGTTACCAAAATAGATTCAGCTAACATCCATCTTCGCATACAGATGCAATAAAAAAAAGAAAAGAAAGAAAGAAAGAAAGAAAGAAAGAGAAAGAAGAAAGAAAGAAAGAAAGAAAGAAAGAAAGAAAGAAAGAGAAAAGGAAAACCAATTTTCTCCTTGCGATGAGAACTCTTAGGATTCATTCTGTTAACAATTTTCCTATATATCATACATCAGGGCTAATGTATAGTCATCATGTCATTCATTACATTACTAGTACTATTTATCTTATACTGGAAGTTTTTACCTTTTGATCACCTCCCTCCAATTCCCATTTCCCCACGCCCCTGCCTCTGGTAATCACAAATATAATCTCCTTTTCTGTTTGTTTTTTCTCTCCAGATTCTACATATGAGACTATACGATACTTGTTTTTCTCTGTCTTATTTCAGTTAGCATAATGCCTGTTAAGGCCCATTCATGTTGTTACAAATGGTAGGATTTACTTGTTGTTGTGGTTTTTTTTATGGCTGAATAGTATTTCATTGTTTGTATGTGCACAAACATGTGTGTGTGTGCGTGCACACACACATGCACATACATACATGTATACCACAACTTCTTTATTCATCCATCCATCCGTGGACACTTAGGTTGTTTCCATGTCTTTGCTATCTAAACGATGCTACTGTGAATGTGGGGGGTGCAGATATCTTTTCAATTCAGTGTTTCTGTTACCTTTGGTTATATGCCAGAAGTGGAACTGTTGGATCATATAGTAGCTTTTTGAGGATTCTGCGTACTGTTTTCCACTGTGGCTATACTAATTTACTACCCCACCAACAATGCACAGGGTTCCCTACTCTCCACATCCACACCAGCATTTGTTACCTTGTCTTTTTGATAATGGTCATTCTGATAGGCATAAGATGCTATCTCATTTTGGTTTTAATTTGCATTTCTCTAATGACTAGTAATGTTAAGCATCTTTTCAACAGATTGGCCTTTTGTATATCTTTGTTGGAGAAATGTCTATTCAGATCCTTTGCCCATTTTTTAATTTTTTTAATCTTTATTTATTTTCACTATTGAGTTTTATGAGCTCTTTATATGTTTTGATAATTAACCCCTTCCAGAAATATACTTTGCAAATATTTTTTCCCCATTCCATTAGTTGTCTAATGGTTTTTATTTTCTTTTTTTTTCTTTTTTTTTTTTTTTAAAGATTTTATTTATTTATTCGACAGAGATAGAGACAGCCAGCGAGAGAGGGAACACAAGCAGGGGAAGTGGGAGAGGAAGAAGCAGGCTCATAGCAGAAGAGCCTGATGTGGGGCTCGATCCCAGATCGCCGGGATCACGCCCTGAGCCGAAGGCAGACGCTTAACCGCTGTGCCACCCAGGCGCCCCTATTTTCTTTTGCTGTACAGAACTTTTTAGTTTGATGTTTCCCACTGTGTTTTTTTTTTCTTATTTTGTAGCTTATGATGTCATAAGATGTCACATCCACAATATCATTACCAGGACCCATGTCAGGGAGCTTTGTTCCTATGTTGCCTTCAACAAGTTTTATGGTTTCAGGTCTTACCTTTAAGTCTTTTATCCATATCTAGTTTTATGAGTGGTATAAGATATGGGTCAGTTTCATTCTTTTACATGTGAATATCCAATTATCCCATCACCATTTATTGAAGAGACTACACTTTCTCCATTATTATTGGTTCCCTTGTCAAATATTAGTTGTATACTCATGTTTTATATATGATAAGTATTAGCATATACGCTTGGGTTTCTTTCTGAGCCCTTGATTCTATTCCATTCGTATGTTTGTCTGTTTTTATGCCAATACTATTTACTGTTTTGATGACCATAGTTTTATAGTGTAGCTTAAAATTAGCAAGAGTAATACTTCATGTTCTGTTCTTTCAGGATTTCTTTGGCTGTTTGGCGTCTTCTGTGGTTCCATGTAAATTTTAGGACTGTTTTTCTACTTTTGTGAAAAAAATGTCATTGGAATCTTGAAAAGGATTGCATTGAATCTATAGATGACTTTCAGTAATATTGCTATTTTAACAATATTACTTTTTTCCAATCCATGAACACGGGATAATTTTCCATTAATCTATGTCTTCTTCAATTTCTTTCATCAATATTTTGTAGTTTTTAGCATAGAGATCTTTCACCTCCTTAGTTAAATTTATTCCTAATGACTTTATTGTTTTTGATGCTATTATAAATAAGATCAATTTATTTCTTTTTCAGAAATTTTGTCATTAGTGTACATAGAAACGCTTGTTTCAGTGTGTTCTTTTGTATAATGACAAAATTTTCCCTTATAGTTACCATGAGGCTTATGTAAAATATCTTAAATTTGGAATACCCTATTTTAAAATACGCTATTTTACCCTGACAACCACTTAACTTCAATAGAATTGAATTGTATAATTTATACTTTTATTTCTTCTTATCCTCACATTTTAAGTTATTGCTGTTACAATTTATGTGGGTTTTTGTTTATTTTCTTGTTTGTGTGAAAGTAATGACAGATAATTGTAGTTATGGTTATTTTTGCTACATTGTTGTTGTTGTTTTTAACTTTTAAACTAGAGTTGTGAATTATGCACCACTATTACCATTTTTTGGACTCTAACTAGAACTATATATTTGCCATTACCAGTGAGATTTATGCTACCTTTTTGTGTTTTTATGATGTTAATTTGCATTCTTTTACTTCCATGCAAAGAACTCCCTTTAGCATTTCTTCTAAGGTTATGTCTAATAGTAATACACTCCTTCAGCTTTTATTTATCTGAGAAAATTTTTATCCCTCCTTCCATCCTGAGGGGCAGCTTCTTTAGGTATAGAATTCTTCACTGACAGTTATTTTCTTTCAATATTTTGAATGTCATGCTATTCTCTCCTGGCCTGCAAAGTTTCTGTTGAGAAATCTGTCAATATTTCTCTGGGTGTTCCTTTATATGTAACTTCTTTTGCCGCTCTTAATTTTGTTGTTGTTGTTTTTTTTGTTTTGTTTTGTTTTTTGTTTTTTTTGGTCTTTGACTTTCAACAATTTACTTACAATGTTTCTCAGCATAACCCTATTTGGATTCAACCTATTTGGAATTCCTTGGGCTTCATGGATCTGAATGTCCATTTCTCTTCCCAGGTTTGGGAAATTTTCAGTCCTTATTGCTTTAAATATACATTCTGACACTTTCTCTTTCTCTTTTCCTTCTAGAATTACTATTTTGCAGCTGTTTTATTTTCATTATGCCCCATAATTCCCTTAAGTTTTCTTCACTCTTTTCCTTTATTTTATTTTTTCTTTTTGCTCCTCTGAGTAATTTCTAGTATTTTCTTCCTCCAAATTGCTGACTCTTTTTCCTGTATGGTTGAGTCTACTGTTGAAATTCTCTATTGAATTTTTCAGTTCAGTTATTGTATTTTTCAGATCTAGGGTTTTGTATGTTTATATGCATGTGTAGTTGCTCTTTCCTTGTCAAACCTGTCATTCCACCCATGCATTTTTCCCTAATTCTGCCTTGGTGTCTCTCTGTGTTTTCTTGTAATTCATTTAACTTCCTTAAGAAGATTATTCTGAATTTTGTCTGATGGTTTATAGAGCTCCATTTTTTTAGGGTTAGTTATTGGAGCTTTATTAATTTTCTTTGGTGTTGTTATATTTACCTGATTCCTTGTGATCCTTGATTCCTTACATCTGTATCTGCACATTTGAGTAATGGGGTTCCTCTTCCAGGCTTTACAAGTTTCCTTTAGCTAAAATAGTTTTTCACCAGTCAGCCCAGTTTGGGTTCCCAGATGTGTATGCTGGTAATGTCTTTGCACAGGTGGAGACTGCTACTATATTCTATTTTTGGGTGAGGTAACTGTTCAAGCTCAGAAGGTGGAGATGGAGTGTGTGGCACTGGCTGAGGACAGTTGGATAGGATTGCTGGCTCAGTTCCCTACCCAAGTGAAGCTGCAGAATGGGCTTTGTGGTTACCTACATTCTCTGGTAGGCTTACAAGATCATTAGGACAGTATTATATACAGTAGCAGTTGGAGTTATGAATTAACTCCTTTTCCTGGCAAGGAAACAGGATGGGACCCAGGGCCTATACAGCTCATTGTTTGGGTGCTCAAAACAGGCCTGAGTGTACACTGAATTCTCCAGTCATGTGAAACCACCAGCTTTGCTCTATAGATCAGGGAAGCCATGGGCTATGCTGTCTGTTCAAGTACCACTGTATGTAGGGCTGTTGAATTGGCTACATGGTTTCATGTGTGCTCTGATTAGGTTGCCTGCTTGGATAGGTTGAAGGCTGTATTCAGCAATGAGTGGGACTATGACTTAGATTCCCTACCCGGGCACAGTGGGAGAAGAAACTTTAAAACTAGTAAAGTTCTTTATTGTCTTAACTCAAGCTGACCCACACCCCCCAGTTCCCTTCCCAAACAGGGCCACTAATTTTGCTCTGCAAACTATCATTTCTGACTTCCCTTCTTTCAGCTCAAGCATCATTGGGTTACACAGCTTTATGATGCTTTTGCCAGCCCTTCTGGTTAGATGGGGCCAGAAGACACTGTTCACAGCAGGTGGGGCTATGTCTCAACTATGTTGACTCAGTGGGAGGGGAACAGGACACTCCAGGGTACTCTCAATTTCCCATATAGGTTCTCTGATTAGGAGGGAGTAGGAGCTACCCTCAGCCTTGTCTATGAATTATAGCACAAGAAGCCTCCAAGCCCAGTAGTGGCTTTGCTGTGGAAGTAATCATTTCTGCCCGTCTCCCTTTTGGCTCAAGTGTAGCTGTGCCACACAGCTTCCAGAAGTTGTCACCAGCCCTTCTAGTCAGAGAGGAGTGGGAGGGAATTTTCACAGCACGTGGGGCTATGATTCAGCACATTGCCTGTTTTGGACAAACTGGGCTTAATGGCCAAAAATAAAATCTCATTTGAGGGTCTAAATCAGGCAGGTCTGCATTCTGCTGTGTTGCCTGGTAGAATGTGCACCCAACTTGGGTCTGCAGATAAGCAAAGCTCCTGATTGGGGTTACAATTTGGGCATTGCAGGTTTGAATTCAGTCTGCCCAGATCCATGTGCTGGTTGTTGCAAGCTCCAACCGCTCTACTCCCCTGAAATCAAAATCTCAGTAACTAGGCCCCACAGATTTCCCTGCAGTCCCCATGGTGCGATATCAGAGTAGGGGCTCCACTAAGTGAGACACAATTCTGGGTGAGACTGGTTGTACCCCTGGATTGCATTTTCCCACTGGAAGAGCCAGAGGCTCGGGGGAGACCTCTCTGTGTGGTGTTATACTGTTCTGGGGGAGGAACACTATGTAGCCACTTTTCTTACCCTTCTAACACAGTTTGTGTTGGTCTCTGTGGTAGAGTGGGTTGCTTCAGCCTTACCCCTGTGTTCTAGGATTCTCTCAATGGCATCTTGTTCTTGAGTAGATGTTAGTTGTTCTTGTGAGAGGGAGTAAGTCAGGAACACCTGTGTTGACATTTTGATGACATTACCCCAGCCAAATTTTTATGATTTAATTATGAATCCAGGGGTTCAAGAAATCACTATTTTCTTAAAATCTTAGGGAAATATTTATAGCTGTATTATTTTCAACGATTGTCTTATATTTTATATTTAATTAACAAATTGACACTGAATCTAGACCATTTTTATACATTCTCTTAGGTATTTAGAAGATTTTTTTTCTCTCCTTTTGTTTTCCTGCCTTTCTAAGACATATCTCCTGTAGCCCTGTCCTGTGTTGCATCATTTGCCTTTCTAGTTCTCTGTGCTCCATTTTTCTTCATCTGTAAAATGAGAATGAGAATAATATTTACCTCATTGTAATGTTTTGATGGTTAAATAAAACTACACAAGTCAAACGTAAAAATGTCTGACATGTAGTAACTGCTCACTAAATATTATCTATAGTTACTCACATGATTATACCATCTTGGTTCATGGTACTGCAATGGCTATTATTATCTACTACAACCAATTATTGATTAGATTTGCTTTTAAGGGTTATCATAAACAAGGTGATCTAAATGTGAGTGTGTATTTGTGTATGTGTGCATGTGTGTGTGGTTATTTAATCTCAAAAGCTTTTTGTGGTATGTACTATTTTTTTTTAATTTTATTTATTTATTTTATTATATTATGTTAGTCACCATACAGTACATTCCTGGTTTTTTATGTAAAGTTCTATTTATTCCATTTATGTTGGAGGAAATAGAACATGTGATCAGCCCACAGTCACAATGTTGGTGAATGTTAAAATTAGGAAAAAAAATGTTTCTTATCATCTTTTTTTGTTTCATTGTACTTTGTTTTTATTTCAACATAGCAAGCAGTAAAAAAATTAACAGGATTTATTGGCATTGACAGTACTTACAAGGAAAAAGAACGCTAAAAGCAATTTAGTTCACATTTAAGAAATCGCTTTAATTGAACACTTAAGAAATAAATCTATTTCCAAATGTTAAATTTGGATCAAAATTTAAAATAACATTTGGTAGATATTTATGTCTGCTGTCTCTTTGGAGTATTTTTATATAGCCTCTCATTCTTGGGGTATCCAGCTCCCATTTTCCTAACACAGCAGGGAAGACATATACATGTGCCCACTTAAATTGGAGGAAGAAATGGAGACCCTAGGCTGCAAAAATATACATACAAGCCTTTACCTTTTCCAGAACTAAAAGTTTCTTCTATAAAAAATCTTAAAATAAATAGCCAACCCCTATAGAACTAGGACCAGGATACTTCAAATATAACTATTCTGTATTTGAAAAATATAGGGCAGAAAGCCGTTTTGGTGATATTTATACATAGGCATGTTTTACTTTATCTTCAAAGAAGCTACATTTGTGACTTGGAAAGGGAGCTGCAGTTAGAGTGATTGGGTTAACCAGAAATCTTTAAAAATGCATTTCAGAAACATACTTGAAAATAAGGAATAATTAATTTTAAGCAAAATAACTTCTCCAGCTTGTGAGAAAATGAAGCAGCATTTTAAATACTACTGTAACAGAGTCTTAAGCTTGGTACATTTTTCTTCTATTGCTATTTCTTCTTTAGAGGTGATATCAGTAGAACAAGATTTTCTCTTTTAAGTGTAAATAATTTAAGGAATGTTTTCTTAGCTGTTGAAAATGAAATTGCTTGCTATATTCAGTGATGTTCCCTGATATCATCCCTTTCAACTCATTCGCAATGAAATGAGTATCTATCACTTTATTTCTGAAAAAGATGAAATGTGAAACTCTCAGTGTTTTGCTGGGTGGTGGCCCCTTAACATTAATAGAATAAATGGGAGTGAATGCCTTACTATGTTATAAAGGGACAATGGACAAAAAAACTGCTCTTTTTATAGATTAGATTCACATTCGACTTACGTGTTGTTTATCCAACCTATACCTATGTTGGGACTTCAAACAAAGGGTTTTGTTTTGTTTTGTTTTATCTCCTGGAAAATAAAATAGCAAAACTGTCTAGCATGTACATTAAGTATCACTGCAAAATAGTAAAATAAGAAAATTAATTTTAAATTGCACGAGGTTCTAAAAATAGCTTATCCTTTTAAGATGTTTGCTAACATGTATATACAATTATTTAGGGATAAGTTAGGCTGTTAACTGCTTTCTTTATTCTCTAAACTATAAAGTGTAACTCAGAGTGATAGAAGGTTTCACTTTTGATGTTTGCCACTGTTTTGTTTTGTTTTTTTAATTATTTACTATGACAGTTGCCTCAAAAAATAAAAATGAGTGAACTTAGACTGAGACTTAAGATGGAGAACAAGATAATTGATTTCTAGTAGGAAACCTGATTATCAAAACCAGTGCTATCTTCTATTCACAAATGCAACCTATTATGAAGTTAGGGGTTTTTAGTATTTTAGTATCATTTGTCAACTTAGTTATGTCCATTTTCATATAGAAAAAGATCAAAAGAAATTCATGCATTCTTGTTACAAAAATAGAGGATTAATACTCTTTAGTACACATTACTATTTTAAAAGATATATTGCCGGACTCTGAGTCATTAAATGATTTTCCTAAGATGGTGTTCTCTGGAATCTAGATTTGCTGGATGAATGCCCTTTGGTAATGCAGTAGTTACTGCCTTTTGCTAAAGGTTATAATTTATGTGGACCAAAAAGCACAGTCTTTCCTGGAATTGAAGAAGCTTTCCAAAGGCATCCATTTGTAATCTTTTACTTAACACTATTTGTTAAGCGAAAACTGTAACCATAAAAAATTCATTTAAATTTCATTTGTTGAAAAGTCAAAATCAAGCAATTGAAAAACAAATGTCAGTGTTCTTCATATAATTTTTACCACATTATGGTGCCTATAGATAAAAGCCTAGCACAGTGCCTGTGGTCTTCAATATGTTGGTTCCTTCATTCCCCTCCCATCTTATTTCTTTATTGGTTGGTATTTGTATATATTGTGGATTTCCACTCAGTACTATGAAAGACAAAAATATAAAATGTGATTTTCACTGAATTTTCCAACACCTTGTGGGTACAGCACTCCATGTTGACACATGCAACCCCAGCACTTCTAATTTCCTCTAATTTATTTCTTTTGTCTCTCATTTTGTTAGCCACTTTAAGGAATATATTTTCTAGGTTTTTTGAAGTTGGTTTTACATAGTTAATCCAATTAGTGGCACTTAATTTAGGTCCTGAGATTTTTCCTGTACCTATGGGTGTCGTTATTCCTCCATTACTTTTTAGTGACTAAACATCTAATTCTAAAATTAAAAGAAGTAATAATTATGAAATAGTAAATCATCCATAAAAATGAGAGAAACACATGTAGATCTCCTCTCTTAGCCAAGCTCATCTGATTATTGTGGGTTTTGCCAAATCTGAGGAATATAAAAACAGATTAAATGACAACAGATCAACAGAACATTAGTTTAAGTTTGATTTTAGTTGTCTCTCATTCATAGCATGTTGAGGACAAGGGAATGAGGCTAGTTTTTCTATTCATGAATTTGACTTTTTTATTTTTGGTGCAAACGTTATGAGAAAATATTGTTTACTTCATATAAGTGAATCTGTTTTAAGTAATAATTTACTGCATAGAATTCAGCCCTTGGTTCTGTGAAGAAAAAAATATCATTATTTGAATTGCTACAAAATACTTTTATGGCTATTTTAATTGAAAAGATTTTATGTGAGTTTTATTTAGAAAGTTTGAGAAGAAGAACTTAGGAAGAGCTTGAGGGAAAAATAAAAAGGAAACCCAATTCAGGCAATGTAGTTTTTTAAACACTGCACTTCTAATACTTAGTTTTATGATAGTTTCAGTGTAAATAATTATAGAAAAGATGGATGAAGTAAATTTTATGGTTTTTCAGTCAAGAGTTTCTATTATGGATTTCAGTGAACAAAACTGAAGCTTTCTGATTAATTGTGGGATCTTTATGTTATATTTTCCTTTACAAAGGATCTCCAGATATCAGAAGTCAAGCCTGATAGAATTTGGCAAATACACAGTCCACAAATCAGTCCTTCATATAAATTAGATTGCCATCCACATGAATGTTATTTAATTCCAACTATATGCATATTGAAACTTTATACAAACTGCTTTTATATTCTAGAAAAATATCAAAAATTTTCAAAAGTGTACAGTGGATATGTCTACAAGAGCATGGACTAAGAAAAAATAAACTCAAGACCAGAGTTTCTAAAAGCAATCAATCCTTTAAATTTGTTTGCATTGTATAATTCATAAAAATAACTGTAGTTGAATGAGTTCTTAATTATTTAATCTTTGAATTGCAAAGTAATATTTATAGTTCTTGTTTATAAAATACTTATTTGAAAGACTAATTTAAAGTGAATTAGAATATAACTTTATTAGGGGCGCCTGGGTGGCACAGTGAGGTTGAGCGTCTGCCTTCGGCTCAGGGCGTGATCCCTGCGTTATGGGATCGAGCCCCACATCAGGCTCCTCTGCTATGAGCCTGCTTCTTCCTCTCCCACTCCCCCTGCTTGTGTTCCCTCTCTCACTGGCTGTCTCTATCTCTGTCAAATAAATAAATAAAATCTTAAAAAAAAAAGAATATAACTTTATTAATTTACCTAGCTAAATTTGTATGAATGGTCTTCCTTTTCTTTTTTTCCCAGAATAATTTCTGCTCATCATTTAGATTTCAATTTAAACATCACTTCCTTTGAGAAGTAAACTTCCCAAATCTGAATTGGTCAAATCCATCATAATTTTTTTATCTCTCTTATTAATTGTCATGTTGCAATTTAATCTCTTCCATATGAGACAGTAAGCTCCATGAAAAAAAAAAAAAAAGAATGTTTTATACCAATTATTATTATTATTTTTACTGCCTGGCTTGGTACTAGTAGGCAGAAAGGTACATAGTAAGCACTTACTTATAGTTATCAATTAATGAAAACAATTTGAATAAAATGTTAACATAAAAATTGCATTGTTGGAGCTTGTTCAGAGGCATCTACCTAGGGTAACATATTTGGAGTGAAAAATTATTAGTAAACATTTATATAGCACTTACTATGTACCAGGCCCTATTCTATTTATATATATTTACTCAGTTTGTTGATGAGAAAACTATATGCAAGAAAGTTGAGTAACTCATTTAATGTCATAGAGCTAGTTGGATGAAGGTGACCCAGGATTTAAACCCAGAGAATCTGGTTCTAGATTATATGCTGGTTTTTGTTTTTTGTTTTTTTTGTTTTTTTGAGATTTTATTTATTTATTTGACAGAGAGAGAGAGAGACAGCCAGCGAGAGAGGGAACACAAGCAGGGGAAGTGGGGGAGGAAGAAGCAGGCTCCCAGCGGAGGAGCCTGATGCGGGGCTCGATCCCAGAATGTCAGGATCATGCCCTGAGCCGAAGGCAGAGGCTTAACGACTGAGCCACCCAGGCACCCCTAGATTATACGCTGTTAACCACTATACCCTTTTTGTCTCAAATGGGGATGGGTACCATATAGTTATCAAGACAACCTAAAGGGAAATTTGACAGATTTTATTTATCAGTATTTAAACAAGACAATATAAACATGGAATGAAAAGATAAGCAACATACTCAGAGAAAATACTTGCCATGTGTATAACAGGTGCAGTGGTTAAAGTGCTTGACTCTTTTCTATAAAGTATTATTACAAATCAGTAAAAAAAAAAATTCACTGGAAAAATAGATATGAACAGACAACTAAGAGATTTGAAAACTCAAATGCATACAAATAAAAATATATATCCTTAACTTTACTAATAATCAATGAAAATAGATTAACTTACAAAGGGATATCAGTTTCACCTTCAGATACATATAGTAGAGACCTAACTGTAAAAAATATATGTGCCATGATGTTTATTAGAATGTTGTTTTGATAACCCAAACTTGCAATAATCTAAGTGCTATCAGTAGGAGAAATTGATAACAAAGTATGGTTCTGAGAGATTGAGAATCTTGCCTGAGTTTATATGAATTATAATATTTTATACTTTCATCTGATTTTATAGGAATAAAATGAGGCTTTGTGATTTAGTGGGAAAAATATTAATTCTTCTGCCAATTCTAATATGGATGTTCTTTGAGGCATTGGCCAGTATCTGTTTTAAATGAAAGTGTGATAATATAATTCTCATATTATTTATAGATAATTTATGAAACACACTTTATATATGTTCTTACTAATATCCCCTTAGTGCAAAATAATAGCTTGATGAGTTGTTTTTTATTGTTAAGGTGAAAATTCATCTTCCATTTTGTGATTTTTATCTTTTCCTCCAATGCCGCAATTTAGATCATTCATACACTGAGTACTTCGGTTCATTAACCAGATAATTTTTTATTATAGCCCATTATGCTGGATCTAATGTTCAACACATGTGCTGTACAAAAAGTTACATTATTATTATTTTTATTTTCTGCATTTTAACTTGGTTAATTATTTTCTTTATTATAAGGAATCTTATATATACTGTACTGTACTATACTATACTATTCTATATCACACTCCTTAAGAAATAGCTACCCTCAAAAAAATTAGTCATTAAAATTTCAAATCCTTTACTTTTTATCATGGTAATCTTTCATTCTTTTTTGTTCTTCAACAGTACTATTTTGATATATTATTGTATTTTTCCTATGAATATATTTCATAAAGTTATAATTAGAGTATGTCCATTATATTAAAAAATGCATAAAATTCTTTCACTGACATGGCACTTGTATCCTAAAGGCATTTTTTTTATGTTGCAGTATAGTTTTATAACCACATTTTAAAGGTTTTATACTATACCATTAAGATAAATAATATTTTTTACCATTTTCCTATTGTTCAATATTTGAATTATTTTATATAATGCTTCACTATTTCTTGATATTTAGAACTGTATCATGGTTTTGAAGAAATGGATTTACTAGATCAAAAAGTATGAACTTTTCCTGACTTTGATCAAGTTTCAGTAATGTAAGATTGTACTGATATTCCACATCCTTGCCTTAACTAGGTGTTAACAGTTTGAGTCTTCTTTTAAAAAATTTCATGGATTAAGAAAGTGATCTTTAATTATTTGTTTAATTAGAATTTTAAAATTCTAATGGCTAGTGAGATTGACATTTTCCTGCATTCTTATTTAATGTTTGTATTATCTCTTTTGAGACATTTTTTGCTTTTATAACTTGCTTACTTATCTATAAGTTCTTTTAAAAATAATTTCTTTTAATTTATCTTTTATATTATATATATTTATATTATACAATATATTGTATATATATATAATATATTATACAATATATTTATATTATACAAATATTTCCTATTTCCAGCTGTTATCTTTCGATTTCATTTGTTATAACATGTAGGGATTTTAAGTGTTTTTAATGTGTGAGCTCTTCAAATTTAAACTGTGAAAATCCTTCTATTTAGAGATTTGAAATATTTTCTAAGTTTCCTTAATTAAAAAAAATATTTAACTCATTTTGTTGGTGTTGTGTTCATATCTAATAAGTATGCAGGTAAACTGTTTTTCTTTCTTTTTTTTTTTTTCCAAGATTATTTATTTATTTGACAGAGAGGGAGAGAGAGAGCACAAGCAGGGGGCAGAGGCAGAGGGAGAGGGAGAAGCAGGCTCCCCCCTGAGCAAGGAGCGTGAGGCCAGGCTCCATCCCAGGACCCTGGGATCATGACCTGAGCTGAAGGCAGATGCTTAACCGGCTGAAGCACCCAGGTGCCCCTAAGTGTTTTTCTTTTTAATTGCCTATTTTTCTAAAACCATTTTTGGAAAAAAAAAAATCTTGGTCTCTTAATTAGCTATACCTCTTTTATAATTAAAAAAAAATTTTTTTTCAGATCTTCTTTGGCTATTCTCACCTGTGTTATTTATTTATTTATTTATTTATTTATTTATTTATTTATTTTAGTTCCAGAGGAAAAATGATCCATGATAAAATGAGTATAGGTTTGGAAATTAGAAAAATTAGAGATCTAAATCCAGATCTGCTACTTCAAACTGTGTTGAGATTGGCCTATTGATTTGAGGATAGGAGTTGTCTTTAATACTCTGTACTACTTTTGTAATACTCAGTTTATATCATCAGGACCTCATGGTCTAGGAGGGGAGGCTGAGAAACAAATAGACATTACAATAAGGTATAGAGTGGTCACAGCGATAGTATATATTAGACACTATTTCCCCATGAATTCAAATTATATCTGAAACCCCTTAACACAGTTTGGCTCATTTGTTTCAGGTTCATTATTAGGAGTATCCTATATTGCATGAGGGTTGAGAAAGGTTTTTGTTTTCTAACAAATTATATATAATTTTTTAATTTATAAAGCACTTTTCTGATATATTATCTCATGTAATTTCAAAACAACAAATTAGGAGTCCTATGTTCCCATGAGGGAATTCGGACTCAGAGAGGTGAAGGGATTTATCATATTTTACCAAGTTGTAACTGACAGAGTTTTGACTGATTGTAAGCTTCCCACTAATTGTATTATGCAGGACTTTGTTATCCAAATGCAATTCGAGAATTTCCATCTTTATTTATACTGTAAGAAGTCATCTATTTCATGTGAGTCTTTGAGTTGATAAATAATTGAAATATTGTATCATAACTTGCCATTTTCCAGTTATTGTACTTGAATTGGTTCTGATGGAACAAAGGCATTAAAGGTAAACAGCAGTCCGGAAGGTTCTGGTGCATGACCACCTGTGTCTCTGGTGGAAGACTACCCATCTTGAATCCTGGTTCTACTGCTTGTTATCCGTGTAACCTTCCTGTGTTTCAGTTTCCTCATTTACAAAATGAAAACAATAATAGTGTCTATACCATAGGGCTCTTGGTAGGATTAAATGGATTAACTAAGTGCTTAAAACATTTCTGGGCAGATCATAAGGTCTATATAAATGTTACTATTATTTTTATTATATTTCTTTGAATTAGATATCTAGTCATTAAATTACTTTATATTATTAACATAAGGAATGCTTTGGTTTCTTTATAAAGATGACTGTGAAAGGGCACTTGGGTGGCTCAGTCGGTTGTGTCAGACTTTCAATTTTAGCTCAGGTCATGATCTCAGGGTCATGAGATGGAGCCCTACATAGGACTCCATGCTGGGTGTCGAACCTGGTTAAGATTCTCCTTTTCTGTCTTCCTTTGAGCCTTTTCCTGAATCTATGGAAAACATCTGTCTGTACTCCAAGAAACTACCTTCAGAATGTGACACACTATTTACATTAAAAATGCATATAATAATTATAGTATTTTATACAAATACTGATTATCTAACATGATACTGTGTCTTAAATGAAATTGTTAGGAAATATTCTATGGAATCCAATATCTGTTGTGTTTTCCTAAGTTATATAGACATAGAGAAAATATGGCAGTACTTAGATAATAAAATGTATAGATGGGAGTGATTATGTGATTTCTGAAATTGGTCTCATGTTATTTCTTAATTCCAGAGATGTGATCTTAGGGGCATAATGAATTTTTAATCTCAAGGGGGAAAAAAGTCTTTTTTGAAATAACAATTTACATTTAAATAAAATACAATTATTTCATGTCATTCACTATTTACTTAAGAATATGTTAGAAGAGAAATTTAATCAGCCAAAGAGGATTTAGAGGATTTTCCTTCTCTGAAACTCCTTTGGAAAGCTGAGGACTTCCTTTTCTTAACCTTGCAATATCACTATAGGTTAATTTATGTTAAGATTTACAGGATGGAGGCTTTCATACATTAAAATTATTTAAGGTTAAATTTCCATCAACACACATTTTTTGCCATTAAATTCTAGTGTGTGGCCAGACATACTTAAAATTAGTCAAAGCAGATGTAGGTAATGAAAACAAATTCAGAGTAATCAGAATATCATAAAACACACTGCATATCACAATGAAGATATTAAGTTATTTGCTTAACAGTTTATTGTTACTTTACCTTTATTTATGGTAGTAAAAATATAACAATTCCCTTCAGACTTCCATATCACCAATAAAAAGTGGGTACGTTTCCTCTAGTTAGACGGATTGTATATATTGCTAAAAATTCATTGATTCAATCAACAAACCATTATTGATTGCCTACTATAGAAGTTTGCAGTACTTGGATACTGGCAATATGAAGATTAATAATACAGCATCATCCCCAAAGGAGCTCAAGGGAAGGCTGATGGAAAACACAAATACAATGAAAGGAGCATGAGCCAAGAGAGCATTGCAAGTTCATATTGAAAATACAATAAGGGATTAAAAGGAAAAGCAAGGATATAAAAATCAACATAAAGATCAATATCTTTGTACATCAGAACAAAACATTTATAAATTGGTGAGAGGGAACTAAAGCCAAGGACAGCATTAACTACAGGATTTATTTACTTATTTATTTTTAACTGCAGTTTTTACTTCTTTTCATTTTGTTTACTTCTTTTCATATCCATGATTCAAAGTTTTCCCAGTTATGGAGGGGAAATTGGAGCAAACTACATTGTATGAATCTAAGGGCCAGAGTTAACAGCTTTTAAATCCCACTGGTCTGAATAGGAAAAAGGGGGAAAAAAAAGCTAGCTGGACAAGGGGGTTCTGGGAGAATAAAACTAAAAATGTTAAAAGAAAATAATATAAAGTAAATTTAAATTACACACTATCTTAGAAAGTATTTTCGACTTGACAGAACTGAAGAATTCACAAACGAAATGCAGCATAAAGAGATAAAATAAAAGATGTAGGGAAGAGACTGAAAAATTCCAGAACATCTCAAATGAGTCCCCAAAATAATATATATATATAGCAAGACATGATAATGGAATTTTGTAGAATTGAAAAGTGGAATGATCTTTTCAGTTTAAAAGTGCATGCTAGGGACACATGGGTGGCTCAGTCAGTTGAGCATCCAACTCTTGGTTTCTACCTGGGTTGTGCTTGAGATTCTCTCCCTCTTCCTCTGCCCTTCCCCCTCCCTGCTCTGTGCTCGGGCTCTCTCTTACAATAAATAATTATTATTGTTTTAAGTACATGCTACAGGCCAAACAGGCCAAACAGGCCAAACAGGATAAATAAACACATTTCTTAGCTGGTCACATCATGGAAAACCAAAAAAGTTAATGATAAGAGACAATTCTAAAATCCAGCCGGAAAGAAAAATAGATTATTGATGTGGGGGGGAAAAAAGATTGACAGTAGACAATAGACTCAAGGAAGTAATGGCTTAAACATTTTATGTGAACTTAATTGTTTGCCTAGAATTTTATATGTAGCTAAACTAGCCTGAAAGAGTGAAAGCAAATAGAAACACATTCAAATATTTAAACACTGAGAAAATTTACAACCAATAAGTGTTTATTATGTTTTTCAATAACAAAAGTAAAAGAAGAAAGTATAGTAATAACAATTTTTAGTATTATAAATTAATTGCTAACTTTAAATAAACCTACGTATTTATTTTTTAAAAAACAGACTAAAGTGGGGAGAAAAAAAAAACCTTTAGCAGTATTAATTATAGCTGAATTTATGAGTGCCCTTGACCCAGCAATTCTATTCCTCATTATATACCCAACAAAAATGTGTATATATGATCACCAAAAGATGTTTAACAGCCGAAAGTTGGAAACTGAATAAATATGGAAATGATCATTATAGGCCTACATAGGAAATATCCATTGACAGTAGAATTAAAAAATAACCTGTAATATATTTAATCCATGAGATATACTACAAACCATTGAGGATGAATGAAACATCAGTCATACAATATACATTATTTACAGACACATAATGTTAAGAGAAAAAATGCATAATGAATGATTTCATTGATCTAAAGTTCTTAAACCAACAAAAATATTCTCTGCTGCTAGAAGTCAGGATACGGTCACCTTTGGAAGAGCAGTAATGAGTTTGGAGGTGAACACAAGAGGGTCTTCTGGAAGCTGGTAATGTTCTGTTACTTAATCTAGATGCTGGTCATGTGTGTGTTTGGTTTGTGAAAATTCATAGAGCTATACAGCCATGAGATGTGTACTTTATTTATACATAATATCCTTTAATAAAAATTTAAAATTATAGAAAAAACAACAGATAAAACTGAAATTTTAGAAAAAAGAGCTCAGAAGATAGGAGGAATCTCAATACATAATTTAAATATGTCAATATTCTTGTGTTATATGGTATGTAGGTGGAAATTACTTAATGTCTGGTAGAAATTATGCATGTATGTGTGGGCATGTGTCTTTATAGTTTTGCTGTAGGCTAAAAATGTGAAGGTAAATGTTAAAAGGATAGAAATACATTTGAGAACTACACAATTAGTAGAAGGAAAAAATCAGGAAAGAACACATGAAAATCAGTCTAAGAAAGCAGAAAATGAGACAAAAAACACACAAAGGAAACAACAACAAAAACAGATATAAAAAGCATACTAAGTGGGACACTTGGGTAGTGTCAATTAAGCATCTGCCTTCAGCTCAGGTCATGATCCCGGGGTCCTGGGAATGAGCCCTGCTTTGGGCTCCCTGCTTGGTGGGGAGTCTGCTTCTCTGTCTGCCCCTGCTTGTGCTCTCAAATAAATAAAATCGTAAAAAAAAAAAAAAAAAAAAAAAAAAAAGGAACAAAGCATACTAAGCAGAAAAGCAGACAGTAGAAGTCAATCTAAATATTTTCAAAAATCATAATAAATGTAAATTAATTAGTTTCCTCATAAAGTGCTAAAATTATTATATTTGATTAAAAACTAATACTTATATAAGGAAAAACCTTTTAAATACATTGAAAGGATATAGAAAATTAAATATAGAGGTGCTATATATGTGCTAAGGAAATACTAAAGGCTTGTGTGTGTTTTAAATATTAACATTAGACAAAAGAATTTAAGAGGAAAACATAAATAAGGATTTTTTAAAAAGAATAGATTATGACAAAAGAACAATCTATAAAAAATATAAACACTCAATAATTTGTAGACAACTTCCAGAATAGATAAGGCAAATCAAATCATGAGGAAAAATAGACAAGTTCAGACTCATGATGGGATATTTTAATATATAGCTATCAGAAATTGAAATCTCAAATGGACAAAAAATTAAAAATAGATATATGTCATTTGAACAAGTCATCTAAAACCTTGACTAATATCTCTGCATTAAACAGACACATGGAATGTTGTGAAAATGGACCATATATTTATTTTTTTTAAAGATTTTATTTATTTATTTGACAGAGAGAGACAGCCAGCGAGAGAGGGAACACAGCAGGGGGAGTGGGAGAGGAAGAAGCAGGCTTCCCAGCGGAGCAGGGAGCCTGATGCGGGACTCGATTCCAGGACCCTGGGATCATGCCCTGGGCCAAAGGCAGAGGCTTAATGACTGAGCCACCCAGGCGCCCCTGGACCACATATTTATAAAAAAGGAAAGAAATCTAATTTCAAGAAATCAGTCCACTAGAAACCTTATTATCTCAACACAATATGATTAAATTAGATAGCATAAAAATGCAGAAAATACATTTGCAAATAAAGAAATGTAGTCCTAAATAATGGGTTAAAGAAGAATTCATAATGGAAAGTAAGAAATATATAGAGCTGAAAGGCAATCCACCTCATAACTTATGGAAAGTCTCTAAATCTGTAATAAATATGAGTTACCATGTTTAGCTTGTTTATTTATAAAAATTTTAAATGTGGCAAAAGTTATGTAAGCTTCTATCTCTAGAAGCTAGGGTAAAGAACAACGGATTTAATCTGGAAAAAGTAGAAGAAAGAAAAAAATATAGAGTAGATGATAAATTAATAGGAATACAAAGATGTGGAGATTTTAAGGCTGGTTCTTTAAAGTTTAATAAATGAACCAGAGCTCTTTCAAGATAGAATAAGATTTTGCTTTTTAAAGAGTACAAACAATATTTAACTGAAAGGAAATCGAACTATAGAGTAGAGCATAATATTGTTTAAAAATAACATGAAAAGGGGCACTGGGTGATTCAGTCATTAAGCATCTGCCTTCGGCTCAGGGGGTGATCCCAGAGTCCTGGGATCGAGCCCTGCATCGGGCTCCCTGCTCCACTGGGAAGCCTGCTTCTTCCTCTCCCACCCCCCTTGCTTGTGTTCCCTCTCTCGCTGGCTGTCTCTCTCTCTGTCAAATAAATAAATAAAATGTTAAAAAAAAAAAACCATGAAAAACGTTAACGAATTTTGCATTTAAGGAATGGGACTTCAATATATTAGGAAATTTAGATGAAATGAGCAATTTTCAGGAAAGAAATTTAGTAATTATGTTACTGAACTAGACCTAAGTAAAATAGAAAACCTGAGTAAAGTGGCAAATAAATTAACTCCTCCACCTTTGCCTCTGGGAAGGTATAACAGATACGCATGTGTTTTGTTTTGTTCTTCCCAAGCAAATTCTACCAAACATTCAAGGAAGGGCTTACAGTTGACCCTTGGACAGCATGACTTTGAACTGTGTGGGTCCACATTTAAGTGGATTTTCCCCCCATAAACACAGTACAATAATATAAATGTATTTTCTCTTCTTTATGATTTTTTTAACATTTTCTTTTCTCTAGCTTACTTTATTGTGAGAATACAGTATATAATACATATAAGATAACAAAATATGTGTTGATTGTTTATGTTATCAATAAGGCTTCCAATTAACAGTAGGCTATTAGTAGTTAAGATTTGGGAAGCCAAAAGTTATATGTGGATTTTCAACTACGTAGGGGGTCAGCACACCTAACCCCCACATTATTCAAGGGTCAACCGTATTCTCATCTTTTACAAATTGTTTCAAGACCAAATAAAGGTGTAAAGCCACATGGTTACATTTATTAGTGTAATTTTAACATCCATAGTAGTCAGGAATAGAGAAAAAAATATGGGCCAACTTCACATATAAACATATATACATTACGAAATCCTTAAAAATTAAAGCAAATCTAAAATGGCAGTACATTTAAAAAAAACATATGATCAAGTAGGACTGTTATTCTTAAATATGGGTATATTCATTAAAAACCTGGTAACTCTAGAATTTCCATTTAGAAGAGGTTGGACAGAGAGCTATAAAAGTACCACGAGGGGTAGGTGTGGTTGATGAGACTGTTGAAGGGATTAAAACTCCCCCAAGCCACTGTTGAGATAGGAAATTTTTCTTTTTCTTTCTTTCTCTCTTTCTTTCTTTCTCTCTCTCTCTCTTTCTTTCTTTCTTTCTTTCTTTCTTTCTTTCTTTCTTTCTTTCAAGGTATTCATCTTTCTGAGACTACAACAGCAGTTCTGTGGCTAGATTAAGTGACTTGAAAAATAGCAAAGAGATAAGTACAATGATGAGATAATAAACAGCATTTCTCTAGAACCAATCCACCCTACAGATACATATCAGAAAAAAAGTAGTAGACACCATTTGCTGCAAAATGCCCTATAAATAGCAGAGGAACAGCTTCCTGTTTTTGAAAAAAAAAAAATATATATATATAAAAGATTATCAACATTGTATATGAAATAGGTCTACACGAAAGAAGAATATTAATATTTGTCTTAGGAACAGATCAGGCTGTGATTTGAGAATCATTAACACTCTTCTACTGCAAAAGATGCAGAGAAACTGAAGTGGTATTAGGAAAAAAAAATATCAGATGATAAAAAGTAGATGCAATGAGTTATCTGTAAGAAATTAGGCCTTTTTAAAAAATACCAAAGGTTAATAGGGAAATAATAAGCATTTTCAAATGTTCTTACCAGTTTGACTTTGAACAATATGTACCCAACATTAAAAGAGAAAAGAAAAAAACAATTGCAGAAAGTCACTGGCTATAACTAAAGCAGTGACTATAAAATAAAGAATGTATATGTGTAATGGTCACCTTTAAAGATCAGTTGAGAAGTATCAACACTGAATAGTTCATTTGTAGACTTCAAGAAGTCAGGGCCCTGGAAATGGCAATCTCTAGAAATTCCATTTTGAAAAAATACAATCCATGCCCCACTTACTTCTACAAAGAATTGGAATCAGCAGGGTTCATTTCAGCTTTGCATTTCTGAACTCATTTTTTTCTTATATCCACATCATATTTATCATGAAGCTCTTATGAATTTTAAAATCTATTTTCGAACTAAATTGCCTGACCAGAACACTGTTTTGAAAGTACTTGTATATTTAAATGCTTTAATAATTGTCCTATTTCACCAGTGAACAACAACAAAAAAGTGGAACAAATTTAGGAAAATAAAAAAATTACTAGTTTTGCTCCTAAAAAGTAGAGCTTGAAGGAAAGATGGGATACACTGATTATACAAATAGTAGGACTTCGCTGTGAAGATTTAATGCATGGGGAACATCTTTTTTATATCTTCCCTTTCATATTTTAAAATTCTACTTCTGCAGATAAAGTGGCACCTATTGCTGATTGTGGGTATCCGGACATGGAAAATTGCAATCAGACATAAATCTCTCAAGGAAAGACCTTGTGTTCTGTTATTATGAGTCAGCACTCTCCGTTATGGGACACCCAGGCACTGACATTTCTGTCTAACCTTCTAGATAATGGATTTACATGCCTGTTTAATCTTTTAAGGAAATATAAAGACTCCTGAGATTACATGTCTATGCCTTTGTAAATCATGCATTAGTGGCATTCAGATACAAGAGGATGCCTTTTCAAGCTCTATAGCTTGCACCAGCCAAATAATTAATGGTTAACACCATTTTATGTTGTTTTCTAAAAGTGACAAACTATTAAAATGAGCTAATTCCCAGCTATGATTAAAGCTGATTTGAATCAGTGTAAAAATTTAGGGAAAACTCAGAAGAATGTTTGAAATTATTGGAATTACCTAGAAACAGAAGACCGTTTTTCTTTTTACTGAGTGTTGATATTAACTATATGACCTTCTTCTAGAACAAGGCTTTTCAAACTTAAATGTGATACATATCACCAGGGGATCTTTTTAAAATTCAGATTCTGATTCAGTAAGCCTGAGATAAGGCCTCAAGTGATATTCGTGGTGCTAGGCAATGGAGCAGGCATCAGTAGCAAGAATGGAGGATAGAGGTTTGTAACCTAGGCTCTACGGAGAAGCCTCAAGTTTTGTGTAACTATATGAAAATGTTCACTGTGTGTGTGCGTGTGCACACACTCATTTTCAAGAGAGAGAACCCCTAAACTTTATCACATTCTTAAGACTTGTGTGACCTACTGCTCTGAAGTATTAATAAATATTTTCTTGGTATATTTGGTATGTTCCTTGTATTACTAGTCCCATGAGATAATGACTGAAAAAGGTAATTATATAAGTTTGGGAAACTGTATACACATTCTCTCTTTTGTACATTTAAAATTAATATTAATATGTTCAACACTTCAAGAAATCCTTGAGTTATTATACCTTCTTAAACTTTCTTTAACCTCAGCATTTCTTAAACTATTTAGTAATGGAATTCTTTTTCTCAAGTTTTACCAAATAATGTTCCATGAACAATGAAAGAAGATATTATCTCTTCACCTCAATTTGGGAGACTTCTTATAAGCTCCAGAGCTTCTCAGAGTATGTTTTGAGAACTCAGTGAGTCAGCTTCTCCTTGTGGAGAGTGCTGCCTTCTTCATTTCCTTCTAGGTATGTCTTCTGGGAAAATTCTTCAACAAATCTTCATGTAGTTCCTCATGTAAGGAATTGCTTTCAAGAATCAAAGATATGCTGTCTAAAATTACACTGCACTATATCTGTCTCTATTTATTTATCTTCCTTTACTTGCTTTGCAGTATTTAAAATTATCTGAAATTATTAGACTTCTCCATTTCCTGGGGTTTTGTTGTTGTTTTTGCTGTTGTTGGCTTTCCTGGGTTAGGAACTTTGTCTTTAGTGTTCAGCCCTGTGTCTCAAATAACAGAAGTATCCTTAACTAATGATTAGTCTTTCAAATTTTTGTTAAATGAAGTTGTGAATTCTGTTTCCATGTAAAAATCATTGCAGAATAATATCATATTCATAATCACTGTATAGGAAAGAGTTTTCTATAATACTTATATAAGTAATGATATAAATTTAATTTACTGGTAAATATTAGAGTTTTGATATACCAAAAGGAAAAACATGATAAAAGAAAAACAAAAAATCAAGATGAGTTTGAGAACTATATTCAACAGCGTTATCACAATAAACTTTTAGAAAACTTGTTTTATATTAATTTACCTAATATTTTGGTCTATATTTTAAGAACCAATAATTTTATTCGAGATGTGGGGAAGGCTTTAGGGAGAGAGGATACTTATTATTGACTGAAGGCCTACTTTATGCCAGACAAAAATTTTAGACATATAAACACATCTTTTTAGATTTTCAGACGTTATTTGCAAATATGACATTATTATTTGCAAATCGGCAGGAGGAAAATAGAAGCTGGGGGGAGCTAAATATTTGCTTAGGGTCACGTATCCTATAAACTAGGAAATACTCTTTTTTTTTTTTCGAAGTCAGAGAAGTCAACATGTCGTTTCTTTCCACCCCCTTGCATGATCTTAGTTGAAGATAGCATGGCATCTGGCTGTCTTTAATCAGCCAAAATTGTGTAGTGAAAGGAGCCCAAATTCTGGGAGTCATGACTGGGATTCTAATCTCAGCCCTGCCAGTTACAAGCCTGCTGTCTCGGGTTATTCCCTCACCCGTCACACCGCTATACTTTTATTAATATAAGAATAAGAAGGCTCGATTGTCTTTAGGAGTCCGGCTGGTCTTCAGTGTTTACTGGGGGAGTAAGCCTTGGGAAACACAAGCATTTTAAGGCCAACACCAGGACGAGAAGGGATCTTGGAAACAGATGCAAGTAGTGCCACTCTGGCAGATGCAGCCTAGAATCTGCTGAAGGTAGAAATAGTCATAAAATGTAAATATGGGAAGATGATCTGTGACAAGAATGTCCTGACAGTGACTAAGTAAGTATTCTAGAAAGCAGGGGAAACCTAATGACAGAGAACTAAGGTGCAGGTAATATATGAAGTAGAGGGAGGCCACTAGGCAAACTAGCAATACTTGGGATGGTCTCCTGCAAGGACTGAGGATCAGAGGTAGAATCCCATTCTGGTGGAGTAGATATACGAGATTAACTATGTAGATAATACAGAGCTATGCAAGTAAATATGTGGTACATAAAAAGACACCTAGAATACCCAGAAAAATGTCAATAGAAATAGATTTGATACAATCGTTAATTAGGTTGACATGAAAACTCTAGAAATTTCATAATTTTATTTTGGAATAGTGTGCCCATTTGCAAAAGAGAAATGCCAATGCATTTTGAGGTTATTTTGTATATTCTGTTTCCTCTTTGGGTCAAGAGTCCATTGGCACTGTTTATTCTTCTGATGTGTCAAGAGTATGAGTGAGATACATGTGCTTGTGGTCTGCTCATATAGATAAGGAGTAGCAAGGAGAACTCTCTGATTGCAAATTATCTCCCTAGTCCAGTATGTGAGCTATACCTTCATTTTCAGCTAGGTCACTACACTGTTCTTTTAGAATGTTTAATGTACTCATTAGATATTGAATTACAGTCATTGACATTTTAGCTTGAATTTCTTTAATCCAAACGTTGATTGCCAAAGCTATTTTTACTAAAGAGTAAGTGCATTATTGAAAGAATAAATGAGGAGTGGAAGGAATATTTATAAATCAAGAAGTTCTTTATGGCAGGCCTAGGTGGTATACGTTGGCTAGCCTTAGAACAATTAAAATTTGGGGTTTGAAAGAAGAGATGTTAGAAAGTGAGATTCAAAAAAGTAAAAGGAAGGGCCCTGAAGAGAATCTTTTTCCCCCTTATAGTTTTTCCCTGATCCTTTGTGCCAGTGAGAATGATCTGAGTCCCTTCCCGGCTGTACATGGAGGAGCTTCTGTTTTATGACTGAAAGCTGATATATACTTTATCAAGAGAAAGTAATGTTTGAATGAACTGTAATTTTATATTTGAGGGAGAAAAAAAGGCCACCATTCATAAAATGAGAAATATGTACAAAATGGAGATTTGAAAAGTAATTCGAAAGTGTTGGAATGGAACTGAAAAAAATGAATGAAAACACTTGAATATTTGCAAGTTGTTAGTGGTCTTTTAGCTTCAAATAGATATGCCTAGTATGAAAGCCACAGCTAATTAAAAAAAGTAAAAGAGAAAGGGACTATTCAAATATTAGGAATGATCTAAAAAGCATTATTCAAAGAGTTTCTTTACTTCTTCTTATTATTATTAATGCTAAGTATTCTGCCCACAGCACATGATATTGTACCTAAGTAGGTCCATCCATTTGAGATGTGCATAGGCTGCTTTCCAAGGGGAGTGGTGACGTAGTAGTAAATGCCACTGAAATGCGTTTTTTAGATGTGGTTTGTGTAGAGTTGAGAGTACGTAATAAAAATGACGAACAACTCAAACCTTCCTTTCCTGTTTTCTTTCTTTTAAGCACAGTTGTTTAAATTCCCTATATGATTAGAATACATGCACTTTTAAGAAAGCATTCTGCAGAAAGTAATTGGGTATTTTCCACTATCACATGAATCTGCTAGCTGGTGTTGGATATTCTTGGAAAGTCAGATGATAGACATTTATTACTATCACAGGAGCCCTCCAAAGAGTAAATTTGTAGTTGTTTAACAAAACAGAGCAATTTAATGAGTTCTAAATAAATAAAATCTTCTGAAAGAAAATTTTGTTCAGAAAGCTTTTAAACCTTAAGAAAGCAAAACGTATCCACACAAGCTACTTTTGCTGTGAGAAAGATGTATGATTATTTCACTGAATAATCACAGAAAACTTATGTATATCATTATTCATTATGACATAATTATACTAGTAGCAGCATGAAGTGGTTTAGAGAAAAAGCTCTTTTTTTTTAAATTGAGGTATAATTGAAATATAACATTATATCAGTTTCAGGTGAAGAACATAATGATTTGGTATTTGTATACACTGCAAAATAATCACCACAATAAATTTAGTTTCCCCTGTCACAAATATGAAGTTACATAATATGTAATACAATATTATTGACTGAAGTCAACATGCTGTATGTTACATCTCAAGACTTCTTACAGGAAGTTTGAACCTCTTGACCCCCTATCACACATTTTGGCCACCGCACAACCTCCCTTTCACTGGCAAACACCAATCTGCTCTCTGCATCTATTCTGTTTTGTTTTGTTTGTTCATTGTTTCCTTTTTAGATTACACATATAAGTGATAACACATGGTGTTTGTCTTTCTGTCTGACTAGTTCACTTAGCATAATATCCTCGAGGTCCATCAATGTTGCAAATGGCAAGATGTCTTTTTTTTTCTTCCAGCTGAGTAGTATTTTAGTATGTGTGTATAAATATATCTCACGTCTTCTTTACCCATTCATCTGCTGATGGGCACTTCGGTTGTTTCCATGTCTTGCCTATTATGAATAATGCTTCAGTGAACACAGGGTTGGGTTCATAAAAATTTCAGATTAATGTTTGCATTTTCTCCGAAAGAACACCCAGAAGTGGACTTGCTGGATCATATGGTAGTTATATTTGTAGTTTTTTGGCGGACCTCCATGCAGTTTTCCATAGTGCCTGCATCAATTTATATCCCCACCAACAATGCATGAGGGTTCCCTTTCCTTCACATATTGGCCAACACTTGTTATTTCTTGTCTTTTTGATAATAGCTATTCTGACAGGTGTGAGATAATTGTCTCATTGTGGTGTTGATTTGCATTTTCCAGATAATTCGTGATGTTGAGCACCTTTTCATACGCCTAGTGTTCATCTGTGTGCTTTCTTTGGAAAAATGTCCATTCAGATTCCCTTCCTATTTTTTTAATAAGATTATTGGCTTGTTATTGAGTTGTATGAGTTCTTTACATATTTTGGATATTAATTCCTTATTGGATATATGATATGCAAATATCTTCTCCCATTCAATGTGTTGTCTTTTTATTTGCAAATAACTTTCTTCACTGTGTAGAAGCTTTTTAGTTTGATATAATCTCATTTGTTTATCTATGCATTTGTTGCCATTGCCTTTAGAATCCAATCCAAAAAAAAAATGTTGCCAGTAACAATGTCAAGGAGCTTACCATGTATGTTTTATTCTCAGATTTTAATTATTTCTGGTCTTACATTCAAGTCTTTAATCCATTTTGAATTAATTTTCTGTATGGTGAAATAGTAGTCCTCTTTCATTCTTTTGCATGTTGCTGTCCAGTTTTCAGACCACCATTTATTGAAGAGACTGTCCATTCTTAATTGTTTATTTTTGGCTCCTTCGTTATAAGTTAATTGACCACATATGAATGGGTTTATTTCTGGGCTCTCTGTTCTTGTTCTGTTGTCTGTCCATATCTATCTTTAGGACAATGCTATACTGCTTTGATTATTATAGCTCTGTAAGATAGTTTGAAATCAGGGGAAATGATGTCTCCAGTTTTGTTCTTCTTTTGCAAGATTGTTTTGGCTATTTGGGATCTTCTGAGGTTTCATACAAATTTTAGGATTATATGTTCTACTTCTGTGAAAAATATCATTGGTATTTTGATAGGGATTGCATTGAATCTGTAGATTGCTTTGGGTAGTATGGACATCTTAACAATATTAATTTTTCCAACCCATGAGCACAGGATATTTTTCATTTATTTCTGTCATCTTCAGTTTCTTTCATCATATCTCATTGTTTTCAATGCACAGGTCTTTCAACACCTGGTTAAAATTATTCCTAGATAGTTTATTATTTTTGATGCAAATGAATTATAAATGGGATTTTTCTTAATTCCTCTTTCTGATAGTTTGTTTTAGTATATAAAAATGCAACATATTTTTGTATATTAATTTTGTATCCTGCAACTTTACTGAATTCATTTGTTAGTTCTAACTTTTTTTTTTTTTTTGGTGGAATTTTTGGGAATTCCTATGTATAAAATCATGTTGCTCACAAGTAGTGACAGTTTTACTTTCTCACTTCCTATTTAGGAGTCTTTTATTTCTTTTTCTTACCTAGTTCGAGTGTCTAAAAATGGAAAATGAAAAAAGTAAAGGGTCTCAATCATTACCTCTCCATCACACCAATGGATTATGACTTCTGCCTATTCTAAATGTCAATCCTCAAAGAGGAAGACAGGCCTCAGTTAAGGATCAGGAAGATGTATATAGTTGGAAAAACATTCCTTAAATTCTCAATAATCATTTTCTTGCCTAGTTGCTCCAGTGAGGACTCTCAATACTATGTTGAATAAAAATGGCAAGGGTGGGTATCTTTGTCTTGTTCCTGAATTATCAATAACATTAAATATGTAGTATGAAATGATAACAGCTATTATGTTTATCACATGAATTTTATCTGAGTTACTTCACACTCATGTGAGATGAAAATTATGCTTCTATTTAGAAGTGTTTTATTTTTTAATTGCTTCTTTAAATATACTTCCAAACTGAGTAAACTAATAATATGCACATGGAGAATTTTCCCCTTTGAGTGTTTTACCCCCACTACTTGAATCAACAAATGAGTAGCTTAAGATAAGGAAAAAGCATTTTGATATTGATCTGGACAATAATTTTTGGATGTGACCCTGAAATCACAGAAAATAAAAGCAAACATAGACATGGGATTTCATTAAAATAAAAATCTTCTTCACAGCAGTGGTGCCTGGGTGGCTCAGCAGGGTAAGTGTCTGCCTTCAGCTCAGGTCATGATCCCAGGGTTCAAGGATTGAGTCTTCTTAAGGCTCCCTGCTCAGGGAGGAGTCTTCTTCTCTCTCTCCCTGTCCTCCTCCCCCCAGCTCATGCCGTCTCTCTCTCTAATAAATAAATAAAATCTTTAAAAAAATAAAAAATAAAAATCTTCACAGCAAAGGAAATAATCAACAGGGTGAAGAGAAAACTATGGAATGGTAAAAAATACTTGAAAACCATATAGTTGATATTTTAAATATATAAGGAATACAAACTCACTAGCAAGAAAACCAATAACCAGATTTTGAAGTGGGCAAAAGACCTGAATAGACATTTATCAAAAGAAGAAATACAAATGGCCAAAAGATACATGAAAAGATTGTCAGCGTCGCCAATCATTAGGGAAATGCAAATCAAAACCAAAGTGAAATGTTACCTCACACCCGTTAGAATGACTATCGTCAAAAAGACAAACGATAACTAGTGTGGGCAAGGATGTGGAGGAAAGGTAATTGTTGCACACTGTTGGCCAGAATATAAATCAGCACAATCATTATAGAAAACAGTATGGAGATTCCTCAAAAAATTAAAGATAGAACTACTATATGATCCAGCAATCCCACTTCTGGGTATATACCCAAAGGAGATGAAATCAGGATTTTGAGGAGATAGCTGTACTCCCATGTTCACTGAGCATTGTTCACAATAGCCAAGACATGGAAACAACAGAAGTGCTTGTCAACAGATGAATGGATAAAGAAAATGTGCTACATATATTATTATTATTATTATTATTATTATTATTATTATTCAGCCATGAGAAGGAAGGAAATCCTGCCATTTGTGACATGTTTGAACGTGGAGAACATAATGCTGAGTGAAATAAGCCAGGAAGAGAGAGAGAGATGCTGCATAGTATCACTTACATACTTACATGTGGAATCTAAATAAATAAATAAATAAATAAATAAATAAATAAAAGAATGATAGAATGAAAGAACGAAAGAAAAGAAAGAAAAGAAAATAGTCTTTAGTACACCTGAGGAAAGAGGGATAAAATTTCCAAAGATTTTGGATTTTGTGCCCAGATTCCTATAGACTCAATGGCATGCAGTTACAAGAATGGAAATGGAAGAGAGTTGGAAGTAGATGTGCCAACACACACACACACACGCACGCACGCACACACACACACACACACAGAACACAACCTGCAAGATTATCCATTGAGGCAAAAGAGGTTGGTAAACAGAGTATGTAAGTTACATGAAGAAGAAATAAAAATTGCTAATCACCTAATGGTCTAAAGGATTTTTTTCTTTTCCTTGAGTTCCCAGAAAACAAACAGCAGACAAATCTGTAGGATATTAATAATTCTTTTGAAACTTCTGATTGGTTTATTCATATTATCCTTTTTCTCACATTTTCCTTATGAAGATGTTTTCCCTTATAAGTATTAAATCTAATAAGCTATAAAAACATATATGTGCATACCTATGTCTGTGTGAGTGTGCATATTTGTATGTTCAGGACCTCAATTATTTTAGAGCTCTTGTAAATTATTGTTGTTTAGATATTCATGTTCAAATATGCTGTTTTAGTGAAGACATAATTTTGACATAAGCAGTTTATAAACAAATGGTATAAACCTGGGTTGGCTGGAGCAGAGAAGTAACATTTTTTAGTATCTAGGGAAATGTGTTCTTTCTTGGTACCTGAAAGCAAATTATATGAGTTAGATCATATAAAAATTAACCCTTGAAGGACTAAAAGTACAGAATCATATAAGTCAATTATGAATAAAGCCACATCATTAAAGCATGATTCAATTCAATACATATGACCTTATTCATTGAAAGTGTGATAATATTAGGGCTCATACAACAGTTTTCTTTGGATGATGGCATACGTCTGCGGTATAGCAGAATAATGAGCAAAGAAATTCTGCAATTTCTCTTGATATTCCTTGATAACATGGCATTTTGAAAATTTTATGAATAAGTTTTGATATGAAAATTAAGTACGAGAAAAGTAGTCCAGTTCTTATTTAAGTCCCTTGATGTTATTTTATAATACTCTGTGACAACCTCGCTTTTTCACACATGTACCACGTGCCAAAATTATGTTGGAATGTGAGGTACTATGTTTAGAAATACTTGCTCTTTACTGTTGAAGTCAAGCTTTGTGTTTATCATTTGAGTTACAATATTTTCTATCTGTTTGTTTTTGTTTTTTTGGGTTTTTTTGTATTGAAATAATATCATTGTAAGTGATCACTTTCTTTTTAAAAATGTTGAAAACTCACTAAAGCAAAAGATACAAGTCAACCAGATGCAGGAGAGAAAACTAAGTCAGAACGCATGGATACATAGCATTGAGAAAATATTCACAACCAATTTTAACTCACATGTTTTATTGGTGTGGATAATGACATAAGAAAATACAGCTTATGCCAACTTTCCAAAATTGTATGAGGAGAGCAAAGTTAATTATAGTCCCTCAAATTATTATTTTACGGCTAACCAGAAGCAACAAGGTAAATCACTAACCCTAAAAATAGACAATGAAATAAAGACCACAATATGAGTGAAAATTACTATTTGCAGCTCAACAAACATGATTGGAAAGGGAAATAAAATGGAAAAGGCAACAAAATGAAAATTAAAGGAAAACGAAATCAGACCAGATGTTGTGAATCTGTTTTTCATGCAGAGATGCTTAAATGCGAGGAATGGCCTTCGAGGCAAGGTTACTGAGATAATAACACTGAATTTGTTCAAGATGGTTTGATTAGATGGTCTGACAATGGAGGTTTAGAACTAAAAGGAGAATAAGCTGTGTAGGCCAACCAGGCTCTTTGCATTTTTTTAACAAAAACATCTTCCACCTTTATTTAAGATCTTGAACAAAGATTGTATTTCCCTGCTTTTTATTTAGCTTTAGCATCAGAAAAACACAACATAATCTTGTTTCACACTTTTATCAGTCTTTTTAACAGCTTACCTCTTATTACTATCAGCAGTTTTTGCTGTCATGTTACCTTTCTTCCTGATTTTATTATCATTGTCCTCATTACAGTACTTCCACTAGCTTCCCCTACTGTGCTCCTTATTATATGGATGTTTGTTCTATATGCTACTGTCTTTCATCCTGTTTGAATCCTGGCAAACATTTCTTTTAACTACAGTACTTTGTAGATAGATTGCATGGGTCCCATGCAATCATTGTAATTGCTGAACATATGATTGCTATTTCTGCCAATTTTCACCTTGGAAGTTTCTAAATGAGATGAAAACTTGTTCTTGAGCACAGAATTAGGAAAATAAAAGAACTAATTTTGTAAAAAATCTTTAAATAGGACTTTTAAAGTTTTCATCCCTCTCTTTTCCTAAATTGAATCTAGGCTGAACTGAGATATCCATACAAAAAGGACATGAACTGTATTTTACAAGTCATGAAAGAATCAACTAAAAACAATTAAAATGTGCAAAGAAAAACAAAAGATGTAAACCATAAATAAACCATCTAACAAAATACTGCATATAAATTATGTGACATAAGAAATATTGAGAAATTCATTTTTTTTTACACAGAAACCACTCTAGCGATGACTCCCACAATATGCCAGTTACTTGTCTACAAACTCTCATAATTGAAGACATTAGGGACTGTTGAATGTACACATCATTCTAATAGGAAAATTATTCTACCCCTAATTTCACAATCATCAAGGAACTTGTAAATACACTATGAACATTGAAAAAGTATTTCCACAAAGGCTGAGACATACTCATTGTGATCAGTCTGATCTCAGTGGAGCAATCCATGGTATATGCAAACCTAGAGGAAGTACATTGTAGGAGAAGGAAATAGTCTAGCCACTCTTCCCCATGTACATTGTGGCATGCATCATATATTCTTTATAGCTGTTTTATTTATATGCTTATTTCTGTCATTAGACTGTGAGTTCTTTTAAACCAAGACAGTTACTTATTTATCTTGTCATCTTCTATACCTTGACAAAATAGTGGTAGAGAATTTTACAAATACTCATTGAATAATGAATTTAAAAAAAATATCTTACAATTGCTACTAGCTTGCAAGTAGAAAGACAAAGAGGAAAAATAATCCTGGAATAATTAAGAGTGTTAAGATTTATCTAGGGGTATCAGATTTATATTTACTTCAGCAACATACAGTTGCTAACAAATGAATTCATTTGTGTATATGGAAAATTGTGTATAATTTTCCAAGTTTTTCCTATTAAAGTTCATTCTTTAATAACGTTGTTAATTAAGAATAGATTATAATTTGAAATAGTAATCTTCAATGTGGTAATACTTACATATTAATACAGTATTATTTTATGGAAAATAACTGATCGTTTTGGGAAAAAATTAAACTTATCCATAATGCCATTGTCTATTAAAATTACAATAGGAGTTTTTGAAAATTTTTTCCAGACTTTCTGAAAAGGAATGTAATTATATAGTAGATTGTAAACAAACAAATACATAAATATGATTTTTAAACATAGATTCTATTTTAATAGCTATATATCCTGATGTTTTCCCTTAAAATTATCTCATAACCATTTTTATGCAATTTAAATATTTTATAAGCTTTTAAATTGTTTTATGACATTCCATTAAATAAATGTATTATTTATGTTCACCAATGGTTAGTTTGTATTATAAAATAGACTCATTGGTAGTTGTTATTTTAATCAGTAGCTGCGTTTAAATTTAATTATGACATAAATCTGTAAGGGTACGTATGTGTAGGAGGGCATCTTTGTTTACTAGAAAAACAGTTTGAGAGTGATAATTTTGTAACTCTTGTTTCTTAACTCCACCAATCCACTGCATAGATTGAAGACTGAATTTATTTCTCTAAAATACTTAATAACTATTTTAGTGATTTGTTGCTTGCCATTGCTGAATTGCTCATAAATATTTCTTTCTTTTTTTAAAGATTTTATTTATTTATTTGACAGAGATAGAGACAGCCAGCGAGAGAGGGAACACAAGCAGGGGGAGTGGGAGAGGAAGAAGCAGGCTCATAGCAGAGGAGCCTGATGTGGGACTTGATCCCATAATGCCGGGATCACGCCCTGAGCCGCAGGCAGGCGCTTAACCGCTGTGCCACCCAGGCGCCCCGTGCTCATAAATATTTCTATACCTGTCACAGAAAAAGAAAAGAAGGCTGTTTTACCTTTTAATTAGGTAGCTCTACCACAGCATTCCCATAACTGGGTTTATTTACAAGATGTTACTATGTGTCATTGACTTTAGATTTCACTTTCGTGTGAATACCCAACTTATAACTAAGGTGAAAACCTTTATAATCATTCTCTTGAAATTTTAATTCATGACAATTTCACTTAGCAATTTCAATACATTTTAAATAGAGTGTAATAAACTGCATCATTAATTATCTCTGCCTAATTTCATCCTACTTAGAAGAAAAAAATGTTTAAATATAACAAAAGAGATTTTTAATTTCCTTCTTTTAATATCTGAATAAATCCATGTTTATTCGGTAAGACTTTGGATCTGGTTTTCAGAGTTAAATTAGAAAATCAAATAATGGTCTAGAGAGAACTTCAAAAGAGAAAAAGTGACTGATGCTGGTGAAACTGGGATATAATGCAGTGGTTATAGGATAGCTCTGAGTTGGATCCATTTAAGAATCTCCTATAGCTTTGTAGGAACTTCATGGAGAAACCCCATGGAAAGATAAATAAATAATATAAGCACAGACCCAAGAAATCCATGTTAAAATGAAGTATACTGACTTCTCTGAAAGGATGGCACCTATTATTTTAAGCAGTGTATTTTACCCTTCACCTTTTATTAATTCTTATAATTTGCTGTCCAATTACATGTATTTTTGTGGGATTTCACATATTGTTAAAAAATAATCATGATGATTCGGACTATTTTGTGAATGACACTGATTTGGGGATCAGAAACCACACTTTGGATTTACTTCTAACCCATGGGTTTCTTAGTCATCTGTGTGGCAAATTCCAGATTTTAATAAGTTCCTCAAAACAATTACTAATGAGACAGAGAAAGAGAATTTATCTCATGGAGATATAAGGAAATTTTTGTGCATCTGCGAGCAACATATAAGAGGAACATAAATTTCAACAAACAGACATTGTGACTGAGTTTAAATAAATTCACTGACTATGGAAGTAACCTTCCCTATGGCATATATGCAATAATAATCTTGTCCTTTTTAGTTGTTTGCCCTTTATTGTGGAGAAATATTGTGTTTTAGAAGGTAATTGAGACAATTGAACTTTATACCTGACTGTTCTGAAGGAAGGGATGGGAAGGGAAGGGAAAGGAAGGTAAGGGAAGGGAAGGGAAGGGAAGGGAAGGGAAGGGAAGGGAAGGGAAGGGAAGGGAAGGGAAGAAGGGAAGGGAAGGGAAGGGAAGAGAAGGGAAGGGAAGGGAAAAAGGGAAGAAGGGAAGGGAAGGAGAAGGAAAGAAAGAAAGGAGGAAGAAAGGGAGGAAAGAGAGGAAGGAAGAAGGAAGGGAGAAAGAGAGGAAAGAGAGGAAGGAAGAAGGAAGGGAGAAAGAGAGGAAAGGAAGGAAGGAAGGAAGGAAGGAAGGAAGGAAGGAAGGAAGGAAGGAAATTTGCCAACTTATGAACAATTCATTTGTTCCTAATTTTATCTTTACATTTGTCATTTTATGTCCTTTATTCTTTGGAGTTTCTGCTCTACTATATTTATGATATACTAAAGGAAGTCATTTAAAATAGTGCCAGGATTTTCTTATCTCTGTACCCCAAAATACAAATTTCATAATTGGACACCCACATTGTTCTGCATTTTGAACTATAAACAGGGAATAGCACCCAAATGAATACTGACTGATTTTTACAAGAGTATTCAGCAACAGAGAATTCTAACATTGGCATCCAGTGTGCAGGAATTGAATGGTTTTATTGCATAATATGGGAGAATTGCTCACTACTGTCTGTTCCTGCTGACAATCCTGATGTTCAATCTGGAAATATTCTCAAAGCTATGTTGCTTTTTTTTTTTTTTCTTTAAGCCCAGTGCTTTGATATTAGATGTTAATAGGTTCTTAGTCTATGGAGAGGAAGAATGGGACAATTAACATGAAAAAGCTCCATCTAAGAGGAGTCTTTGAGAAAAGTATGGGTTGAATAAAAATGCCTAAGGTTTGGTTTATTTTTTCTGTTAGTTTATTTCGTCAAGATAAGGGCAGCATGAAGTGCAATAACCTAAACTTTTGCTCTTACATCAGAATAGCTATATAGCTGTGGAATTGAACTTCGTTTGTTAATTGCTTCTTCTATGGCCATCTTCTCTGGTGATGTCTCTAGAATACTTTAGGTTCCTTCTAGCAATGACGGCTCTATACAGAGCCAGAATATTAACATTACTAGAGCACTGTCCATGTGAGATTTGCAGAATTAAAACTATCTTCTAAAATATACAAAGATGATATCTCATGTTCTATTAAAATTAATGTGAAAAATTATAATGCATTCAACTATATAATATTGTAAACAATCTTTGGCATCATTTTTTATAAATTTAGAAAATATTTTAAACCTGTAATCTCCCCTTCCCATTATACATTTGGGATAGCTGAATTATATAGTTACACAATCACTGTATCTTAAAGCCAGGTGAGACCTTAGCATTTATAGGAACTTAGCAGGTGGGACAAATTTAATTTTAAGTTAGGGCTCAGTTATGGTAACTATGACTTTTGGAAAGATACTTATCTGTTCAGAGTCTCTATTTCTTCATCTTTAATGCTGAAATGTAACATACATATCTTTTAGGATTATATAAGAATTTAAAGAAATAATACACATATTGTTTAGCACAGTTCTTGGAGAACAACAGTCATTCCCAAATTTTTTTTTTAAGAACTCAAACATAGATATTGACATAGATATTACTGTATGAAAGCGAGAAGAGTTGAGGAAAGAACCAAAGTTTTTCTTAGTTATATTCTTGGAATTATGCAATGTGTGGCCTTTTCACATTTTCTTCTTTCATTAGCAATATGCATTTAAATTTCCACTTTGTGTGTGTATGTGTGTGTGGCTTTGATGCAGACAGGCTGGGTCTGAGGACCCAGGAGAGAGTCCCACAGGACAAGCCAAGAGGGTCCTTGGCTTCACACAGGATAGAAATCAAATGCAAGCCAAGAAAGTAGAAACAAAATGTATTAAATAGCCTAAGTGATGGATAGAGAATAGCAGCAGAGTGTCTGGGAGACTTGGAAAGGGAAGGGAAAGGAGTCTCATCATTACTTGGTGCTAAGGGCTTATATTAGAAAAGGGTCTAGGGTGCATGTTCCTCTGAGAATCCAGAGTCAGGTCCATCGAAGGCAAGTGTCAGGTGAGTAATAGGTGTTATTCTATAAATCACCAAAAATAGGGGTATTGATGCCAGTGTCAGCTAAGGTTTGTTCATAGCTAATGTCCTGCAACATGTTTGGGATTTGGCTCTTCTTGGTTGTTATGAGGTGTTTGGGGTCTAGGACAAAACTCAGAATGATTAACTTTCTTGCTTCCCCTTCAAGTGGGAACATATTTTTTTTGGCTTATTCAGGGGCAGACTATGGAACAGGAGCAAATGGGCCTTAGCAGAAAAACAGCAGAGACAGGACCTTTGTAAAATGGAGTCCTTTCAGCTTTCCTACTTCAGCTTGATAGCTCATTTTATTTTTTGCTAAATAATATCCCATTATCTGGATGTATCAGTTAGTTTTTCCATTCATCCATTGAAGGACATTTTGGTTGCTTCCAAATTTTGGTAATGGTAATTAAAACTGCTATAACACAAATGTGAAGGTTTTGTGGGAGTGTAAGTTTTAACTCTTTTGGGTAAATATTAAAGAGCACAATTCCTGGATAGTATGGTAAGAGTATGTTCAGTTTTATAAGACGCTGCCAAACTGTTTTCCAAAGTTAATATACCATTGTGCAGTCCCACCAGCAACGAATGAGAATTTCTGTTGCCCCACAGTCATCACATGGTATTTATTGTCAGTGTTCTGGAATTGGCCATTCTAAGAGGTGTATTGTGGCATCTCACTGGCTTTAATTTGCAATTTCCTGGTGATGTGCAATGTCCAGTATCCTTTCATATGCTTAGTTGTCATCTGTATATCTTCTTCCTTGAGATGTTTGTGCAGATCTTTTGCTCATTCCAACTGTTTGTGTTGTTGTTGTTGTTGAGTTTTAAGAATTCCTTATACATTTTGGATACTAGACCTTTATGAGATATGCATTTTGCAAATATTTTTCTCCATCTGTGACTTGTCTTTTCATCCTCTTAAGAGTGTCTCTTGCAGAGCAGAAGTTTTTAATTTTTATGAATTCCAACTTATCAATTTTTCCTTTCATCATTTATACTTTCAGTGTTGTATTTAAAAAAGTCATTGCCAAATCCTAGGTTACCTAGATTGTCTCCTAGGAGCTTTATAGTTTTGCATTTAAAATATAGGTCAGTAGGGGCGCCTGGGTGGCACAGCGGTTAAGCGTCTGCCTCCGACTCAGGGCGTGATCCCGGCGTTATGGGATCGAGCCCCACATCAGGCTCCTCCGCTATGAGCCTGCTTCTTCCTCTCCCACTCCCCCTGCTTGTGTTCCCTCTCTCGCTGGCTGTCTCTATCTCTGTCAAATAAATAAATAAAATCTTAAAAAAAAAATAACAGAATTATTATTAAAAAAAATATATATATAGGTCAGTGATTCAACATGTAACTTTTGCTTTATATATTTTCCCCCTGAACAGGAGAAAAATACTTGAAACAAAATTAGTACCTTCCAAGCCAAAGCATACAGTCAAAGAATAATTATCCAAAGTTGAAATCAAGATTTTTACAAATTTAAAGTGAGTTTGTGCCAGAAATTCATTCATTAGCATGATGATAAGTCTTGTTTAAGGAGAATTGGATGAAGAAAGAATGATTAAATAAAATTCCTAATTTAGGGGCGCCTGGGTGGCACAGCGGTTAAGCGTCTGCCTTCGGCTCAGGGCGTGATCCCGGCGTTATGGGATCGAGCCCCACATCAGGCTCCTCTGCTATGAGCCTGCTTCTTCCTCTCCCACTCCCCCTGCTTGTGTTCCCTCTCTCACTGGCTGTCTCTATCTCTGTCAAAAAAAAAAAAAAAAAAAAACCTTTAAAAAAATAAATAAAATTCCTAATTTAAAAACACAACTTATTAATGTACTACAAAGCAATAAGAATGTAACCTTCAGGATTATCTTTACTACAAAAATTATTTCTATCTCTACCAGATAAAAATTAAGTTGCATTACTATGTGACAAGAATCATTTATATAGCTGTCAGTTTTAGAAACAAAATGAGCATCCACTCAGAGCTGCAGAATATCCTAACCAATAGTAAATAGCAAGTGGAGCAAAGATACACACTCCTGTGGAATTAGATCTTAGGCCTGATTCACACTTTCTGCCCAGCAGGACACTGCAAGGGCATGCAATAGTACTTTTGCCTATTTCCAAGCTTTTGATAAATTTTTTAATAAATCCTAAGAGCCTAATGAAGACATACTGAAAGAAATATGAAGGCTTCAGTGACTTTCTTTTGGTGTTCTGATTTCTATCGAATTGCATCTGCATAAGTACTACAGAGTTTTGTGAAAAAGTTTAACAAAACATTAGAATTCTAAAATGATGATAATTGTGGTATCTATATTTTGGGAAGAGTAAAGGATGATGAAAGAAAATAATTATTTCTGGTTATTAACTTGTGTAGTCTTTGTGGACAGAGGTTGTACCTTATTTATCTTTTATATTATCTCATTTTTTAAAAGATTTAATTTATTTATTTGATAGAGAGAGAGAGACAGCCAGCGAGAGAGGGAACACAAGCAGGGAGAGTGGGAGAGGAAGAAGCAGGCTCCTAGCGGAGCATGGAGCCCGATGTGGGGCTTGATCCCAGAATCCAGGGATCACGCCCTGAGCCGAAGGCAGACGCTTAACAACTGAGCCACCCAGGCGCCCCATATATAATCTCATTTTTTTACTTGAAGTATTACTTAGGTTGGGAGAGGAGACAGATGAAAGGTTTTTAGGCTGAAGAAAAGGAATGAAGAGAATTATTGAACTCTACATCTGAAATGAATGATGTACAGTATGTTGGCTAATTGAATTTAAATTAAAAAAAAAAGAAAAGGGATGAGGAATTTTAAAGTGTTTTGTGTTTTTAGCTCCATACATGCTCTTTATTCTCAAAAATGTGCCTGCCTACATCTTTATACAGGGTATCAGTTAATTTGGAGACCGATCCTCATGATCAAATTCTTGCCAAACAGAAATTTTAACAACCTTAAAGTAGACACATAAACAAAACATAACTTACTGGTGCATTCCATTTGCTTTTAGTTTCACGTTTTTTGGTAAAAGAGAAAGAAAAATTGCTGTTTGGTTTTATTTGTTGAACATTTGTGTACTTGCCTTTGTAGTGAGTTTGAAATTTACACTTAAAAGTCCAGGTGTGCAAAAATGGGAATTTATTTCCTTATAATTAAACTTAGCTTAACTCTCTGAGCTCATATACAGTGCGTTGCTAATCTTACCTTTGCCAATTTAAGAACTTTAACCTCTTTTGGCTTATAACTCAGTCTCTTTAGGGAAAAAAAATCTTTAGAAAAAATATCTTTTTCTCTCTTCTCCTCTTCTCCTTAGAATTGTGTTTTAGGTATGCAGATGTCAGGGGAGGAAACACTTGGTGGTATAGTATTCCCCCGTCAAGAGATTGTAACATAAACCCTCTACTTCTTCAGGCTTTGTCACTGACATATTCAAAGCCCATCTTTGTGAATGAAAAGAAAACAGACTTTTACCTCTCAACAAAGTCTATTTTTTGCAAATAAAATGTGCTTCTACTTCCAGTATTTTCTTTGGGCTATGGATTTTAAAATTCTGCTTTGGAAGTCAAAGTCAATAAATTAATTTTTTGTTCTCTCTGGATTTTTTTGTTCGTTTTCTACTTTCTCTAAGGTGAAGTCTGGCTTTAATTGTGGAAAACTGAAGAATTCAGAAAAAAACATAGAAAAAGTTTAAATGCATTTCACATTCTTATTGTGTGATGCCACAGTGACTGGAGATGGAGTTACCCAGAGAAGTTTGCAACAGATGAATTATCTTTTTGTCTAAGATCCATTCCTTTATTGCTTTGTTTATGACTGTTTTCCAACATAATAGAAATCACCCTTTGCATCTCAGGGTAGCTGTAAAATGATTGATAGAAATTGCCAGTACTTCAGCAATTCTCTGCTCTAAAAATAATGCACTTCAGGATTTGCGATAACACCAGGACATTCCACTCCTCACCCCACATCAAATGCTAAAGCTGGCATTCTGAAACAAAGACAAATCTTCAATCAATTCCACAAAAATATAGTATTCTGAATGTTCTTGTTCTATAATAACATTTTCTTTCTCTTAAACCTCATTTTAAAAATGATGTAGTTGTTGAGTTCAAGTGCATCTACAGTTAAAAAATAAATAAAGAAAATGGAGGTAGAGTTCCTAATGAGCTCTGCTATGTCTAACAAGTAAACCTATTTCATTAGCAAAAACTTCAGAGATATATCAGTAAGAAGTTTTACACAAGGTATTTGGTGTTTAATGTCTGTCCTAGAAGCATAAATTTATATAGCTAGATATAAAAATCAAACTATCCCGAAGGCCTTTCTAGCTACTTAAATTCACCTGAAATAGGAATAGAAAGAAATAATTGTTTTTAAGAAATGAGTTTAATGTTTAGTTATTGTGCATATGTGGGAGGTGCCCAGCATTCTTATTTTCTTTTTCTGGCACTCTATGTTTAGAATTTCATGCAAATAATTTCTGGCATCTTGTGAAACATTCAGGGTAATGGGAAAGTGTCACAATAATGGAAATTTTTGCAAACCTTTCCTAATGCTTTTGTGCTATATTTAATCTTAGTAATTCAAAAGATCATTTAGTCATCATCTCCAACATTCTCAATATAACTGCTTCGGATAAAGTCTGGTTAAATGTTTCTCTTCACTTCTTTCACTTATTTTTTACATATTGTATATGTTCATGTAGGACTTTTATTTCCATATCTGACCTCCCCTCTATAATTCTTCAATGTGATTAATACTATGCCTTCTGATAACGTGGCTCAATCTAAAGCAAAAACCACACAAACTTTAATAAGGCCAGCAAAAACGAACCAAAAAACCCTTGCTATATTTTAAATCTCTGCTTTAAATAATAAAATAAATTGGTGATTGTGTATATCATTGCTCTACCGAAGAGGTGAACATTCAAGTCATTTTTAGTGAATACTCTTTATATGTTATTTCCTGTGCAAAATTTACTAGGAAAAAAATAGCTTGTGGCAGCTATGATTTTGCCTTTACTTAAACAGAAATTGCAGTTTATTAGTTAATTAATCTTCCAAGAATAAACAGTTTTTCCCTAAATATTTTTTAACTTCTATAGGACTGAGCCAGAACAGTTCTGTAATCTCAAATTAACCACCTTGAGTGAATACAGATTAAACATTCATTGTGTGTGTGTGTGTGTGTGTGTGTGTGTGTGTGTGTAGTATTAGTATAAAAAAAAAAAAAAAACCTTACCAACATATTTGAACAATAACAACTTCTTACTGTGTTGTTAAATTGCACATCTGTGGACTTAAAAAAACAACAACTGATGATTATATCCTTCCCCATTAAAATTTGTACTTTCCGTTCTAGGGGAAACATGACAGTGATGATATACATGCACTTTCTATTGAGATGGGACTGTGCTTGGATTTATTATAGGCCTTAATGGCACATTTATAACTGAATGCTACAAATTCGGTTAAAACTCTAGTGAATTTATGATGAAGGTTTTCAGTGTTTAATCCTTTTCATGCAGATGACCTGATTGTCCTTGAGATGGGTTAAATTGATTAAATTTAAGTGCACAGACATGTGTCTACCTATGTTCATAATCCATGATTTAGGATTTAGACAAAATAATTTACTGGTCCCAGGTATGTTACTAGAGGACTTCATTCATTCAACAAACATTCCTGTTGGTCTAACAGATGCCATGTATTATACTAGGGACTAGATATGATAATTCAAGCAATAAAATAAAATTCTTACACTCTTATATATTTCACAGTCTATTAAAGAGGTGGTTTGATTAGTACATCTATTAAAACATGGAAAGAAGCGGTAATGAAAACATATAAGCCATTTAATGGGAATCCCAAACAACATGGAACCAACTTTGTCCTGCTGTAGTTCAGCATGGATTTCCTGAGGAAGGAACATTGCCCAGTGTTTGAAATAATAGTAGGAGTTGATCAAGCAGACCAAAGGAGATTGGCAGATGTGATACTGTGATCTATAGTAAGAAATATATATTTGGTATTTGTCCCATTTCTGGTACAGAACTCGTAACTTTTGGAATTTCCCAAATGATGAGAGTGATAAAAGTGTTTTTGTGATATTAATGAGGTGACATTTGTATCATCCACACACCCCCAGTGGGGGCTGATTGCCAAGATAATCCACCATGTGATTAGAAGGTTGGAACTTGGGAACTTTCAGTCCCATCCTCTGGCCTCCAGGGAGAAAGAGGGACTAGAGGTTAAATCATTTGTCAAAGGCCAATGATTTAATAAATCATGCCTATGTAATGAAGCCTCCCTAAAAACCCAAAGGACAGGGTTTAGAGAGCTGTCAGGTTGGGACTATTTGGAGATGTGTGGAAAATGGCGCACCTGGAGAAAGTGTGGAAGCTCCTGACCCTCCCCACATAGTTTGCCTTATGCATCTCTTTTGTCTCACTGTTCTGGGTTATAAAAGTTAAATCTAGTAAGTAAATGTTTCTCTGTGAGCCACTCTAGCAAATTAATCAAACCCAATGAGGAGCTCATGGGAGCTGATTTATAGCCAGTAGGGTTAGAAGGGCCTGCAACTGGCTCTGAAGTGCGGTGGAGGGCAGTCTTATAGGACTAAACCCTTAGCCTTTGGGATCCAATGCTACCTCTGGGTAGGTAGTGTTGGAATTGAATCATAGAACACTCATTTGGTATCCAGAGAATTCCCTGATGGTGTCGGGAAGCCTCCACCATAACGTAAATTCTATTACACACCAATGAACATTAGTTGAATTGGAACTCCATAGTTTTATTTTTCTATATATTTAGGATAGCTGATATTTTTTAAATGTTTTATAATCTGCATAGTGTTGCTTTTAATCAGAATTAAGTGTTCCATCATTGTGTTTTATTTTTATTTTCATCTAAAAATTTTCCTCAATTTGTACCTGTATGTCACTCAAACCTAAAATCAAATCAGTTGGAACTAAAATCTAAAATAATATGTAATCTATAAAAATACAGATAAAAATATAAAATTCTATATTTCACAAATTTTTCTATTAAGGAGATGTAAGCAAAATTGTATTTTTTTCCTTTAATTGTCAGTGTATCCTTTATTCCCAATGAGTACCACATCTGAAGTCAGAAGTTAACATGAATTGTAATATGCTACAATAATTTGATCTGTTTACTTACAGAAAGCCATATCCTAGAAGATGTCAACAAGTGTATCATAGCGTTGAGAGACCAGGATGCTGATAATTTAGACCGTGCTGCAGGTGCTATCAGAGGACGGGCAGCAAGAGTTGCTCACATTGTCACAGGTGAAATGGACAGTTACGAGCCAGGAGCTTACACTGAAGGTGTGATGAGAAATGTTAACTTGCTTACAAGTACTGGTAAGTTTCAGTCCCCAATAACAGCTGCACTGTTCCTGATACTTGAATCCGTGTAGTTACCAAATATTCATACTCATGGCAAGCAGATCTCTGCCTGTGTTGCTTGTTTTGAAATGGATTGCTCTCCCATCTGATAGGTCCTTGCATCTTGTGGTTAGAGGATTTGAAATTTATTTCTACAAGTAAATACTTTCATTGGGAAAAATAAGTCTTTTATAAATATATGTGTTAATATGTGTTATATGAATTACCCACAGGCCTTAGCCACTTCTGAATGTTTATTATGCCAGACTGTTAGGATATATAATTAGGCCAGATGTGATAAGTATGTAATAGTCTCCAAGTCCTCTTTTAGCTGTATCATTGGTATCCCCAGGTTTTTGTTTACATTTCTTAAACAGCAAACTTCTCCTACATTTCCAGAGAAATGCTCTGTGCCTTCTTTCATGGTCTATTTGTAAAACAACATTTTGTTCTTTTACATAATCTTCTTTGATTACTTAAGAAATACAGAATCAGGATTTTGTTTTGGTGGCAGCACCCAGGTTAATATTTTCTAAATAAGCCAGTAAATGCTTACTTTGTATCACTCAATAAAAATGCATTCTTACCTTTAACACTATTGACATTTCTCCATGGAACTTACAGAAGCATTTGAATTCGTATGGATTTAGGAAAAATGAATATAATTTGAAGGAGGGCAATCAATTATTTATCGAAGTAATCATGGCAGAACCTTTTCCTGTGAAAACCCTTGTGCTGTGTGAAATCCTCAGGATGAAGTTTTCTTAGTAATTACCTCCTAACGCTAGGGTGATGGTGCACCCATGATTACTAAAATATTATAAATTCCATACTTAAGTCGTCAGTTTTATCTAGAGAATTGTTCCTTAGGTTATGGATAGGACATATCAAATTTGTACAATAGTAGTGTACATTTTTTTTTAATGAAAGTGGTAGAAGGAATGAGGATGGGTGATTTTGCGGGGACAGGAGAGGGCCGCTTCTTAAAACTAAATGGCTAAGAGAAACATATCAAGAGGCAAAAAAACTTCAGTAGGGACTCGTTCTGAAGAGGTATACCACAAGGTAAGCTGAGCAAGGTTTGTAGAGAATTAATGATTAATATTGCTGTTTTCCTAACATCTTGATACAGAAAATCATTGATGAATCTTGGCGTATAATTTTCTCATGATCTCTTTAAAAATATTTCTAAAATAGTGAAACATTGAGGATATCCTAAGGAAAGATGGGGAGGGTGCATCTGCAACTCTTGGTGTTATATTTGTATAACAACTCAAAAGCCACTGGTGTTACAAATAGGGCACATGGTAGATCTCATGTGGCACGTACCACATACCACATCATGAGGTATGGCAATATATTTACTTGCTTAAGGAGATGATTGTGTTATGGGCGTTCTGCATCTCTTCCACAAACTAAATTTGACTGGTCTTTCCTTGTTGGTCAAATCAAGTACGGAGTCGTCTGATTTTTTTTCTCCTTTCTGAAAATGGAATTGTAAGTAAAAGAATGCATCAGGGTTCTCTTTTGAGCCAAATGAAAATTTCCTGCAGGGAACAGAATAGGTCAAGTCTACCAGGATTTTATATATATTTTGCCACTCTCTCAGTTTTGTAATCATATTAGTAATGTCTTGTGAACACTGTTATGGTCACAATATCTTTATGAAGTACCAAGTTTACAGGTTTAGTTTCCATAGGATAGAGTTTTATATCTGCTATGTGCCAAGAAGTGGAAATGAAATTCTAAACTGTCTAGAATGTAAAGTGTGTTGTGGGAACCCTGTTCACAATCAATTCTTACAATCTGAAATAAGAAAATAAAAATAAAGCAAAGTTATTTACACATTTAATTACAAGTTTGTCAATACCTCTATGATTTATAATGACCTTACGCAGTAATTAACCAATATGGCTACAAAATTCATTCATTCAGAAGATAGAGAAGTCCTTTTTCCTCTAATTAGTTGTATGTAACTTTAATTAAAATTCTCCAGGTAAATTATGTCCTGTGCCCCAAATATAATAAATACAGAATAATTCTGGGCTGTTCTGTAAGTCTCATTATTAATGTAACTATAATTTATGACTTTCCAATTTTGTCATTTTAGTTTTTCAGATAATTTTTTGGTTTATCTTTGGGGAAGGATCCTCATTTTTCTTTTATATGTCTAATTCCAAACTTTTTTCCAGTTTTTCTTGAAATTTATCAAAAGCATACCTCACTAAAGGGAATTCTGAGCAATAAATTAGATGAAAATGCTAATTAGATCCACTTGATCTTAACCAAAGTTGAACTATGTGAGCATTTTACCTCCCATAGAGATATTGCCTATGGAAAATACTTCCAGCTATTCTATCCTCCATAATTAAATAACACAAGACGTTCATCTTTGTTCACATCTGCTCGTAACTTGGACTTATTATTTATAAATAATCATCAAATTAAGTAATTGGAAATGTCATGTTTTGTGTCATGAAGCCTTAATAGTTCACATTTTAGCAAGTGAATGGTCTACGTGGCCTGTTTTTCTTTTCTCTTATACAGTTTTCAGGTCTTGACCCTGCTTCCTGAAAATAATAAGGAGCTATTGTGAATTGTTTTTATTACTGAGACTTCCTTAACACTGCAGAATTTGCCTTAAAGTACTGTAATCAATGATGAAACCTAAGCCATGCTTATCTAAATCACAGAGTGTTTTTGGAATATTGCACCTTTGATTTTCATCAGACTTTGTGGCTCATTAGCACATTTTCAAGATTTGATGATCTTCGAAGTGTTTTCTCAGCATTAGGAAGTAGAGCTGCCCTGTTACATTTTAGGGATTTGCATTGTTCATAAACCTTAGCAGTTGGTTTTAAGTGAAATGTAGGCAGCATCTGGAATGCTGCATTTCATTCAACAGAGGCATGATTTTGTAATCTCCATGTGATATTCCTTATTCTGCCTAATTTTTCTCTGTTACGAAGCTTCTTCATCTGTCAGGAATTCCTGATAGGGGAGAGGAAATATATTAGCTTTTTTCTGTTAAATAATGAACTTTCTCAATTTTAATATGAAGGCTTAGAAGTTATATTCTTAACGCCAACTTTAGTTCTTTCATATTCAGCTGGGGAGAAACCTAAACAAAGAGGGGATTGATAACAGTATTTTTTGTATGTGATTTATGGACTCTTACCTAATTCAGAAATAAGCAGGCCCCAAAGCATCTGTTGAAAACCACCAAACTCCTCCTGGTTTCAATGTCAGTCAGCCTCATGGACCAAAACAGAGTAGGCACATTCATGAACCTGACCAAGACATCCTGGTGGCATCCACTGCTGGCAGCTCGTAGAAAAGGCAAGTAAAAGGTCATTCAAGTATTTCATCAGGCCCGAACTGGAAAACGTGGACCTAGAATCCTCCCCCTAATAGAATAGAGAAGAGCCATATGGTTGCAAATAATTTTGAGCCAATAAATATTTCCAAAATTTCCTTGTAAATTTTTCTTGTGGTCAATTTAAACAATAGACTTTTAAAATGAATTTTATATAAAAATAATTTAAAAATCTTTAATAGCAGTAATTCCTACCAAGTCCCTTTCATTTAATATTTTTCACATATGAATATCCTACGTTTTGTAGCCAGATTAAAACATGTTTACTTACTTTTCTTATGTTTCATCTCTGGTCTATAACCTTAAATAATTATAGGAGAAAATAGAAAGGTTTTAGTTTTTGCAGTTTTTTCACTCCACAATCCAAAAGAGGTTGAAAATTAGTGGTCCATATACTAGATACGACTCAATATGTTGCAAAAGAATTTTTACGTGTCCAGTAGAGTTTTGACCAATATAATTTTGTTTTAAGAATTAGTTTCTAATTATATATATTTATATATATTTCTAATTATATATATATATATATATATATATATTCCAGATTAATGGCTTATCCTGATAAATGGGAAAGTCTAGCAACACCAGGGGGCAGAGTTTGCCTGGAGCTTGGTGATGTCTTCCTTTGCTTTGAGCCTGGGCCATAGTCTCCTGTGCTCCTTTTCATTATATACCTAGGCTGCTTCATTTAATTTATCTAGCTGAACTTTGTAGGCATTTGAGTTCACCTAAACTTGCATTTCTCTGTGTGTGTGTGTGTGTGTGTGTGTATGTGTGTGTGTGTGTGTTTTCCTGGCGTGGGCCAAAGGCACTTTCTACTCATCTAAGTTGGTAGTTTCACATTTTATTTTCACATTTCATCCATCTTTCAAGAAACAGCTCATACCCCATGCCTTCTAGGAACTTTTTACTCGCTCTGGCAATAGTGAATTCTTTCTGGCTCCATGTACTATAGATTTTAAAGGACTTGCCACCCAGTTGAATCATTCCAGACAACTATATGCTGTTGATGAACTCTTCAGATAGACTTACTTGGAAATGACTTTTCCTTCAAGCAGAATGTAAGTTAGAAAAGAAAAGGAAACTTGTTATGTCTTGCATTTCTTTATTTCTCTTTGCTTCTCTTCCAGACCTACCATTGTGTCTTACATGTGCTAGATTAAAACAAAACAAAACAAAACAAAACAAAACAAAACAAAACAGCAGAGCGACTCTTGAATTTTATGTATATGCCTGTACTAATTCCATTCCAGGAGTGGAAAATCTTTTCTTCTCTACTTCCCCTTTAAAATTATAATTATTTTCCAACACTTTCTCAAATGCCACAACCTTTGCATAGGAGCTTCTGATTCCCCTTCAGGTAGAAATAATTGCTCCATTATCTGTATTACCGTGGATGAACTTGTCCTCTAGTTAATGCTTATTTTACTTTTCCTTGTATCATAGTCAGTCACTTACACACATGTTCCCCCAACTAGATTATAACAATCTTAAAGGCAGACACCATATTTTATTATTTTTATATTTCCCAGTAGCATTTTACCTGTAGTAGAGGTGCCCAAGTCCCTTTACCAATTTAAAATTTAAAACTCACTACAGTATTATTCTGTGATACATTCTAATAGGGTTAAGCAAGAAAACAAGTTATCATCCCAGTTCAGGAAAAGACAAAAAACAAAACTCAAAAACAGTAAACTATGTCAAAGGCTGGGGCAGAAAAAAGGTCAGGGAAGTGATTAATTACTGTCCAGAGTGAGATATTAGCTACTTCCAGAAAACTTGGGGTCAGATGTTTAAAAGGTCTTTAGCAAGCTTTTGAACAAGAGATCGTGACTTTTATGTATTCTGTTACTTATAAGAACCCTCCTCAAACGGCATCTGGTGAAAGATCCCCCTGAACCTAATTTCACTAATGGTTCTAGCAAATCCGTTTAAGGGGTAGCAACCATGCCTTCAAATCCAGAAACTGTTGCCAGTAAACTTCCTTCCTCTGGTAGCAGTTTGAGACAGGACTCCCAGTTACATACTTTCTTACATTTAGCCTCAGCTCTAATCTGACACTCTTTCACATAGTCAGAGAGCATTAACAGGAAGCTTCTATCTGCAGATCATTTGGCTAACCTGGATAAACAAGCGTCTCCATGTTGGGATGCCAAAATCAGAAGTTAAATGACAGCCCAGCCTTTTTAAAGAAGAGGCAGATCCCATAGCTTTGGAGGTACTCCTGTGGCTCCGGGATTTGGGGATCCTGGGCTAGCATCATGGGTGAAAGAAAGCAGCTACTAGAACTTCTGAGTGGAAAACGTATTTTCTGCCTAAAGAGAACTGGATTTGAATAGGAACCATAACTAGTTAGTGGGCTGAGGATACTTCTTTATCTTGCCATTTTAATTAATTGGAAATATAAGCCTGTCAGGAGAGAAGAAGTGCTATAAAAACTGAAATCTGTATATACCAGGGATGAAAAGGCTTTTTGACCTTTTTGGTAAGGTTAGGTCCTGAGAGAAGTACATGAAATAATCTAAAAGAACCACTGTTGATAATTACGTTATTAATAAAAAAGAATACATTCTGACATGGTAGAAGTTTTATTATCAAAGAGGAAATAATCCACCTGCCGAGTGGGCAGAGCGGTTCTAGAGGTCTCGTACTTCTTTAAGTCTGAAACTCCTACGACCAGGCTTTGATAAATGTTCTCCAGCCAAGGAAGACATTATCTGGAAAGAGAAATAGGTCACACCTTTCTTTCTCATCTTATTTTCACATACATTCAGTAAAGGGACTAATTCAGATTTATTTTATGGGCCTTTATGTGGTAGGGATAAGTAGAACAATAACTTATACGTAAAAGGATTAGGCGTGAAGTTTCAATTTCAGCTCTGGATTCCAAACAGTGGAATCTACGGCTAACTCGAGTAGAAAACAGACAAAGACACAAACACAGGAAGATAGACTACAAGGGATGCTACATATTAGAATCCAGTTAGTCATCCCAAAGAGTCGTCATTTGAGGTGCCCTTCCAGCCCTCTCTGAACATTTAATGCCATTATTGGCATTTCCATAATCACCGAGTTAGGAACACTGCCTTTCAGCATCTTGTTGCCAAACCCAAATTTCAGTGGTTTATAAATTTAAAGACAAGTATAAAATTCTCTATTCCTGATGGATGTATTAAATGAGGTATTATGATAACACTTGAAATCTAAGTATATTCCAGGGTGGATGTGCCTTAGCAGAATATCTGATGTGAATTTGATTCTGCTGCCAAGATAGTGGTAAAGGTAGACGTACAGGAAGCTGTGAAGTCTTGGGAAAAGGTGATGATAAAAAAAAAATTATCCTTCAATGATTTCTTCCTTTACTCTTAAACAACAATGACAAGAAAACCCTAATGGGATTGTATCCTATTATTGTTCAAATGTACAGTGAAACTGTATCAAAATATATGATTTTGTTTTAAATCCAAAGAATGGGTAGTTTGACTTCATTTATTTTAAGATCTACTAAGTACTAAACATTTTTTGTAACAGCATAAACCAGCATCTTCTAAAATTGCAGTGTGTACATAGCCACTGGGAAAGAGTAGTGGCTATTTAAGGCCAGAGGGGTCAGAGGCTCTGGAGTCCTAAGCAGTGTTAGGTCCCTCCCAGCAATCCTGAGAGCTACGGGGATGAATACCTTCACACACCAATAACCTGCTAAACACACCCTTGTCACAGCACAGGAAGCTCTGGGCTAGGCTATTATCTACCAGGTAATCAGGCAATTAAGTCTCTTTATAGGAGAATTACTGTAAAATGTTTTGAGAACTGTAGCATAGTATATGTTTTTTAAAATGTAGACAAATATCTGGCAGGAGTCTCCTTCCTTCTACTCCATCTTGAAAGTCAGATTTATGAAACTAATGAAATAACTAACTCCCGTTAATTGTTACAAATATCTATTTCATGTATGAATAGCCCTCAGTTATAAAGAGAGTTAATTTTACTTTTTTTAGAGATCTTTATATATAGCCTGGAAAGTCTGGTTATATGTTTATGGATGTGAGCTGGTAAAATTTTTATATACTCATCTGTAAAACTAAATTTGCGATTCAAGGTCACTGAGACTAGAAAATACACTGAGGTGGTATGCCTCTCAGGTTTTCTTTCCTCTGGCTTTGAAGTGAACATTAACCATGTGAGTGTAGAAATCGGATTGCATTTCTTTTGGTGTCAAGTAATTGGTGCAGATAGCAGAGCTTAATTGGCAATGGTTTTAGCCATTTCATCTCCAGCCTATCTTTCCCAACTGTCTTTCATATCATTTTTTTTCCTGGGATTCTTTAAATGTCATCCTGGTTGTGTGGGTGTGGTCACAACAGGCATGAGGATGTTGCCACATTTCCAAGGTGAGAGTATGTGTAGTGAGTGAAGATTTAAGCCTTTCTAAGCTACATAGCACCTACAGCTGTGGGCAGAAGAAGGCAGTGTTCATTTATATCATTACGCTTTGTGGATATGAAAGCAAATGCTGAAAAATCCTATCATTGTAAAGAGAAAAACAAATTATCAGGCCCACATCTTCAAATGACAGGGCTATCTACAAGCTTCGTTAATAGATGTGACTATTTTCTTCAGTGAAGTCAACAAGTTGTTTATCATGATTGGGTGAGTTAAAGATTATTTCACCTCTTGGCACAAACTATAAATTTGGGAAAAGCTATAAGCATATTCTATATCTCAGGATTTTCAGTGGAGGAAGAAGGGATGATTTGACTGAAGGAAGAATTGGGTATTTTCAATGACAGCACAGTTGGGAGAACAAGACTGGGAGCAGATCAAGTGGAATAAACATTGTTCAGTTGTCCGTTAACCAACTCAGTGAGGATAGAGATAGTTCAAGAAAAAACAAAGAAATTTTATGCAACTGGAAATTCTTTCGCACTGTGTGCCCATGCTGATTTCTGCTGACATATATTTTCATTTCCCAAGTTAAATTTCCAAGCCAATGGTAATTTGCAACTTCCTCTTTCGTCAGTTACAAAAGAAAGTATTACTGCTTAACAATCCCACACAGCAGGCTAAAGACCTTGGAACAAGTTTCTTCTGAAATGTATTAGTAACCCAGTGGTATCTTGGAAAATGTAATATATTCTGGTGATCATCCACCATTTACTTTTACTGTCTGCCAAAATCGGTAGCAGTTAAAGTTAAGTGAACAATTTATATTATAAAATTTCTCTGCTGATGTAGGGGTTTTTAAAGGTATCATTTATTATAAACACTGCTGGCAGTATTTCTTTAAGATTCCAGATATTCTAAAGTCTATGTTGATTGTAGGTTACAGTGATCTAAGAAAGGCTATGTGCATTTTTTTTACCACTTGCCTCAAAATTCCTATGTAACTAGAAAGAGGATTTAAGAATATTGATTAAAAAAAAAGTAAACATTGAGGGAAGAAGCAGTAAATTAAAATATTGTACTTCTCTTACCATCTCTCCTACTTTATTCTTCCTTCTACCAAGTACTTCTATATGGGAATTGTTGTTATTATTTGTGTTTATTAACATATTTATCCTGGGGCACCTGGTTGCCTCAGTCAGTTAAGCATCTGCCTTCAGCTCAGATCATGATCCCAGGGTCCTGGGATTGAGTCAAGCTCCCTGCTCAGCGGGGGAACTCTGCTCCTCTCTCTGCCCCTCCCCCTGGTCATGCTCTCTCTTACCCTCTCTCTCACTCTCTCTCTCAAATAAATAAATAAAATCTTAAAACATATATTCATCCTATCTTCACAATTGTAATCAAATAATTTTGAGACCAGGGACTTAAAATATGTTCCCCCCCCCTGTTTTTTTTTAATCTATTTAAAAAGTTAGCAAGAAGGCAGACTGACAAGATATATCTATCCCACCTTAGTTTAACATCCCTTTAAAATAACAGTAAAGGGATGAAAGGGAATAAACTCATAGTAACAAATGCATGGGTGTGAGCTCATCAGGAAAAAACTGAACCCAGAAGATAGAAAGTATCTGGAAACATGCAGAGAGAAGAAAGATAGCAGCAAACCCCTCAATCCAGAATATGCACAAACAGAGGTCATCAAAGAGATTAAGGTTCCATCTTGCCTGTTGTTGACTGGCCAGCAACACTGGATTCTGGAAAGCAATGAAGCAGTGGCTTCACATTCAGTGAGCAAATTAATTTGAACTCAGAATACTACATTCATCTAATGTGTGGCAAAATGAAAAGCTTTTTGTCTGCATAAGAACCCAGAATATCTAAGTTGCACAAATTCTTTTTGAGAAATGACTTGAAAAGACACCAAACAAGAGGAAAAAACAGAAATAGTAAGAGATGGAAAACTGAAATTGTGAATCTAACTCAGGAATGTAATGGATAAAATGACAAGATGGCAGATCCCTAGTAGGTCTAGAAAGTGATTGATCCAAAATAGAACAGAAAGTCAACAGACTGCAAGAAAAAAAAAAAAAAATTCTGAAAAGAGCCTGGAGTACATTCGGACAAACAAAATACTCAGTCAGTCACATGATAAAAAGTAATTCACTATCCTCTCTAAAAGATATTAGTATAGAAATCCCACCCAGCAGGCTTAGAATGTCATGAACCTAAGTACAGAACTTTAAAACTTGAAAACTTTGTCTGATTGTATTGTTATCAGCTTATACTTAACTATTTATATTTGCTTATTGTTTATATCTGTCATGTCTTTTGTCATTGTCAAGAAACCAGATTTCTTACATGGTAAATATTATCTTGTATGCCTATTATGAATTTGTATCTATATATGGGTGCATAAATGACGTATGCACACATATACATACACATGTTTATATCTACTTATAATAACGTAGTATAGGTAGATATATTATTTTATCATATCATTTATTATATTTAATATTATCATACCTCTATATGTACAAGTACATATGCTATATTATATGTAAAATAATTATTTTGTGTTTACTAATCATAGTTTAAAATTGAATTATCTTACAGCATGACTGGGGCAACTCTAGGGGTGTCTAAAAGTCTGGTTGGTACTCACTGTTGCCTCTGATAAAAATGACGGACTAGCTAGTAATTTAGAATGTGTTGTTGTTGATGGGTTACTCTTGTTTAACTAGTAACATTGCTCAGCTTGGCTATATGACCAGTGGGACATAAAAAACTCTACTGGAATCTTTGGCCTGAACTCTCCCAAACCCACACTTTCTTGCATATAGCTTGATGGTTCCTAACCCAGAATATGAAGTGCATTCTGTGTGACTAAGAAAGGACTCTGCAGATGTGCCTACAGATCTCCAGGTCTTGATGGTGTGTTGGCACATTCTGTCTCTGGCTTTGTTGTATTCTTGAGTACGTTTTATGTGAGTACATTCTATAGAATTTTCCAAGCTCTTTTAATTATACAACCTTGTGTAATTGTTGCATCATAACTCGTTTATACCCCCCGCAAATGTATTTGAAGATACTAAGAAAAAAACACACACATACACATACAGACACACTCACTCTCACACATCCACTGTAAGCACATGGAATAAGGCAATTAGGTTTTGTTATTACTGCTTTTATTTTTCTTTTTGAAAGTCCTCAGTAAGCTTTCATAATTTGACATTATGCACCCCAAATTGAAGGATCATCCTTTTTTTCCTGAGGTCTTTTCAAGCTCTGAAACCTTAGTGGCTTAACTTTCATTTTATTTAGAATAACTGACTTACACAATATATCTCAATAGTTAATGGGCAAGCCTTTCTCATCAGTTCTGACTCAGCTTTTTATGGCTTGTTTCCTCCAGTACTGTGATCTGTCTACCAAATTACCATTTCATTACTCTGCTTCCTTAAAAACTGTATGATAGCAGATTACCCTCTCTATATTAGTTATCTATTGCTGCATAAAAAATTACCCTAAAATTTAGCAAATTAAGACAACAAACATTTACTGTCTCACCATTTCTGAAAGTCAGAAATCCAGAACCAGCTTACCTGGGTGGTTCTGGCTCAGGGGCTCTCATGAGAATGCAGTTAAGCTGTTGGCCAGGGTTGCCCTCATCCAAGTCTTAACCAGGGCTGAAGGATCTGCTTCCAAGCTCATTCACATAGCTGTTGGCAGGAGACTTCGGTTTCCTGCTATGTGGGCCTCTTCATATGCTGCCTGAGTGTTCTCACAATATGGCACCTGGCTTCCCTCAGAGTGAGCAATCCAAACAGGGGAGAGAGTAAGAGAAAGAGCCTAGGATGGAAGCCAACCTTTTTGAATAACCTAATTTCTAAGGTAGTATACCATCCATTTTGCTATATTCAATTTGTTAGAAGGGAGTTACTGAATTCAATGGGTTACTGAGTTACTTGAAGACAGGGTATAAATATCAGGGATGCAAAGTCATTGGGCCATTTTACAGATTGCTTACCATAACTTCTAAAAGTTTTATGTTCTGGATATGCTCAATTTTCTTCCATGTACCTAAACAGACTATATGTTTTTGAGTGTCTGTATCTCTCAACTCCCCCCTACTGTCTGCTTTAACATCTAATTTGGGAAACTAGCAAAGGACCTGGCATACAGTAGACATTCAATAAATATATGTTAAATAGATGAATAAATAATGAATACACAGCTCACTGAGGACCCATAATAAATTCAAGTGATTGACAGAGCAGAATAAGATGGAAAAAGGAATCCTCTCCATGACTAATTCTTGCTAGATGATTTTATAGTCTTAGAGACGTTGGAGACAAGTTCACAAATGTTACTCTAAATGTTATTTTATGTGCCATGGTCAGATGAAGAAAGTGTTACATAGAGAATCTGAAAATCCAAAGTTCTATTATTATTATTATTATTATTATTATTGATATGTTAGTCACCATACAGTACATCATTAGCTTTTGATGTACTGTTCCATGATTCATTGTTTGCGTATAACCCCCAGTGCTCCATGCAATACATGCCCTCCTTAATACCCCTCACCGGGCTAGCCCATCCCCCCATCCTCCTCCCCTCTAAAACCCTCAGTTTGTTTCCCGGAGTTTAGGTTTCCCAAAATATAATGTGAAAGTCCCTATAACATTATGGACCCCATCTCCTCAACTGGTAAAAGAGAGATGAACTAGAAGATCTACAGTGTTAATGCACATCACTTAACTTAATATTTTTAAATCTGAGTCATTTATCTTCATTCTGGACTTGATATGCACTGGTAGATTTACTATCTAGCTGATTTCAAATTTTCAAAATCCTACATAAATCCCGATACTGATAGTTTTATCTTCAAAATTGCTTTCACTTCCCGAAATATTATTTTTATGATACAGGTTTATCAGTGTGTCTTTTCTTCAAATTAACATCATTTTGAAGAGAAAAACATTTTAAAATTCAAATTATAAGTAGCACAAGAAAGAGCAAAGGATATTTTTTGCAAGATCGTTAGCAGCTCAGCCTAACTCTATTTTTGAAACATATTGCTATTACATATGCGTAAGGAATACAATAATATAAGACACATAGCGCATTTTATACCAAAAGGAAAGCAGTGAAAGTCTAAATCATCTGATCCATCTGAGATTGTAGTGAAGGCATTTATTTAAAGAATTTTTTTTCAGAAATAGTAACTCTTTTAGAGAATCAAAAAGGGATCAAGAATACCTAATTAATGTGCTGAGTCAATTTAATGACAGTTTAATATTTTTGAATGTGAAAAGCAAGTTAGAACATCTCTGTATACCAGACCTATACAAGTTTTTTTTTTTAAATAAATATTTCACACAACTGTCAGAGCAAAGATATTTGGAGGGACTTTTTAAAGCTTATAAATGATCAAATTAGCTTTTAATAACTTCATTTATCTCTGAGATGCTTCCTGGCAAATGCTGATTTGAACAAACTAGTGATTTCTAACTTTTTATGAAAGCTGCCTGTTATCACACATACTTCTACGGACCTATCAAGGGCTAATAAACTCTTACTCAAAAGTGTGTACCTGAGGCAATGAGAAGATGCCATTTAGAACTTTATTAAAGGAAGGGCAGGAGGATAGGAGAAGATTATAAAGGTGAATGATGTAAAAGAGGACCTTCATGTTAAGAAGAATGATTAGTTTAAAATGTATGCTAGAATCAAAGCTCAGAAGCTTTTCTTTGTCCTTCTAGGAAAGTACATAGCAGTTTAAAAAGTTCAATATCATTTGATCTTGGATAATCCCATATTTGTAAATCAAGCTTTATAATAATTTTGTTATTTGGTTGTTGTACTTAAATACTTCCCGGGATGTTTGTTCAGTTATCAGCAACATCCATCTCCCACAGGAAAATGGGGAAGACCGCACTTCAAACTGCTGTCCTTCCTGTAACAAAGACATAAGAGATGAGCAAAGAAAGAACCTTCTGCTTGGAGCTTCCCCCTTACACAGGCAGGAGAAGGAATCCCCTATTTCTGGTGTGTCAATAGTGACAAGTACAAAACCATATGATAAAAGGAATGAGAAACTGACCAAGAATTTAGAAAAATAATAATAATAAGGGTTTTCACATATCAGTAGAGTGTTTTAAAAGTCTTTAAAAATGCTGACCATAAAATAAGATGATAATGCTTACATACATTAAATTGAGAGCACAATGGCATATCATTAGATAACTATTAGGAAATTTCTTTAACATCTCTTTGTGCCACAGTGATGCACAAACACTATACCTATCAAGTGCTGAATGGAGAAAAAAATAAATAAGAAAAAATTCCTCCTCTCTTCTAGAAGCATAAATGTGTTGAGGTATAATGAAGAGGAAAGTATAATGCAAAATGCAACAGAGATGTGCACTGTCTTGTTCTTGATGCTGTATACATCATGATACTCGAATCATAGAAAATTGAGAAAACTACCCTGGAGCTAAATATTTAAGCAGCAACTTATTTATGGGCTCTGTCACATAGTTACAGGAGACCCTTAATCCCTGATCTTCTCAGATAATTATGAGGCCGAATTTGGATATCACCAGCTTTTTTTAATGCATCACTATAGAAAAAGAGTTTAATTAATCAAAATTGTCATCTTTAACCAAAACCCTTCCATGCATTCCATCTCCATCCATAATAATAAAAGAGAAAACATTGGACCAATCCATGAAAGTACGTCCAACTTTTCCTCTTCTGCTCTTGTTTTACCACCTCTTATTTATCAGCATTTATCTATAAACAGCCTATACACTTGTATCCAAGGTTTAAGCAAATAAGTATATAGATATAATATCTTTTCTGCCATTTTGGGGTCAGAATATAATAAAGGATTAAGCTTCTTTTACTTGTATTTTTCAGTCAAAACTTATTTGGCATTTACTTGCTAGGAGTATAGCATTAAGCTCAGTGCTGCAAAGTAGAACATGATCCAAATATTCCAGGTGTTTAACTATGGTTGAATTAAATAGCAGGATTATTTTATGATACAAATTAAGAACACATTAAGGGACCAAATGCATAATATTAAAAAAAATAGATTAGAGAATAATGAAAGTAGTATAAGTTTTGTATGTCAGAGAAGACCACATGGAGGAAATAGGGACAAAAATATGAGGCTCAACATTATTTAAATTAAAGGGGTAAGTACACTCTTGCTGGAAAGAATGTCAAAATAATTGTATTACATTACAATGTAATTAGAGACAGAATTATACTGAACATAATTTAATTATCTTTTGATTGAGAAGATACTTCAGTTTCTTGTAATGTTTCAAAATCATCCGTAGAGTATTGTGCCCTTAGGGAAAACTGAGTAGAAAATTGAGTACATTTCCATGATAACACAGGGTGTTTATGCTGATGATAAGTTATAGGTAAGACTGGCTAGCTGGTGACACCATTCCCAGTTTTAAAAAGAGTAAGTACATCTCTCCCTATCTCTCCCACTGATGACAACCACAACCTTGGACGTAATACATAAAACAAATCTTAGGCAAACTCTCAAAAGTAATAGCAGACTTGAGAAGAAATCAGAACTTAAAGAATGATCTCATACAACGGTAAGCTCCCTAAATTCTCTTTTTTCTTCCATATTTCCTGGCTTAGACTCTTGGACAAACTGAATCTGGGAAGTTTGCCCCAGGCACAGACAAGCTCCAAGAAAATCCCTTTTCTCAGGCGAGAGGATAGATATGTGGGAGTGAAGGTATGGGATGAAACTTTGTTAATTTTCTCAGTCCTATGTGAGGCAAGTCCACTCCTAAAGTGATCGTGGCAGTGCTCTTGGAAATTGACCAAGAGAAAAGATAAAATACAAATTAGTAATACCAGGAATGGAAGGGAATACAAACCACAGGCATTAAAGAGTAATAATAAAATACTACAAACAACTGTGTGCACATAAATTTGATGAACTAGATGAAATGCACCTAGCATCCTTGAAGGATGCAAACATTTAAATGTCATTGAGCAGATCATAACAAGTGCCAAAAAGGATGTGAAGAAATTGGAATCCACATACACTGTGGGAATGTAAAATGGTGAAGCAACTTTGGAGAACAGTCGGTTTAAAAGCAGTGAAACACATTATTTACCATATGATCCAGCAATTCCATTCCTAAGTACATATCCAAGAGAAATGAAAACATGTCTGTACAAAAACTCATACATGAATACTCATGTCAACATTAATCATAATAGCTCAAAAGTGGAAAACAACCGAAACGTTCACCAGTTAATGAAATGATAAATAAAACATAATATAGGGGGCACTTGGGTGGCTCAGTTGGTTAAGCATCTACCGTTGGCTGACGTCATGATCCCAGGGTCCTGGGATTGTGCCCTGCATCTGGTTCCCTGCTCAGTGGGGAGTATAGTACCCTTTACATGGGAGAATTATATGGTATGTGGATTATATCTTAATAAAGCTGTTGAAAAAAAGTCAGTGAAGAAGGAAGGGATGTTCTGAGTACTCTGTATCCATTAAAGAAATTGAATTTGTAGTTTAAAACTTCCAACAAATAAAACTCCAGGCCTCATGAAATCTACCCAACATTTAATTAAGAAATGACATTAATTACATTTCTAGAAAATAAAAAAAAGATGGAGCACTTCCCAAGTCATGTTATTAGGCCAACAATACCCCAACAGTGAAATTAAATAAGGAAATCAGAAAACAAAATTACAGAGCAATATCTCTCATGAACATAGATGCAAAAATCCACAACAACATATTAAGAAATCTAATTCACCAGTATATAGAAAGAATAATAACTGCACGACCAAGTACAGTTTATTGCAGAGATGCAAGGCTAGTTCAACATTTGAAAAATCAAAGATTGTAATCTGTAATATTAACAGACTAAACAAGGAAAAATCATATGATTATATCAAAGATGAAGTAAAAGTATTCAACAAAGTTCAAATTTAATTCCTGATAAAAATTCGCTTTAATGGAAATAGCGGAGGTGGGGGGGAATCTCCCCTAACCTGATAAAGGGCATCTGCAAAAAACCTACAGCTGACATCATACTTAAGAGTAGAAGAATGAATGCTTTCTTCCTAGCATCAGAAACAAGACAAGGATATTTCCTTCACTACTTTTCTTCGACGTTACCTTGAAAGTCCTAACCTGCACCAACCAGTGCAATAAGGCAAGGGAAAGAAAGAAAAGGTATGTAGATTGGAAAGGAAAAAAAATAAAACTGTTCCTATATGCAGGTAGCGTGATTATGAATTTTAAGACATTAGCACGCACACAAAAAGATCACAGAACTAAAGTTCACTAATAATAAGTGAAGGCAACAAGGCCAGAGGAACAAGGTCAATGTACAAAGATCAATGGTATTTTTATATAGTAGCCAAAAACAATTGGAAACCAAAATTATAAAAGAATGCCAATTATCATAACTCTAAAAATGAAGTACTTAGGAATAAATCTAAAGAAATATGTGCTGTATCTGTATGCTGCAAACTACAAAATGCTGATCACAGGAATCAAAGAGGACCTAAGTAAATGGAGCAACATATCACGTTCAATTATTAGCAGACACAATACAGTTACGATAACAGTTCTTCCCAAATTGATTTATACAGTTTTTACAATGCTCGTCAAAAACCCAGCAGACTTTTTCCAAGCTATAGACAAGCTGATTATAAAATGTATATGGGAAAGCAAAGAAACCAGACTAGCCAAAATTATTTGAAAAAGAAGAACAAAGTTGGAGGATCCATCTTACCGGATTTTGAGACTTGCAACAGTGATAAAGAGAGGTATTTGCAAAAGAGTAAGCACATAGGTCAATGGGACAGGTTGGAGAATCCAGAAATCAAGTAATTCTTGACGTAAGTATAAAGACAATTCACTGAAGGAATTCAGCAAATAATGTTGCAGGAACGATTGATGTATGCCTTATATTATTTTAAAATTAACTCAAATTGGATGATAGACTTAAAATATAAAAAATATAAAACAATAAAACTCTTAAAACATAGGAGATAATTTTTATGATGTTGGTTAGGCAATAGGTCCTTAGCTACAACATCAAAACATGATATACAAAAAAAAAAATTGATAATTTGAATTTCATCAGAAGTAAAAAAAAAATATTGTCTCTATGAAAGACACTCGAGAGAATGAAATCACAAACCATAGACTGGAAAAGAATTTTTGCATATCATGTAACCTACCAAAAAGATTTACATCTAATATATAAAGAAGTTCCAAAATCCAAAAAGAAAAGAAGATATTTTGTTCTAGTGTGTGTGTGTGTCTGTGTGTGTGTGTGTGTGTGTGTGCATATGCACACTGCTGCTGCTGTTTTGTTCTGGAGGGTGAGAGAGAAATAGCATTCACAGGGCTTACAGTGTATCAAAGGTAGTTCTGGGTGATCTACTTGCTGTCATATTTAATCCTGTTACCAGGCTTCTAAGCGTGATATTATTTTCATTTTCAAGATAAAAAATCTAAGACTTGGATTTAATCATTTTCCCAGTGTGACCCAGTTAAATGGTGGATCCATGAAATTGTGGCTTTCCGCATAAAACAGACATGGTACCAAAACTGGCAAAAAAACACAGTGGCCAAAGAGTACCTGAAAATGAGTTTCTTACATACTGGGTCTTCAATAATGGACTTAAACAATTGGTTGTTACATTCATTTGTTTAATGCATATGCTACTCGACTGAATTTGCTTTATCATGGCTTTCAGGGCTGTTTGATAAGCTCCACATCAGAACTAAACCTGTCCAGTGTATGCTCATGCCTGGACATGGCTGAATATTTGGTAATTCTTTAAAAAGGATATTAGCTGTCTGAGGCTGACTTTTGGTAATTCCATATTGGGGATGATTACCGTCAATTATGCTTTGAATTACACCACACTTTCTGTTGCCGTGCTTTTTCATTCAACAAATGTTTACTGAGTCCTCTTGTATGTCTGGCCCTATCCCGGGTGCTGAGATGCCATTAAGAAAAAAACACATGTCCTCCAAGATCACACAGTTAATTTGGAGAGGAGAGATAATCAGCCTGCAATGACTATCCATACTGATGGGTAGCAAGTCTTAAAGGAATAAGGTGCAGAATGTCTTCCCAGACACATGAAGTATAAAGCTAAATCCAAATCAGCTGAGGAAGTTACCAAAGTGAAGAGGATGGAAACAGAGGAGGGAATTGTCAATGATCGACTTACTCTGAAATACAGACTCCCTACTCAATTACCTCTAACTATATTGTTACAAATGTTTAAAATTCAGCTGACCTATTCTCCACTCAAGTTCAAAGAATTACTGTAATTCAGATTTTCAAAGACCTTTGGACACATTTTTGATATTTCAAGGTAGTTTAGAACAATGTGCTTTATACAACAGAAGGAAGCAGGGCTTGATATCTTTGCAGTGTTGTGTCAGAAGCCAGTGCCACAGTTTCTTTTTGGAGACTGACTACCAAGGGAATTTTTTTTTTTAATGTTTACAGTATTTTTACTAATGTCATAGAGACTCCCATATAGATAAATGGATGATGATTTTTCCTCGTTATTCACGTTTTTTACACCTCTTACTTTTCTTTTGATTCCTCTTCTCTCTTTTCTCAATTGCATAGCAAAACAAAACAAAAGCTTCCTGAAATATTCCTTTAAAGCCAATTTTCATCTCCCGAGATTTATCTTCAGTGATTCTTTTCCCTTGTTATAGAAACTATCTCTAGGTTGACTCATCTCCAGTTCCTCCTCCCTGATCCCCCCCCCTTTTTTTCCTGTATCAATCTCTAAAATCCAGAGGAAAACAAAGTGAAACAAATAGGATATTTTACTCTTGCTTGGTTGCTCCCCTAGCAGGATGAGTGGGCAAACTGACCGGCTGTCTGTCCTAATTTATGTGGATAACTTTGCTTCCATGTTCATTTCTTCTTGGTAGAAAAAACATCACACCAGCTCATTTTTGCAGTTCTCCCTCAGGCAAAAGCTACCACTTGATTCTCTGGGTATGAAAAAGACAAAAACAAGACAACAATATTTTATTTTTGTGCATATCAACAGATGTCTGCTTCATCACAGTGAATTGTGCAACCAACAGGCTAAGGAAGACTTGTGAATATAGTATATTAAAAATATATATTTGAACTTATGAATTTGCAATTGTACCCATTTTTGTGAGCCCTAAGACAGTCACTAGTTTTATAATAGAAATGAATCTGATACCATAGCAATGACAATTAAGAAAGTACCAAATAATATATGTCCTGGACCTTAAAATAGAACTTTTTCCAACCATTAAAAATACTTTTGTCAAGGAATTTTTATTGATGCCAAGAAATCTATTTTTTTAAGATTGTATTTATTTATTTGAGAAAGAGAGAACACGAGCACATACAGCCATGCGCAAGCCTGGGGGAGGGGCAGAGGGAGAGGGAGAGGGAGAATCTAGAACAGACTCCACACTAAGTACGGAGCCCCACGCAGAGGCTGGATCACAGGATCCTGAGATCCTGATCTGAGCCGAAACCAAGAGTTGGAAGCTCAACTGCCTGAACAACCCAGGTGCCCCGAGTATATTATTGAGGGACATAAATTAAGATACAAATATACAGATGCATACACAATAATTTTTTAAGACTGTAACTGGCTTTTTAAAAAATCAATATTTATTCATAATGAAATACACAAAAGGATTATATAATAATAATAAAATAAGCACCAATTTACCTATGGCTCAGCTTAAGAAATAGAACTTTCTCCATACTATAAATCCCTGTGCTTCTGTACCAAATGCTCTTCCTACTGCACCATCCCCTCTCCCAAGCAAACACTGAGGGTTTTTTTGTTGTTGTTAGTGTTTCTTTGCTTTAAAAGGTTTTGCCAGATATGAACATAGCCCATAGCAACATATTGTTTAGCTAATATATTTTTGAGATTTATTTTTTTTAAAGATTTTATTTATTTATTTGAGAGAAAGAGAGCACAGAAGGAGGGAGAAGCAGACCCCGCTGAGCAGGAAGCCTGACGTGGAGCTCGATCCCAAGACCCTGGGATCATGGCCTGAGCTGAAGGCAGACATTTAACCGACTGAGCCACCCAGGCGCCCCTATTTTTGAGATTTCTAAAAGAGGGTCATACTACAAACATCTTTATGTGACTGACCTTTTATTTATAAACTCATCCCCATCTTTACAGTTGTAACAACTCCATGGAAACTTGAGAGTGAGATTCTCTTCTGTTTCAATTAGGGGAATTTCATGACAGACTGCTTGGCCACATTGAATGATACATTTTGTTACACAGTCCTTTTCATTCCAAAGTATACACTGTTATCAGGCAAATGGGTTTGGGTGAGTTAAAGTCCCCATTGCAATGCAGTGCTGATAACTACTGTTTTCCTTGGTCTTTTATACCGTTTGTTGTGTTTACGTCCTAGTGCTGGTCTTCTTCCTTCATTATGAGTTTTCATGCTTGAGTACCTGTATCTTCCTTTCAGATTTGGTTCAGTCAGATCTTTACCAGTTTGCTGTACACATTTTTCCTATGCTTTGACCACAGTTATTCATTGTATATGTTCCCTCCCCATTTTAAGGGGCTCCATGTTATAAATCTGTCTATGAAATTAGGCACAATTAGAGGATAGACCCTAAGATCTCAAGCTATGTATGCCTGAACCTTCATTCTGGTCCAACTAGAACCTTGTTACCTACTAAGTATAATGGAATATCCCTCACAGTTGATACTTCTTTTACTGCATACTTAAATTACACTCATGTTTAGAAACTCAATTAAGTGGCATCTGCTCTAGGAATCTTTAATTAAGTCAGCATGAAATCCTCCATATATTACTCTTGTTTTCTATTACAGTGTTCAGTTCTTCCTTCATGATACCTATATGATGATGACAATGATGATATCTGTCATCACCTCTTAAGATAGTAAAATTAACATCTGATTCCATCTTGAACTTCTATATTGACTGTCATATAATAGGAAACACTAAATATTTGCTAAATTGATTTGAATTTGTATTATTTGTGTAATAAAATGATTTAGCTTTTCAGACCCCCCCTTTTTTTGTACAAAACTGTATGACAGATATTTAAGACATTAAGAACATAGTTCATAACTTTCCTGAAAGGAAATACAAGGTGATGAAAGTAAAAGGATTTCACACACGTTTAGGAAACATCACCTTATACATCTCACCTGGATGCAAAATTGTCTTGACATCCCCACACCAGAGGTGCCATGTTACTAAATATGGCAACATACAGATTTTGTTTGCTTGTTTATTTCTGGTAATTATCTACAATGTAGTCATATTGTCAACCATCTTCTTGTGGCATACCATAAATCTAACCTAGATTTTTGGGTTTTATAGCTTTTGATTGCAGAGAAGGTATGAATCTCATTAAGCAATCATCTTCTTAAATGTTCCTGGATGAATTTAAGATAAGATTTCTGTGTTTTTGACATTGACTCATACATATTTCCTGAAAAATAGTTGTTATTTAACAATAAGTTCTCAAATCAGATTGCCTAATTCAACTCCACTTCATAATGTTCTGCCATTTGGGGCAAGTTACTTAACTTCCATCAGACTCACTTTCCTCATCTGAAAAATCGGGGAAAATAAGAGTACCAGCCTCACGGGTTGTTATAATTTGTACATATTTATGGGATAGCTGGGCACTTAGAACATAGCAAATTCTCTATAAATAAGAATTGATATTGGAGTGTCATGATTACCACATCCTCAAGAGGATTAATTTTCAGATGTGTGCCCTTATTTGTAGAAATAAGATCCATTGATTTCTGCCATAAATGGGAAATGAGATTGCTGGGTCTTTGTACAAAATCATAAATATTTTTATTTTCATAGAAAATAATGATTTTTACAAAGAATCTGGCACAGTGTATTAATTCATGTTTACTTGAGTAATCACTAAAGAATGGCTGTTTACTATTGAGTTATCAATGGGTTGTTATCTAAAGACAGTTTTGTCTTTAATGAAACTCTTGAATCTTTCCCACAGGGTCTTGAGGAGTCCTTCCGTGGGTAGATGGGTTTTGTTTTCTCCTAGAGTACACTAAGTAAAATCTCAAAAGAGGAAATATGTAAATACTGTTAAATTTAGGATACTCAAAGACCAAACACAGTCCTCCAACTTGTGTTTAATATGTAAATAAGCCATCCAGCCACTGAAATCTCTTGAGATGGCATTGATTGTTTCATTTGTTGCCCTGAAACGAGGGGGAAATAAACATTTTCCAATTGATCCCTCAGCAATTTCTCTACCAGGCATTTTTTGTCAGTAGTTTCTTTCCATTCCCCAACCTTTTTTAATTAGGGTGAGAATTCCTTCCTTCCTTCCTTCCTTCCTTCCTTCCTTCCTTCCTTCCTTCCTTCCTTCTTTCCGTCCTTCCTATTTTTTTTTCTTACACCTGCTTTTTGAGTTATTCTCTAGTCATTGACAAAGAGGCATGAAATATCTTTGTTGTCCTCGCTCAGGTAAATTTGTTCAACACTTAGTTCCTTGATGGGGAAGAGAACACATTTTTAACCTTCATATTTGTTTGTGGACAAAAGCTGAAAAGTATAATCAAAGTTTCCTTCTTTCTCAGAGCAAACTGAATGCTTCAATTATTTACTTGATCAATGACAGCAGAAGGACAGCAAGCTCCTTTCTGTCTCTGCCCTGAATCTTTCCTCCATGGTTTTTGCCTCCATGTACTGCTCTATGGATCTTTCAGGGGAGCAGCTAAGGATACTAACAGCAGAGCCAATTAAATCACTTTGACTATTTCACACACACACACACACACACACACACACACACACACACACGGGATATTGCACTTACCTGGACAGAACATTCTCAACAAAATACCCAATTTATGTCTGCTAGGTAGGGAAATTTACACTAAAAACACAGAATAATTCTACACTGAATCTTACAATTCCAAACCACCAATGTCATACACTGTTGTAGAGGAAAATGGCATCCTGGGGAGTTGAAGAATATAACTAGTTGTCCACTCAGGGCCTCCTCATTTGACCATTGTCAGTGTAGAAATGATTTCTATGGAAAGGATTACTTTAACGATCATTTTGATGATGCAATTTTCTTAAGATTGCAACTATTGCAAAACAGAAGTTAGTACAGTCATGGAATTTGTGACTGGTTCTCAAAAGAATAACCTGCCTTTTCTATCACAAGCCACTGTGTGGTTTCTTTTCTCTCTCTTAGACATATTAGTTATTTATTGATGAGTATCAGTATGACAACAGAGTTATTAGCTTGAAACAATATACATTTACTATTCCATAGATTTTGTGGGTCAGAAATCCAGGCAAAGCTTAGTTGGATCCTCTTCTTAGAATCTTACAAAGCAGAAATCAAGCTGTCAGACAGGGTTGTGGCCTTATCTGAGATTTGACGAAGGAAAGATTCTCTTTCAAGCTCATTCGGCCTGTTGGCAGAACTCAGTTCCTCATGGTAGTAGGACTGAGGGCTTCATTTTCTTCTTCTGGGCTGTCTACTAGAGGCTGCTCTAACTCCTAGAGACTGCCGACAGTTCTTGCTATATGGAATTCTCCAAGACAGTTGCTTGTCTTCGCAAAGCCAGCAAGGAAGAGAGACTTGGCAAGGCTATGATCTTATGTAATATAATTGCATAATCACGTACACATAATCAAATCCATTCCATCCACTTTGCCATGTTTATTGGTTAGAAACAAGTCACAATTCCTGCTCAAACTCAAGATAAGAATATCATGGTGGCCACTTTAACAGTCTGTCTGATGTACCAGGGAAATACTTGATAGATTTCAGTGAAATGCAGGCCTAAACCTTATGAAGTCTGTAGAGTAGTAGCCCCAGTGTTTTTGTTGTTCGAGCAGTCTATACATGACCTAATCTTAAAAGTAGTTATATGATTAGACATAAGGTACATGCTAATAAAATCTCATTCTAGTCACTTTTATCACATCAGTAATAAGTGGGCATGTGTAATGGATAGAGTAACTCCCTATGGACTTTAATAGGGTAGAGGGCAAGATTGATTCTAAACTAGCTTTTATTTTCCTTTTAAAAAATAGTTTGTCTAGGTGTACCTGGATGGTGCAGTCAGTTAAGTGCCCTACTCTTGGTTTTGGCTCAGGTCTTGATCTCAGGGTCATGGAATTGAGCCACGAGTCAGGCTCCACAATCAGCATGGGGTCTGCTTGAGATTCCCTCTCCCTCTCCTGCTGCCCCTCTCCCTCAGCCCCTACCTCTCATGCTCTCTCCCTCTCCCTCTAGCTCTCTCAAATAAATAAATAAATCTTAAAAAAAAAAAAAAAAAAGTTTGTCACAGGGCACCCGGCCAGCTCAGTCAGCAGAGCATGTGATTCTTGATCTTGGGGTCATGAGTTCAAACCCACGTTGGGCATAGAGCTTACTAAAAAAATAAATAAAAAATAGTTCATCTCTTCATTGTGTATCACCTTAAAAGTAAACCTAATTCTTGAATCAAAACCAGAGTTACCATTTTAATATTAAGTTTGCCTAAATAAAATAACTGATATTCAACTATTTTGATCCATAAAATAATTTAATATGGGTCAACCTGATACTTCACATGTATTTTGTTTTCTATGTCCAGGGAAAATCCCCACAAAAATACTATTATAGAATAATATACCTTGAATACTTGAAGAAACTGAAGTTCACTGGGATTACGTGACTTGCTTAAATTTATGCTAATAAACACTTAATTAAGAGATAGGATGGATGTTGAGATACAAGTCTGTTGTTCAGAGCCTGTTCTTTTAACTATTATTCTAGGGCTGATTAAAGAAAAACAAGCATAGATTAATTGATTGGTTGATTGATTAATTAATTCTACCAGTGCATTTTACCTAAGATGGAGTTGTTATGTCTTCCTTTTAGCAGTAAAGCATTGAGGAAAGAGAAGGGGTAGGAAGCAAAGACTTACTAGTCAGTATTCTAGTCTAAGTTTGTTCCCCGACTAGTTCTCTTTCAGTTTTAGGTGCTCTTGGTGCTTTTAAGAATTTTTTTTTTTTTTTTGTCTTTGGCATACTACAGTTTCACTATGATATTCTTAATTTTTATTTTTATTTTATTATACTACTTGGTATACATTTTTCCTATCTGCGAAATCATGTCTTTAACAAGTTTCAGGAAATTCCTAATTGTTCTCTATTTAAACATTTAATTTTTTCCATTCTCTCTATTCTTTCCTCCTGAGAATTTGGTAGTATACATGAGCTTGTTCTCATGTTATCCACCATATTTTTAACCTCAAGCTTCCATATTATTTCATACTTTCTTCTGTACTGTAAACCAGATAATTTCTTCATATCGTTTTCCCAGTTCACTGTTTTTGTTGTTGTTGTTGTTGTTGTTGTTTTTAAGAGCAGTTTAGTTTCACAGAAAATTTGAGACGATGGTACGGAGATTTTTCCATTACTCCCTGACCTGACACATGCATAACTTCCTCCATTATCAATATCCCTCACCAGAGAAATATATTTATTGCAATTGATAAATCTACATTGGCCATCATTATCACCCAAAGATTATGGTTTGCATTGGGGTTCACTTTCGGTGTTGTACATTTTATGGATTTGGACAAATGTATAAGAACATGAACCCACCATTACAGCATACAGAGTAGTTTCACTGTCCTAACAGTCTTCTGTGCTCTGCCTGTTTTTTCTGCCCTTTCCCCTAACCCTGAGCAGCCACTGATCTTTTACTGTCTCCATAGTTTTGCCCTTTCCAGAATGCCATATATGTAAATAATATTCCATTGCCTGGATGTATCATAGTCTATTAATCAATTCACCTACTGCAGGACATATTGGTTACTTCCAAGTTTTGGCAATTACTACATTTGCTTCTGCAGATCTCAGACCACATTACCCCCATTCCAGATTCCCAAGTATATGTCATCAAGATTTTAGTTTCATCATCTTCATTTTTCTATTACCTAACTCTAGATGTTCAGTTGTAGTGCTAATATGGACGGGTGCCCACAAAGGCAATCTTGCCTTCCATGGTTAGCTGCATCTCTTCCTTTTTTCCTTTCAATAAGTCTCCTTTTTTATTTAGATCGGAGAAAGGTGATAAAAGCAGTGTTTTTGTAAGTTGCTATGTAGTAACCTAGTCATTCAAATTGTCTCTCATAAAGCTGCAAGCAAAAGTCTCTAATTCAGTTAACAGTCATACAAAACTTCTATCACCAGACAAGCTACCTAGCAAGAATTTTTACAAATATACTTACTATGCCATTTAATTTGCTACATTGCAACAAATTGGAAGATGTTTCGTACATACTTTCTAATAAGAGGAGAGCAGGTTACAGTTTCAAAGATAACATCAGTTCGCATTTTGGTTTAGATGTTGGATGTTTTAATATGATTCAGAAGCTTCCTTCTATTTTGCTTCTTTTTCCTTTGTACATAGCTTGTCATTATATAGAAGACTTCCAAAAAACTAGTCTTACTGTTTCATGTAAAACTCAACCAGATGATACTTACCAAAGTGAAATCACACCTTTGTTCTTTAAGGTCATACCAAATTCCCTAAGTTTCCAGCTTTTTTGAGTACATTTCTTCTCAAAAACAGGTATTTCTCATATCTATCTAAAGGGGAAAAGAAAACTTCCTCCCAGGAGCTTGGAAATGGTTTCAAACTGCCAAGTATATACTAATTCCTCTCAGAATGAAATAGTAGGAATAATGACATAGAGGAGTAGAGTCTATCAGCCATTCAGACTGCCTGATTTAACCTCAGTCATCAGTCAACATATAAATAAGCATTTTTATCTTTGATACCTTCGGTTAATATTTTTCAGAGGAAATGTGGCTTTGGAGTTTTTACGATAGTAGAGATTTTGTAGAAGCCATTCACAAATTCTGCTGCAGCAAGCCAAATTGCCTCTCAACAACAGCCTACCCTTTATTGTGTCTTCTGGCATTTTGCTTTTGTTCCCATCACATATTGTTATTTAGTGACAGTATTATCTCAACAGAAGCACTTGTGGCTGAGAATTCCAACAAAAATTCTATGCCTGAAAATATAAAGACTATGCACTGTATATATTTTTAAGGTTACTAAAAATCCTAAGCCCTTTGTCCTGCTCTTCTCCTTCAGCTGCATCATTCTCCTCTATTTTGAAATTTACCTGTGGCTTACCATGAATATACTTCCTAAAACATCTCTTATTAAATTAAGTATAGTTAGTGTAGGACTAGAATTTCTTCACTCTTTCAAGTTTCATCAAAGAAACATGTTTTCCTCGATACTTGTGGGCAAGAAAGCATTCATGTTTATGTTCGGATAATGCTGGAATTCTAGAACTGGAAAGGTGGAATATGAGAAGCTTGTGGTCATACTAGCTGGCTTTCAAACCTGATGCCTTCTGTCCATTGCCAGAATCATTGGTTACTTTGTCTGAAGGATATTTCCTTCTGCAGAAATTATGCACCTTTAAAAAAGAGACTGTTTGGCTTTGGAACCATAGAAAGGTGACTTTAAAGACTGTAGAGTAGGGGTATTTGAACTTAAGTTTATGTGAGTAATTAAATAATGGAAGGATTTTTTTTATTTTTTAAATTTGGAACATGCAAATATACACAAAAATCAATTTTATGGAAATATTATGGCAGAGTGAAAATTACTGCATTTGAAAATCACAAGAGCTTGTCTTGACTTAGAACTCTGTCACTGACTGTTTTTGTGTTAAGCAAAGTGCTTCAACTTTCTGAAATTTAATATTCATATATGCAAAATGGTGACCTCATGGTAGATTTGTTGGGATAATTTTAAAAAGTAATGCAGTGGAAAGCTTTTTGGTGCATTCTGCACACAGTTTTCAATCAACAAATAATCCAAATAATTCTTTGGAATTCAATTGTCACTAAACAGTTCAGTAATACCTTTTAAGTATTATTGAATATTGAAGACTAAATCCAGAATATTGAAGAAGAAAGAAAAAAGATCCTGTGATGTAGTTTGTATCATAACAATACCTCAAATAGTCCATTTCTCTTAGTGAATAAGTCAAAGAATTAATAAATTATATGACCAATATTTATAATATAGATTGCATTTCTTTTATTACATATAGATGTCTTAAAATAAACTGTTAATTAGGAGAAGCTCTTCTTTATTGATAATCATAGTAAGGAACTGATATTTCATACATTTTGTACAACATTGTTCTCTAAAATTCTATTGAATTTGTGGAAGATAATAATATTTTTTTACGAAAAAATTTTCCCATATCATCTCTCATATCTACATTAATTATGGATTGAACCGTCTGGAGATTACATAAGTTTAAAAATGTTTGATTTGGAATTCTAGTGTTTATAAATACACACAAATTTATAAATAAATGCATTTTTCATTTGCTCAATTATTTATTCATTTAGGGTTCTTTATTAAGTGATTAATCTGTGCGAGCCATTTCTCTGAGCTCTGGGGAAACAATGGTGAAGACGTGAACCACATGTCATTGATTTAGTCTAGAAACTTTGGAGAACATCATTTACTACACAGTACAGTTAGACTATTAACGTTCATTGCAAGAATGAAGTGTAATCTAGGACTTAGATGAGAACTGCTGCATGCACCTAAGAATCAGATAGAGGTGAATTAGAATCTTGGTTCTGCTCTTGAAGTCCATGTGATCTTCAGTGAATTACAAGCCCTTTTCATACCTCAAGCTCATTATTTTCGTGTAATATCACACACACACACACACACATACACACACACACATACATAATGATGTCTACTTCATGAAGGGAATAGAACTAGTAATCATCTTCTTCTACAGTTTCTAAAGACTTATCATTCAATTTCCACAGTCTTTTCCCCTCTGAGCATAATACCAACAATGGGAAACACCCCTCTGAACAGCACACAGACTCAGCAGCCATCCTCAATTTCCCTCACCTTGTCTTTAAGAGTCTGTATATTATTGGTATTTTTTTTCCAATGAAGCCACCTGATTCCATATGCTTAAGCAGGCTATAGAAAATGTTTATTTTCTATCGGAATTTTAATTTGTGAGACTCATTTACCCATGCATCATTGCAAAGACAAGTATGAAAAGGTAACGGCAAATGTAATGATGCATTTTAATGTCTGTGTGTTTACATCTGTTTTCTTAAGACTTTATTCTGAGACTCAGATCGGAAGCTGACCTCAAACACTTTGCATAAAGAGAAGTCTAGAAATGCAATTTGCTATGTCCATTATTTCTGCCAACTTTAGTAATAAGTACTGATGAGCCACACATTTAAGATATACAGCCTAGGAGGCATAGGAGTATCCAATTAGTCCTATTTCTTCTTAGAACTAACAATACTCTTTTATTTGTAACTTTAATAGCTTAATTTTGCTGATATAATTTGAAATGAGCTTAGTCAAAATAGCCTCTGACACCCAAAGATATCAGGTTTTGCTTCCACTGAATTTATTTTTTAGGTCCCTTATTATCTCAAGTTACAGCATGGCAACTAGATGACTTTATTTGCATTTACTAAACTTTCAGAACGTGTGCAGTTTTGATAGCTCATAATCTTACTGGAATGAGGGCATAAGGAATTAGATGGTTGCTAGGTGTTTATAGTTTCCTAAAAGGAAACTGGTTTTATCATTTTTTTTCATGTACTTTTAACTAATCAATGAGCATGTTTGTCTTAGAAAAACATCCCTGACAATCACCATGAAAATAGGTAGTACTCTGGGAAGACTCAGAACTCATACTCAATAGCATTTAATGTTTCTCCGCTTGCCCCTGTAAAGACACCAGGATTCTATTTTGCTGACAAAGGCATATTTCCTAAGATGATTCCAGTTACCATTACCCCAGTATTCTATTAAAAATACATTGTAGAAAAAATAGCATAATTTGTTGGAAAAATTAGAGTATAATCACCTGAGGGACTTGTGTCTCCTTGGACTCCCTGAATCTCAATTTTATCTCTGGAACTGAACAGATATGGAATTGATATCCACAATGGAAAAATCTCCTAGTGGAGTTGAAACTTTATATACTGGATATGATCTTTTAGGTGCTAAAAGTATGTGGGTTTGGAGAAACATTATAACAACCAATAATATAAGTCAAGAAAGACAATCAGGCAAGGGAAGTTGAGTTCTTGAACATGTATGTGGTGCCAATAATAGGGGGTAATTTATGCAAGCAGTAAGTGTCAACCAAGACCCAAAAATATAACCCTATACTATACTGTGCGTTTGTAACAGGTGTGCACAATCATTGGCATTATTGGTACATGTAGTATTAACTATGAAGTCAAACGGGCAATAGCAGGAGGGACGTCTGCAAGGCTCTGGCCATTGGGCTACATTTCAAGGGTAAGGACAGAATTCTAAGACAGATCCAGCAAAAGACCAATGTAATGAGGAGATCCACCTAGCAATGAAGAATTCAAGTTACCGAAATAAAGTAGAAAGTGATGCATTATTCTCATGGGTAAACCAGAAATCTAGTTACTAGAATTAGCCCAAGGCCAGAGCTGGACTTTCCATGAACAGGAAGGTGTCAGTGGTACCATCTGTGGAGATAAAAGGAATTTGGGGGTTAAGAAACCATGCAGGACATGATAATCTATCCTGAGTTTAGTTAACTTTCCTTTACTGTTCAGCTATCTTTTTATTTCTGCTTTTCCTTCTTTCTCTTTCCCACTATATTTTTTTAATCTTGTCAAACGAAGAAGTCAAAATTTGTGAATCTGAGATCCCTACTGATTCTATAAAATATTTCTAAGACATAGCAATTTTTAATTTTATGATATAGGAATTAAAGTTTGATTTAAATATTAGTTATACCAGTGCCATTTTTTCTAGTTTGCTTTGAAATAAATGTGATTTTTAAAAATTTGTTTTTTAATAGTTAATTAAGTTTCTGTTTTACTTCTTGTTTCTCACTGAGTTTTCTATAAGTCAGTTCTCAATAACAGAGGTTAATGTTAAAGAACCAATTAACATGTGTTACTCACTGTGTTTAGGAATGCATGTGTTTCATGTGTTAGCTCATTTAATTATCTTAACAAAAATCATAATTTTTGTTGGTGAGGGTAGATGTTAATAATATCAGACCAAGAAATTGAACGTTAGTAAAGGTAAGTAAAAACCTCAAGGTGCGCAGCCATGTCATTTGATTCCAAAGACTCCCTCCTTAAACTAGGTCTCGCTGACCCCTCTATGTAAAAGCCCTCTCTCTAACTTGAAACAAAATAAGTTATTGGTTAACTGAAACAGTCAAGGAAACTTTATGAATAGTGATTTCTTTAACTCCTTTAGTTGTCGCTTCCAAATTGTAATCAACTTTTCCTGAAGTAATTTAGTCCTTATCTAAAATGTCATTACCTCTTAATCTTGTTTTCATATATCTTACAACAATCGAGGCCTGGCATTGTTTTGCTTTGGGTTTTCATTTATATATGCTTGCAGGCAATGAAATACCACCTTGTACTTATCTGTCTAAACTAAATGACCCTGATTCCTTAGGTCTCTACAAATAAGTCCCTTCTCTTAAGTCTCTAGAATTTATTTTCCTTCTCCTTCTTTTTAATTTTTTTTTTCTTGAATCACTCCTATTTTTCCAGACCTACATTAAAAGCAGAAACCTAAACTAAGATTGTTATTTGTTAGGCTCAATTCAATGGATGTATGAATTAACAGTATATCTTTAAAACTATTCAAGTAAACAATTTTCATCATAAATTTAACACATGCAAATTTAAACAATTCTAGTAATTCCCTCAAAAAATTAAAAAAAAATTAGCTAATCACCTACCCTTCCAGAACTCAGAAAAAATGACCATTTTTAGTTGTATACTTTGAAAGGTTAAAATATATATTTTGGCATATTAATTTTCAGTCCTTTTTCTGTGTTGCTCTACTTAAGGCCATCCTGTGTATAATCTATATTTTGTTTTTGATATTAAACATTCTGCCATAAGTATTTTCCTTTATCAAAATTGCATTAGTAACATCAATTTAATTATTGTATAATAGTTCATATGTGGGTAGAGTAATTTACTTAAATTATTCTTCTTAAAAAATGTAGGTAATTTTCAATTTTTCCATCTGGCAAATAATGACAAAGATTTACATTTTAATTTTTTTGTGCAAAACATTTTTTTTTAAATTTTCCTGTATCTAAGATAATTTCTTTAGGATAAATTCCCACAGCAGGAATCCTTGGGTCAAAAGAAATGAAAATTTTGGAGTCTTGATGTTTATTTTCGTATTGCATTGGACAATGGTTGTTCTAATCTGCCCAGTACCAATTTGCCCTCAGAATTTTTTTTTTAATATTTATTTATTTATTTATTTATTTATTTATTTATTTGAAAGAGAGAAGAAGATACACGTGAGGGGTGGGGAGGGGCAGAGGAAGAGAAACAGAGAGAATCTCAAGTTGACTACCCGCAGAGTGGGGAGCCTGACACAGGGCTCCATCTCAGGACCTGAGATCATGACCTGAGCTGAACCAGGAGTCCAGTGCTCAACCGACTGTGCCACCCAGGTGCCCCGCCTTCAGAATTAAAAAAAAAAAAATTTACTTATTTATTAGAGAGAGAGAGCACAAGCAGTGGAGAGGGAGAAGCAGGCTGCCCATTGAGCAGCGAGCACAATGTGGGGCTCGATCCCAGGACCCTGGGATCATGATCTGAGCTGAAGGCAGATGCTTAATTGAGCCACCCCGGTGCCCCTAGATTTTGAAGTAACAGTATCAACTTGGCTCTTTGGTTTTTGCCTCATCATTCTCACACTCTTTTCTATTTAAGTTTTCATTCCCATCTTTGTTTTGTGTTGACCATATTTTTGTGTTTTCTCCCTAATCTCTATGAGGCTTTCAAACACCAAATTTGCTTCTTTTTCTTTATTATCACTGAAAGCATAGGTTGATATTTCTTTAACTACTATAAATTTTTTCAGTAATTGATAGTAGGAGACCTTTCAAAACAGATGTCAATAAACCCATACAACATTTTTTAAAGCAGTTTTGTTGAGGCATATTGTGTATATCATAAATTTAACCAAAATATACAATCCAGTGATGTTTAGTATATTTACTGAATAGTGCAACTATCACCCTGAATCAATCTTAGGCTATTTTCATGACCACAATAAAATTCTTCATACCTACTTATTGTTGCTACTTACTCCAAACCCGAGCCTCAGGAAATCGCTTATCTATTTTTTTCTTTTTTTCAGTCTCTTTAAATGTGCCTTTCAGAACATTTTATGTAAGTGGAATCATACTGTATGTGGTCCTTTGTGCCTGGCTTCTTTCATTTAGCATAATTTTTTTTTAGTTTAATTTATTAATTTATTTTTTGAGAGAGAGCAG
>NW_024426885.1:58216096-58242537 GCF_017311325.1 Ursus maritimus
CAGGAATGGAGGGGGAGAGGGAGAGGAGAGAGAGAATCCTAAGCAAGCTCTGTGCTCAGCTCAGTGCACAGCCAGATATGGGGCTTGATCTTATGACTGTGAGATCATGACCTGAGCTGAAACCAAGAGTCGGTCGCTTAACCAACTGAACCACTCAGGTGCCCCAAATTAGCATAATGGTTTTGAGGCTTATCCATGTTATAACATCTATCAGAACTGCATTCTTTTCTATGGATGAATGGTATTCCATTGTGTGAATATACCACATTTTTATTAACTATTCATCCATTGATGAACATTTGGGGGTGTTTCTATGTTGGGGCTATCATGAATAATGCTATTATCAACATTTGTTTACTTTTTTTTGCATGGACATATGCTTCATTTTTCTTCGATATATACCTAGGAATGGAATAAATGGATCATATGGACTCCTAGGTACAACTGCTTGAGGGACTAGTAGACTGTTTTACAAAGTGTTTTACATTCCCACCAGCAATATATAAGAGTTCTTTGTTTCTTCACACACTTGTTAATATTTGTTATTCTCTAGCTTATTTATTATGGCCATTATAGTGGATATGAAATGGTATCTCCTTGGGATTTTAATTTGCATTTTCCTAGTGACTTATGACTTTGATATTTTCATGTGCTCATATAACAAGTTTTTGAGTCTTTCTTGAAGCTGAGTAGTGTAACAGTTAAAACTTGAAGTTCAGATTTAGTCAGACATGTTTCAAAGCCCAGTGATCCCTCTAATCACCTCTGGGTGAACATCCTGACCACCCTGAGTTGCAGATTTCTTTCCCATAAAAAGAGAAAAGCAATACCTGGCTTATAGTTCTTTGGAAGATTAAGTTATGCAATGTGTATAAAATGGCTAGCTGATCAGACAAACTCAATAAATGATAGTTACTGTTCTCATCCATAAGTTTATCCGTATTTATCTTTTTGATAGATGCTTAAAAGCAGCAATTCTCAAACTTTTTGGTCTCAGGACTCTTGTAGTCTTAAGAATTATTTAAGACTCTGAAGAACTTTTGTTATGTGCATTATATTTATTGATAGTCCTTGTATTAGAAATTAAAATTGAGAAACTTTAAAAATATTTATTTTTGAAATAACTCTAATTAAACTCATTATAAGTCCAATAAATAACATTTTATGGAAAATAACTACATTTTCAGGATAAGTAATCTAGTGAAAAGGATGGCATTGTTTTACATTTGTGAATCTATTTAATGTTGTGCTCAATAGAAGACAGCTGGATATCTGCTTCTGCATTGACTTTGTTGTGTCATTGCTTCATGTAGCCTCTGGAAAAAATCCAAGGAAACTCATGCAAGAATAAGTGCAAAAAAGGCAAATAAAAGTGTTATTATGAAAACAGTTTGACTTTGCAGATGCCTTGATGGGTTCTCAGGGACCACACCTGTCCCTGAAGCCTTGGAGCATACTTTGAGAAACATTGCTGTCAGAGATATAATGGAGTTTTCCAACTCAGTTAACTAGACTCTGATTATACTCAGTACTTTGTGCAGTGTGAATGATTTGGGACTTACTTTTGAAGAAAATCAATTATTGGAAAGGAAATGTGACATTTTTGAAAGCAGGGAATTGTGTAAGTAGACAATATTCCCCCTCGCAAAAAAAAAAAAAAGTGTGTGAAGGAAGACTGTTTTGGGCAACTGGCACATAACTGTGGGGGTGTTAATGAGGATTGTCTTAAGCTATATGATAATTCCTGAAAGACAGAGACTGTTTCATAGATTTTTAACTTCTTGCAGTTCTTTTTACATAAATAAGACTTCCGAGGTTATTATCGAATAGCTAGACAATTAAAGGATGGCTAAATTTTGGATAGTCAGAAATTGGATACGAATAAAGAAAGTATGTATTCACTTATCTTCCATTTTTTTGCAAGCAACCAATGAAGTGGTTGTTCTACATTTTTATTTTTATTTTTGTGCTTAGAATCATGCCCCATTTAACCAGCCATGCAATATCTATTTGATGATAACAGCTAAATTCCAAAATATTGTATGAGAATTTCTGATGAAAACTGGCATGAGGAATAGCTTGTATATTATGAGTCCAAGTAATTTAGTAATTTAATGTACAGTCAAATTATTTGCATTTAATGACTCACAGGATGTTATATAAAGTGAATAAAATTTCTTAAAAATTAAGTTTTGAATTTGAAAACACCAGAAACTTTCCAAGTGTGTTTGATATAACTCTCTTCCTTTCAGAAAAAAAAAAATTAAATTGTCTCATCCATTCGGGTGTGTGGCATATTCACTCATTCCTTCATTTACATCCTGACATATGATAGTGTTTTTCTAGGTCTTTTATTATTTTATTTATTGAAATATGAGCAATCTTTAGGTTCTCCACAGGTAAGACAAGTGGCTTACACAGAACACTATTCCATATATATTCTTTTTAAAAAAGACTTACTTATTTTAGAGAGAGAGCGAGAGCGAGAGAGCGTGTGTGAGTAGGGGGAAGAGCAGAGAGAGAGAGAGAAGCAGATTCCCTGCTGAGCAGGGAGCCTGATGCAGGGCTCAATCCCACAACCTGGAGATCATGATCTGAGACAAAATCACATGTCAGAAGCTCAACCGACTGAGCCACCCAGTCGCCCCATCCCATATTGTATTCTATTACGTACTTAACAAAATGGACCATGACCTTCCAGAAAAGAAATCCTGTGATCATTAGGAAGGACTTCTCTATAAAGAATAAATCTGAACTGCAATGATTATAAAGGAAACATCAGATTAGTATTATTATTATTTTTTAGTGAGTAAAGAGTTTGGATTCACATGGATTCAGAATGCTTGAAAATGGCAGGAAAGTACCATCGGATTGCATCTAGGTACCCTTCCCCATGCTCAGGTTTCTGGTCTCAGCTGTCACTTGACACCACTTTATCTAGGGATAATTAAAGACAGTGGATCCTTAGGCTGGAATATTACTTCTACCATTTATTAGTTTTACAACTTGGAAAAATGATCACTTATACAATGGGAATAATAATGCTTACCTTGCAGCTTTCTTATAAGGAGTAAATATAATGCATGGGAAGCACTCAGCACACTGCCTGATCCCTCGTAGGCCCATAAATAAATCATTGATATCATTATTGATCCTCGTCCCCCAGATACCTATGTTCTGACAGAGATTACACTTGAAATGCTATTGACATGGTGCAGTACCAATATTGGAGAATGGCTGGCTGAAAGGAGGTCTTACATTCCTGTCATTTAAATTCTCTTATTGGAAATAATCTTATCTTCCATATTTTCAAACCTTCTTTCCTGAGCAAATAACTATGGCAGCTCTTTCATAAAATGATTGATGGTAACAAACAAAAAGGATAACAGATCAAAATTATGAAACATTGATATGCTCTGAAGTGCTTCCAGACAGAAAAATCTTATAGTGCAAGAGAGCAAAATAAAATGAAAGAAAACCATTGCATTTTTCAATCGGTGCATAAAAATGTAAAATATAGAAGATTATTCTTGATAAAGTTTTCAGCTAATTTAGGTTTAAAAGCTAAGCTTAATTCTCTTTACCTTTTCTTTCTAAACATCAATATGCACAAAGGAAATTAAAAAAATATAATGTAGAGTTCTAAGAGTACACCTGAGAATTTTTAAAGCCTTGCATAAGATTAGAGAGGGTATTTTTAAGGGAAAATGGATAAGAGAATTGATTCTAGTTCAAAATTTGAACTACAATGGTGAAGAAATAATATGCCACATGTGTAGAGGAATTTCAGGATTTTTTTTTTTCTCCCTGGAGAACAGTCTTAAATTCTTTAGGTTCTTAACACTTTAATGTATCCACTTTCATATGGGTATTAGATAAACAACTGCAATCTCAGGATCTTTTTGTGCCAAATATTTTTTTGACAAATAATGCAAATAGAAAGTAAATGTTCCTGTCGAGTTAATGGTTTGCAATAAATGACTATTTTCCTACTGTGAAGAACATCGGCTCCATATGTAATATAATTATTCACTGTACACATAGAAAATTGATGGCAGGAGCATTGCTGTTTGTCATGTTCACAGTTGCCAGCTTTTAAACTTTTACTTTCTTACCATTACTTTGCAATCAAATTTACTTGTGTGGCTTTGAAATAAATGCTAGGTCACATTTAGTTAGTTGGATTTTGACATTGTTTTCCAAGAGTCAAGACGTGGCTGAAGTTCCCGCGGGCCTAAAAATAGCTCTGAAACAGAAGTGTACACCCTGGGGACATGATTACCATTGTGGGCATGCAATTGTATTTTCAACACAATTAGCTGCCTAACTGTGTGACCGAACTTTTCTATGTATTTGCACACATAAGTAATTATGATGGAATTAAAGTCTAAAGCGCTCTATGCCAACATTGTTTTCTCCTATGAAGCAAAGTAAAAACGTATATTGAAAATAAGTCTATTTTAAACTTATTTGTTGAGTGAACCAACATTTAAAAGGAACTTTTTTTTTCATTTTTTAGTAAAAAGAAAAGATAATAGAGACTACGAATAAATATGAAAACATTTGTAACAGGGGCTAGCATCCCCCACATGTACATTTAGAGTACATGTAAAAATATGAATTTATAAATCTGTATTAATATAAGGTACATGTCAATTAATGACTATGTTATAGGTGATCTTTATTTAGAGTGATGATTTGTAGTGTCTGTCCTTCAGTGTACTGCGTTCCTATCACCGAAGCAGCGTTTGAGTTACTTACATTAACTTTGCAACTTGTATGACTCATGCTTTAGATCTCTGTATTTTCCGTGAATCCAACTCGGAAATGAACACTTAATACATCACTTCGTACACTCTTTAGATATGAATTTGCCCTTTATACCAATCCCATAGATGGAGGCCAAGCTGTAAGGCGTTTATAAGGACCACCTGTGCCAAATGTCAAGCTAGCACATCTGCCTTGAGAGAAACTGCTGTTGGTTATCTAGGTGAAGCATGTGCATGAGGAATGATGCGCGCATTGTAAGGATAGAGTGAAGTACAGCAAGTAGATCCAGTATCAGTTTCTTTCATTTTATTCATTTCTGCTATTTGAAACATTCTCTTCTAAATGTCAGAAGGATCTTTTAAATCATTATATATTGCCTGGTAAAGCACTGTGAATTGCAATGTAGTCATTCACATTCCAGTATTCCTTTTTAAATGATAAAGGCCACTCCATATTTGGATTATTTGGATTGAGGTGGTTCATTTTAGGAAATTCTGAGTTAATTTTCCAAAGTTTGGATCAATTACTTTAAACAATGCGGGCATTTAAAATTGAGTAATTGGCGTTTTCGGCCATTTTTTAAAAGGTGTCTCATTTCATGCATAGTTGAGTGCGATTTTGGCTGTTAAATCCCTCTGCTCCACTGAAACAAGCACTTTAATTCAGCAATCTGAAAATCTTCAATAATAGACATTGCCCTGCCCTTTTGCTCTCAGCACTTCAACTATTCAGTTTTCTCATTAAAAAAAAAAAAAAAACATATAAGTATCTCAAACAGATGGTCCTCAGTCCTAGGCTTAACGATCTCTAGTATCAGGACCCCATTTGGACCCCCTTCGGTAATTCTTGTGGCTAAACAGCTCAGAGTCCAGAAGTCATTCCCTATGACTTAATCTGAACTGCCTTAATGAATTGGATTTGCTTGCGGGGTAGAGACTGAGTAGGTGAGAATCTTCCTCAGAACAATCCTTCATTGTCTTCATTAAAGACAGTTCATAAAAAAAAAAAAAAACATTTTTTTTTCTGCAAAGACTTAACTCATCTTTATTCATTTGTATTCTTTGAAATGACAAAATCATTTCTGTCCTTCAAGTTTTGCAAATAGAAGGTGCTCAGTACATTTTTAATGTTTCTTTTTTTGATCCATTAAAATGCAGAAACCAAAACTGTTACTACTAAAAAACAAACAAAAACAAAACAAACAAACAAAAAACACCATAAGGTAGTAGTAGAGGGACTTACAGTCATTCCTGATTATTTTAAGTGTATTTCTACTCTTGACTTTTGTATGCCTATACCAGTTTTTTGGTTTGTTTGTTTAGTCCCCAAAGACTCAAAGGGACTTCTCTGGAGATTTATGGAACTCTTTCTCTGTATAGCTTCCTCTTTTCTTATACAATGTCCTACAAATCTAGGTACTACTCTTCTGCCAGATCTGACCTCTCTCAACAGCTGAGTAAGACTTCCATGTTTGGGTTTTCCCTCCCTGCGACTAGGTCCAATAGTGACTCCCATGTTTGGTTTGTAGAATTGTAATAGCTCTGTATTTCTTAGAGAATATTTTCTGAAATATAATTATTCCCGTGCCTCCAGTATGTGATTGGGTCAGGTAGGGGTTTTGCTCAATTCTACATTAGTTCCTTTTAAATCTCTAAATCTGGTTTAAGAATCATGATATACTCTTCTGGCTGAAGTATACAAAGATAGAAGTCTATTGGATCCTCAACACTGGAGAGCAATGATTGCAAAAAAAAAAAAATGAATCATGATATACTAACTGAAGCAAACTGATGACCAACAGCACGCATCAGGTTAAATGATGGCTTCCCGTATCATTTTGTCTTCTGGTATCATTATGTCCGTACAACAGACATACAGGTAGCAAATCGAAAGATCTCTTATGTAACACTTGATTAAATACAAGTGATTTGAATGTAGAGAATAGATACTAAATGTGGCAATTTAACTTATTGATACATTATATTTTGTGCTTATTGCTGTTGGAATTATTTTTTTTACCTCTTCTATCATTAAAAATACATTTCAAAACATTAAAAGGAAATCAGTTGTGTGGTATCTTACCTCAGAGGCTTCTGTGCTGCAGAATGAAAACAGGAATGACCAGGTACCCATAAGCCAATTAACTTCTTATTTGTTTGTTCAAGTCTGGGCTCAGTTTAGGGGATTACCGTGGATTGTTCTGGAAGGACAATGTGAGTGTTTGGATTTTAGGGGATGGAAGTGATGAGATAGGAGAGAGGCTTTTGAGAGAGTTCATGCCACATTGGTGCTTGGGCTGAGGGAGACTTGAGTTTTGCAAAGCAGCTTCCTGTTCTCTCACACTACCCTTGGGAGTGGTGCATCTGATGCAATGAGCCATTCAATGCAAGCAACTTAGACCACCTTAACATTCCCATCAGCTAGACTAAACTTAAGACAGGTTTCTTCCTGTCCTTGACTTCCTTTTTCTTAGAACATTTTCTTTAGAAAACTTGCCATTGTAAATTGTTTCTCTGTCCTTTGAGATGTAAATTTTCTCTCAGCCTCCAGCCAGTTTTACAACATAGGAATGCCTTTTTCAAAGACCTAGGAACCATCCCTTTGAAATGTAGTCATCAAAAAAGCTAGCACCCCAATCTCCCTCTGAGGGCAGGTAGGGACCTCTTTAATCGGCACTAATTAGCAAACACAGATGGCTCAGTCACACTGACATATACGCTGGTGCTTTTCCACTCTCTCAGCCCAGCGCTTGAAAACTCTCCAGCCTTTCATTTCAGTGAAGTTGTGTTCAGTTCTCTACTGAAGTCTCTGTTCTTTACTGCAGTAGCTCAAATAAAATCTGTCTTGCCATTTTTGACGTGTCCAGTATAATTTCTCTTGAACGCAGGTCTTTATGTTTTGGCAAAAATCTATTTTCCTCAAGTTGACACTAAAGTGGAGGTGGCAATATACCATTAGCAATATTCAAAGATCAGAGTGTTCTTTCCAAGGTCCTTTCTGGAGGATTCAGAACTGAGGTACTCCTTCCATGATCTTGCATAACTTCCTCTTAGATGTTCTTTTTCCAGGATTTGTTCTTTCCCTGAGAATTGTTCTTTGCAAGGTCTTGTGGTGTTTCTTCTCTTCATTTAAAGATTAGTACTCAGCAAAAGACTCAAGGGGGTCCATGTGGCAATTTTTGAAATTTTTTCTGCATAGCTTCCTCTTCCCTGGTATAGTGTCACAAATTCCAGCTACCTTACTTCCTCCAACTGAACTTTGATCCTTGACTATCTTTTCAAGGATATTTGTTTAGTAATCATACTAGAAAGACGTTCTATCTCTCCTTAGCAAAAGTCAGATTTTTTTCACAGTCTATTTATATATAGATGATATATAATAAAGATAAAGGATATTATGTTTATATTCAGAGATATGCAGAATAAAAAAAAAACAAGTGAATAACTAGGCATGTGTGAGTCTTCTTTTTTATGCAATTCAGTCAACAGTATCCACTTCATCCTGGACATTTAGTTTGCTTCTATTTCAAATGTAAATGCTTGAAAGGGATAATCTAAGAATCAGGTGTCTACTCCTGAATTATTCAGTTTTGTACAAGAGTGCAAGGTCATATATCACAGCTTGGGCACTAGGGAACTCTTATAGCAATGCACATTTCCATTGGTTCAGCATAATCAAAGAGTATTATTTGGGGCTTTTTGGTATCAGTGAGAAAATGTTAAAATATAACTTTTTAAAAGTTTATTGTGCACATAAAGTACTTTAATAAGGTAAACATACTTTGAGAATGTAAAAAAATGTCTTATATTTTTGATCATGGAAAAGAAGTATTTTGAAACTTAAATCATGGCATTTAGTAGTTCTTATAAAGGAGAATTCACTACAAGAAAAAAACACTATATGCAAGTAACTATATATTTATAGCACAAGAAAATATTAAAACTAAACAATAAATTGAATTATTGATAAAAAATTGAATCACTCCAACACAGCTGAATTTTATATCAGTTTTCACTTTCTGATTTTACCAGTATTTTACTTTACACTATAAGAAGTTACTTTTTAGGATTATTAGCAAATCTAGTCCTCTTCCACCACCAACCTTTGAACGTCAGCAATCTACTCAGACATACATCTATCTCTAATTGTTATTTTATTTGTCTAGTTACTTGATAGAATGCACAAAATCTTTTTTTTTTAAGATTTTATCTATTTCTTTGAGAGAGAGAGAGAGAGAATGAGAGAGAGAGAGCATGAGGGGGGAGGGTCAGAGGGAGAAGCAGATTCCCTGCTGAGCAGGGAGCCTGATGCAGGACTGGATCCTGAAACTCCAGGATCAGGACCTGAGCCAAAGGCAGTCACTTAACCAACTGAGTCATCCAGGCACCCATAGAATATACAAAATCTTGACCCCAAAAGAAGCATGATTTTTCCTGAATTATTTTTGGCAGAAAGCTCCTCCAACATGTGATTACTAATTTTTTTTTTCAAAATCGAATTTTATTTTTTTATATCTTCAACAAAGATGGCCCAAAATAATGAAAAATCGTTGATTCGGTTTGGAGTTTGGCCACCACAAGGCCAAGGTGCACTATTCAAATTTTTGTATATGTGAACAGGACCCCTGCAGCTGTGAAGAGGAGAGTCTAGCCAGGGTTTGTGATGGCCTTTACCTGGAAGGCAAACCATTGCATTTGAAGATGGAGGTATTACATTCTTGATGCCATACAATAATGTAAATATGATCTTAAGAGGCCAAAAGTTTGGAAAATAGTTATATTAACTCACTTCTTTGCACAAGAGGTTTTCTTTCAGTCACTTTATCTAAACATACCAGTATATTTGAGAAGCTTCATTTTATATTATTGTTCCTTCTTTCTGTTTGTTCCTCCTTTGTCCACATTAACATTATTTTTCCCACTTCTATGATGTTAGAAGTATCTGTTAAATTCTAAGTTCAAAAGAATTTTTACAAGTATATTAGAAGACATGAAATATTATATATAAAAGAGATTTTTTTTTAATGTCAGGAACAAAAAGTCTCAGGCTAGGGGAAGGAAGAGGAAATCAAGACCTACACTGAAGTCTTAGTGATATGCAGAGAGCCACCTGTGAATATCTCCTCTTCCATGGGCAACTGGTGGCCCATGGCTATGGAGATAGCCCAAGGGGCCAGGAACTGACAAAGACAAGGATTTATAAGATTCGCATTCAATTTACATTGGTCGAATGCCTATTTTGTTATAGGTGGTACCTAGTCACTTTAACATATGTTAATTCAGCATTATTTGAAGCCAAGAAATATATCAAAAGGAGCAATGTGCCAACAGGCCAGAAGCAGGAAGAATTAGAATCAAGTAGGCAAGAAAAAAATGGTGTATAAAAGGTACAATGTAAAGCAAAGCCAAAGATCACAACTAGAGAGAGAATTGGAGGAATTAAAGTGACAGCCTAAAGCCAGACAGCTGTGACTAACCAGTAAAAAAGATCTTCATAATGATGATGATGATAAGGATGATCATGATTATGGTAGCTAATACCTATGCATCGAGTGCTACACAAGGCATTTTATATTCAGTGCTGCATCAGAGCTCACTACAATCCCACAGTGTAGGCGAAATGTAGGTTTGATGATAGGTCAAAGTCCCAGCTTTATTATTGGTAGCTGGACTGGAGAATGCAATGAATCCTATGAATCAACTTGACTCCTAATGGCCTTCTTAATAGGTTTCTCTCAGACTTAAATTCACCCACCCAGCTGCAGTCACAGGCTGAACATCTATCTACTCCCACCAAAGAGAGAAGAAAAATTAGGTAAGGTGTATATTTGCCATTTTCTCAGTCTTACAAATAGATACATACTCTCTTCCATGAAGAGTAGGAGTAAGGAATGGAAGAAAGTCAGAAGTTTCAGTTAGAAATTGCATTTGAGTGCTAGTAACTGGCATTCCCCAGAAGTGACTTAAACAATGCAGTGGCTTATTTTTCTTTCAGGACAAAAAAAAAAAAAAAAAAAAAAATTGGAGGTAGCTGGTTGCTGGTATTAGAATATCAGTACAAGAATGCTGTGATATTTTTGTGCTTTGACGTTTTTCCAAGGAAGACATATAAATGGCCAAAAAACACATGAAAACGTATTCAACATCACTAATTGTCAGGCAAGTACAAATTAAAACCACAATGAGATATCACTTTACACCTGTCAAAATGGCTAAAATAAAAAACACAAGAAACAAGTGTTGGCTAGGATGTAGAGAAAAAGGAACCTCATGCATTGTGGGTGGGAATGCAAATTGGTGCAGCCACTATGGAAAACAGTGTGGAGGTTCCTCAAAAAATTAAAAATAGAACTACCCTATGGTCCAGTAATTCTGTTACTGGATATTTACCCAAAGAAAACAAAAACAGTAATTGGAGAAGATATATGCACCCCAATGTTTATTGCAGCATTATTTGCAATAGCCAAGAATGGAAGCAGCCCAACTGTCCATCCATAGACAAATGGATAAAGAAGATGTGGTCTATATATATAATGGAATATTACTCAGCCATAAAAAGAATGAAATCTTGACATTTGAAACAATGTGGATGTATCTAGAGGGTATAATGCATAGTGAAATAAGTCAATCAGAGAAAGACAAACACCTTTTGCCTTCACTCATATGTGGAATTTAAGAAACAAAACAAATGAACAACAAAGAAGAACCCAATTTCTTAAGCATTTGCTACCTTTTTTCTTTTTATTAGGAATAACTTGAAGACTTGGGGATCGTAAGCTAATAGGGAAAGGATATTGAATTAAGAAAAATAGTTCTTGAGGTGCAATGATATAAAGTCAAAATGCTATTGGGGTTCAGAGCCCTTTTTTTAAAAAAAAATTTTTATTAAGTTATGCTAGTCACCATACAGTGCATCCTTAGTTTTTGATGTAGTGTTCCATGATTCATTGTTTGCATATAACACCCCGGGCTCCATGCAATATATGCCCTCCTTAATACCCATCACTGGCCTATCCCAACCCCCCACCCTCCTTCCCTCTGAAGCCCTCAGTTTGTTTCCCAGAGTCCGTAGTCCCTTGTGGTTCATTCCCCCTTCTGTTTAAACCCCCCATTCTTCCCTTCTTCTCCTACCGATCTTCCTGCTATTTCTTATGTTCCATAAATGAGTGAAACCATATGATAATTGTCTTTCTCTGCTTGACTTATTTCACTTAGCGTAATCTCCTCCAGTCCTGTCCATGTTGCTGCAAATGTCGGGTAATTGTTCTTTCTGATGGCTGAGTAATATTCCATCGTATATATGGACCACATCTTCTTTATCCATTCGTCTGTTGAAGGGCATCTTGGCTCCTTCCACAATTTAGCTATTGTGGACAATGCTGCTATGAACATTGGGGTGCGTATGGCCCTTCTCTTCACCACATCTGTATCTTTGGGGTAAATACTCCTTTTAAGCTAGTGATTTGTTTTCAAAATATGTTATGGGATTGCAAGCATCAGAATCATTTCACCAAATACCTGGGTATGGAGGCTGGTAACTGCACTATAAGAAGCTCCAAACAGCATTCACATGTGCATGGTAAGCCTTGGAACCTCTCTGAGAGGATGGCATTACTTCCATCTAAGCATGGAAACATTTTTGGAGGAGGATGCATTTAAGCTAGTTTTAGAGCATAGGGACGAGCTAGAAACATGAAAATAACAGTTCACATGGACAGAATTGGTTGAGCAATGACAAAGTATGTGGCACATGGAGATCAGGGAGAAAAATCAGAGGGCACAAGAGAGCTGGGAGCAATCAAACTGAAATGAGAGGAGACCATAGTAATTGGTCTCAGATGATCACAAGGGCAGAATATAAAGAAAGATGGGAGCACTGGACTAAAAGACACACACATAGGTATAGAGATCATATTGACTTGTAAGAATGTATAATATGCGTTATTTTTAGAAGAAAATACCACTTCTCCAAATTAGTATGCGTGCATGTGTGTGTGTGTGTGTGTGTAAAATTATTATTTTTTTAACTCAGCAACTACATCTGCAAATGAACTTAGTCAGCTGATTACAGTAACTATTCATAGATGACTTGGTTCCAGGGACAAAGGGCAAGGTAAAGCCCCAATATCCCACTGGGTCAGCTGCAAAAGATGCTTCATGGGAAAAAGAAATTAAGGCCTCCATGCAGAGAAGGGTCTGAGGTGAGATTAAAACTTTCCAAGAAGTATTTCCAACTATATTCTACAAGGCTTTTGACCTCTGTTACATTTTTCTTAGTGTATGGTCTGTATAGTTCCTAAAATGTACTTATTTAATGAATCTCAACCTTTCTGAAATAAAAGAACCTATTAGCGAGTGTGATTACATACTACTCTCAATTGCATTATTTGATGAACATAGTTGGGAGCTTTTGGAGATCATTTTCATATCCTTGGCAAATGGAAAATTCAGATGTCCTTTCCTACAAGCCACATTAGAAATAAATCACAATACATTCCTAGACTGTTCATGTCATTGACATTAAACCAAACTAATTTGATAAGTTAAAAGGGAATTTAGCAATGCTTGTTACAAGTATTTCTACAAAAATTTTATGATGAGCAACTTCAAATAAACTGAGGATTAAGTAGAAATGGCAAAACTTGAATAACCATAGATTTATTTTAAGAAAAATCTTAAGTTATTTAAAGGCATGCATTGGACAACAGATATTAAACTACTGAATACTCCTTAAAAGCATCATTTTCTTTTTATTTCTATGTATTTAACATAGTCTTTCCATACCAGAAATTTGGTGAGTAATTTTTATTTTGTTGTCAAACTGGTCACTGGGCTATATTGATAACATTTCTATTTTGAGAGTAATGCAAAAGCAAAAATTCTATTTTGAGAGTAATGCAAAAGCAAACTGTTCTGCTGTTGATAATATGTGGATTTTATATCTATCTCATCACCACTTTTAAGATCATTATTCTGCTATTTAATCTTTTTTTAAATAAAGGTTATATGTTATTAGGTTATTCTGTAGTCATCAGTTCATTAGAAAACATAGATTTTGGCAATCCAGACAACAAGGTAAATTTGTACGCAATCTTTTTAAAATACTTATCTGTTGACTGGATAATTGAAATCTGAATTGAGTTTTTTAAGTTTAAATAGGTTGTGATGTTAAGATGAGGGGAACGAAAGGGTAACTGATTTTCAAATCTATCCAAAGACTGGCTTAAGGATATCATTTATTTGCTTTTATGTGTTAGATTTGTATCATGTTGGGAATATGGGCTTTAGCTTTCCCAGTACTTAGAAGAATGAAATTGTAACCTTTGTTTTGAGGGCAAATCATTACAGAATAATTTTCTCTGTAGGTCAGAGTGTAAGTTAACAAGAAATTCTTTACAAGTTGTCTTTATCAGCCTCGCCCTTTTCTATAGCATCAGGCCAGAGGAGTAATCGGGTAGGCAATAAGCTTTGTGATATATATCTGAAATACCAGGAATAATTAACAAGCTGTACATAAGCACAAATCTATTATCAATTTTCAAATCACAGCACTTAAATATACATACACACGTGCACATGTGTCCACACATACACACACATACTGGAGGGCAATAAGTCATTTGGAGCCCCTGAGCTCTGGCTTGGTTCAAATACAGATGTCTTTGATATTTGTCATTCCACTCCTTGAAAGTTTCTCTGTCCATTAAATGAGAATAAGATCTACCTTGCATGGTTGTTGCGGAAATTAGAGGTAAGGTAGAAAAAAACCCTTGTGCAGCTCTGACCCATATTTTGCACCTAATGTATTAGGTAGCTGTTATTAATAATGAAATGGAAACAGCATAGAGGATACACTCTAAATAGTCATCAGAAGTTGTGATGTTTGGGCCTCAGTTGGTTAAGTGTCTGCCTTTGACTCAGGTTATGATCCCAGGGTCCTGGTGGAGCTCCCTGCTCAGTGGGGAGTCTGCTTCTCCTCCTCCCTCTGCCCTTCTCTTTCTCTCTCTCAAATAAATAAATAAAATCTTTAAAAATAAAGTTGTGATGTTAGAATTGGGATTCCTGAAACTTGAATACATTCAGCTTTACTTAAAAATTATTTGTAGTGAAGAGGGAAATTAAGTTTTTCAAATGAAAAAAATTGAGCAGTCTGATGTTTTCAGTAAAATTGAGCAATAAATCATCATAGTGTGCTGATGATTACCTTTAAAAATTCTGACCTTTCCCTTCTTTAATTCTTTCCATATCTTCTTGAGATGATAGTACAGTCTTTGAAAAAGTGAAAAAGTAACACACAACTAACTCTAACTTTCCCGTTAAAAACTGTTACTTTTCTTCTCTTTTTTTGTGGGGACTCAATTTTGCATAGACATCTATAATAAATAGCAAGAACAGATGCTTGATTATATTTTTTTAGCTGGACTTTTATAGTTTTTTATTCTTGTTTTTATCCAAGAACTGCCAAAATGGGCTTGGAATTTATGTATAAATATTGTTTTCATTCTTGAAGAAGACAGTTTGAATATTAAATTAGTTGCTTTTTTCCTATATAATAAAGTAATTATTATTGAGATTTTATTCCCTAGAAGAAATAAAGAATGTATTTGATCAATAATATTTAAATTTTATAAGAAATTGAAGCTTTCTTATAAAAGCTGAGTTGAGATACTTATTAAAAACTGTATTTTAACTGGCAGAAATCAAGTTCTTGTCCCAGGTGTATTTGAATTTAGTTTTCTCCTCTATAGTTCAGGGTCTTCTCCTTGAGGGTAGAAAAGGAGGAGAAGATGATATCAGATCATGGTGATTCGCAAACAGGTGGTTGGTGAGAGAGGAGCTTCAGATTCTTTTCATACATATTTTAAATTTTTAAATTTAATTTTTACTACCTAGAATTAAAAAGATTTTTCAGGGGTTCCTGGGGGGCTCAGTCGGTTACAGTGGTTAAGCATCTGCCTTCAGCTCAGGTCATGATCTCAGGATCCTGGGACTGAGCCCTTCCCCACCCCCTTTTGGCTCCCTGCTCAGCGGGGAGTCTGTTTCTCCCTCTTCCTCTGCCTCTCCCCCTGCTCCTGTTCTCTCTTTCTCTTTCTCTTTCTTCCTCAAATAAACAGAATAAAAAGAGAAAGATTTTGCATAAAATCTAATTTTTGGCCTCTCCTAAAAACCAACAAAAAAACCCCAATATTTGTCCACACTGGGCCCCATTCAACCATGGCATCATCGGCTAGCGATCAGCTGGGGTGGAGCCGTCCCTTATATTGGAAACATTTATGGTTCTGTGCTTAATTCTCTTCCTGGGCCAACTTCACTAGCTCATGTTATCTGTGCACCTCTAGGAGGAATTACAACATGTAAGCTATGATTAAGCAGAGGCACCCAAGGGGATGTTTCCTGTGACAGCATGAGTAGCCTGCAGAGACTGGCAACCCTATTTATATATGTATATATGTATGTATTTATTTTTGCTTCAATTTTCCTTTAGATCTGAAGTCTGGGGCTGGAAGGATGAGAGGGTTCACATGGTCTTTCATTTTAACAAATCACACACTGTAGACGGGGGAAATATTTGATGATTCACTATTTGGCTGACCTCTGTTTCCTTTCTTGTAGTGATTAATAATGGAGGGGATTAATATGTAATGACTGAGAGGTATGCCAGACTTTGAATCAGGCTTTTTTGTTTTATTCATTCAACTATATATTGAGTGCCTTTATGTCAATATTATGGCAGGTTCTGGAGATATAGATGTACCTACCCTCATGGGCCAAGGTTTGAAAAAGAGACAAATAATAAATAAGTAATCAAGTGAATAAATCATTACTCAAGTGGAGAGTTATAGGGACTTTTAGATAGGCTGGTCAGAGGAGGCCTCTCAGAGTTGATGATATTTGAGCTGAGACTTAGGAGAAGCAGCCAGACACTGGACTAGCCAGGAAGAGAGCATTCTAGCCAAAGAGACCAAGAGCCAAGACCTTGAGGCTGAAGGGTTTTATCTCCCAGTTTTAGAAAGTAAGATCAACATGATTACAGCATACTTGAATAAAAGGAAGATGATGTTGGTGAGGTGGGCAGGCCAAGGTGAGGAGTTTGGGGTTTATTCTGAGTTCATTGGGAACCTATTTTAATCGTCCTCAAAGCCCCATGAAACAGTAGAAAATCTTAGACTCAAAAATCAGGCAGTGCTGTCATGTACTAGCTGTCAAATCTTGAGCCTGGTTTTTATCTCCTCTAAGCTTCAGAGATAATGATACGCATATCACAGACTCTTCATTAGAATTAAGTGGAATGTTCCATACAATCTTATGACATTACCTAGCCCATTGTAAGAGCTTTATAAATGTCAGATTTTATTATTTCAAATAGGGCAGGTGGAAAATGCTTTCCCTCTTTCCTCAACCAACACTCTCCCTTCTCCCTTCCTTCATTTGATAATGAATAACTTATAATTTGTATGATTTTATTTTAAAGTCCATTGTGATAAAGGCCTATCTCTAGGAACTTCAGGAGGTAATGTATCTGAGCTCCCACTTCACCTCTTCCCACCTATAACATTAATTCTTAGTCCTTCCTTCATGTGTCAAGCAATTGTTGGCTGTTTAAAGAGTCTGCAATCCACAGCCTCAGAGTTTCTGAGGTTTTAACCCTTCAGTTCTTAACAACAGCCTTCATATCCATCACCACTACCATATTTATGCTTACATACATGCACACACATGCACATACACACACACAGATTTCTAGATTGGGATGAGAATCATGAAGCATCTAAAAATACAGCTCAAAAATTTCTGAGAAAGGTTGGGGGGCGACTGGGTGGCTCAGTCAGTTGAGCATAGGACTCTTGGTTTCAGCTCACATCAGGATCTCAGGGTCCCGAGATGGAGTCCCGTGTGGGGCTCCACCCTCAGCAAGAGTCAGCTTGGGAATTCTCTCCCTCTACCCCTTCCCCAACCTGTGTTCTCACTTTCTCTCTCTCTCTCAAATGATTGGGTAAATCTTTAAAAATTAATTCTGAGAGGGGTGGCTCAGTCGGTTAAGCGTCTGCCTTTGGCTCAGGTCATGATCCCAGGGTCCTTGGATCGAGCCCCTCATCAGGCTCCCTGCTCAGTGGGGACTCTGCTTCTCCCTCTGCCTCTCTCCCTGCTTGTGCTCTCTCTCTCTGTCAATAAATAAATAAAATCTTCAAAAAAAAAAATTCTGAGAAAGGTTGTTATAGGCAGGATAGGCATATGTTACCCCAGGCCTAACTACATGGCAACATGTAGGGAATTGTAGGATTAGGAACCCTTGCCTTTTACTGAATGGGGCCAAGGTGTGTGAAAGGAGAATAATCATGCAAGCAAATGAATCAGGAGAGTGTATCATGGATATTAAGCAGACACTTTATAGATACTAGAGAATTTAGAAAAGAGAAAAATCCATTGAATTAATTAGATGAAAATAATTATAATAATGACCATTGTTAAAACGACCTATATATAGCTAATTATTATATATACAAAAGCTCTTAAGCATGCCCTTATTTATTTTTTTAGGCATGCCCTTAATAGTGATATGTAGCAGCTTTGTTTAATTTTAAGTTTTACATAATTACAACATTAAATTCTATTCAGCTATGCTTCAACTTCTGTTGCTCAAGTTGCAAGACATCTACCAAAAATTAAAATTTAGTAAACAGAACATGGCTTTTAAAACTCTTCCTGTACATTTAAATAAGGCCAAGTGGTTGGGAGAAGTTAAAACTCAGGGTTCCCAAATTCCTCATGGGGACAACTATTGGGGAACAAGGGGAAAGGGTGGTGTTTCCTTGTTATTTCTCCACCTCCAAGAATTCCATGCACGTTGGGGCCCTGTTGAATTTCCATGTATGGTTGTCTTCCTGAATCTACTACTGATACTCCTGGCATTGCTGTATCAGCTAATCCACAGCTGTATGTCACAGTTGCAGACTGAGTGAACATCAGACACATAGCAGTATTCTGCCACAGCTTTTGGGTCAAGGCTCTGTCACTGTATTAAGTGAAATAAAGCACCATGCTAATGTTAGGTATTCTTGTTCTTGTGGTCTTTGGGATCACTGCCATGTGCTTTGTATGTGTGGTTTAGCCAAAGCGCCTGATAGCTACAGATGGTTTCATCCTCTGATTCCTGGACTGACTGCTATATCCCAACGTGGAGGGATTTAGCCACAAAGGCTTTAGAAGCTCAGCTGTTCAGCTTTGCCTTTACATCCTAACATGACTCTACCCATGCTGCTTCAGATAGTGTAACTTGCCACAGAGGAAAAACGCTTACAACCTAAAATGACAAAAAGAGCAACAAACTCTTTAATGTTGGCCTTTCTTTTAACCAAGAAAATTTGAATTGAGCTATTCTTCATTTGAGCTCTCAGTCCCTGACTAGTCATCTGCTCTACAAAATCAGCCTTCTTTGTGTATCTGTGTATAACATATTCTGCCTGAGGTGGACATGTAGTTATTTGAAGCTGATTCTAGGTTACGCCATACCTATATTATGATAGAATGTAGAACATCATTGCATTTGGTACAGTAATATACAAAAAAGTCAATTAATGCTACTTCCACCAGAGAGTTAAGTTAAACATAAACCAATATTATTGTACAACTGGAATATGAACTGGAATGATCGGGCATAAATGTTTGATTTTGTTTGCCCTCTTCAGGCCATGGTAGGTGAAGACATGATGAACACATAATGGGACATTTTAGAAACTGAATTTACCACAGCACAGATCTCAAAAGAAAACATGCCAGATTTTAAAGACATAAGTGGTAGAATATACTCAATTCTCCAGAGAAAATTATCACCCATTATTGCCTAAAGAAAAGCAATCTATAAAACTAGTTTAGGGTATAGTGATGGATAGTGAGGGGGTACTAAACTAAATTTAAAATTATAAGACCTGATTTCGGGGTGCCTGGATGGCCAGTCAGTTGGCTGTCCAACTCTTGGTTTTGGCTCTGATCGTGATCTCAGGGTCTTGAGATTGGGCATGGCTTGGCCCAGTGCTCCGTCCAGAGTCTGTTTGAGATTCTCTCTCCCTCTCCTGCTACCCCTCCTGCTCATGCTCTCTCTCTAAAAAAGAAAAAAACAAACAAATAAGTAAATAAGTAAGTAAATAAATAAATGACCTGATTTCAGTCTGTATAATGTTAGCAAATCAACCTCTATAGGCCTCAGATTTCTTTTGCTCCCTTAAATGGGAATGATACCCCTGTGCCTAAATCATAGAATTACCGTAAACTGACTAGTAAGTATTTTGTAAACTAGAAAGTAGTGAACTCATGAAAGATGTCATCAAAGGTCTAAGATCTGATGTGCACAAGAGAAAAAAATGAAAATGTTATTCTTTCTAAGAAGTCTGGAGTCTACTGAGAATATGTTAGAAGATTTGTTTGTTCCAGATTTTCCCATCTCTTTAAGGTTGGAATCTAGCTTTGCTGACAGAATCTTGGAGCTCTAAAAATGAAAAGTATTATTAGTATGGTCTATTTGTGCATGTGTATGTTACTGTCATGCTGACACACTTAAGTATTTCAAACACTGGGGCAAACTTTTGGTGGAAAGTCATAAAGAATTTCAAATGAGAACAGAACATAGTTCTAGGTCTTTCTCTCTCTCTCTCTTTACTCAGAAATATTCATAAGCTCAGACCTAAAGAAAAGCTAAAATTTCTCTTTAAAATGCTTGCATGTGCATATTTGTATGAAATAGATATTTTGTGATTCTTCTTGAGCAGATGTGAGTGATAGCCATCTTACTGTTGGCAAATGTAGGGATTTGTACAAAGATTTCCCTTAGGTTAGTTGAGATTTCTGCCAAGGAGAAAGGGACTGAAATAGAATATTAGGTCTTTTGCGTTAACTTTTAGATAATCTGCTATTTTTCATAAGTGGAGTAAGTAACAGTTGTTAGGGAAGAGCATGTTGACTTCAGATTAAGAAGCCAAAACATTTTGGTGAACTTCAAGCCACCTTGATTTATTTTGTTTTAGAGCTTTGAAATATATAATAAAACATGAATTTTTATGGGCATTTAAAATATAAGCAAATTAGTCTTTACAACAACTAGCCAAGAGGATTTTCTTCACTGATATAATACAGATGCTTTTAAAAATTTCACTGCTTTTAAAAATACAGATGATGAAAATGTTTTAATACAGAATGAAGAAATATTGATGATTTTAAATATACATAAATATATATAAATATCACAAAAATTGAATGGCAGTATTTTATACCATTGGAGGTTTAAGTATGGATTTTAAGATTCACAGTTTCAGCCTGAAAAGATTTGGTAAAATTTTTGTTTTGTGTTTTTAAATTGCTATTTTTTCAATTATTAATGCTAAAATTATATGCTATTTCAGGAAAAAATATACCTAAATCAATAGTCTTTAAAGGAAAGTCATTTGGAATAACTGATTTGGTATAGACAATCGTTTTCAAACTTTAAGCAGGAATAAATTCTGTTTTTAAGCATTTCAATAATTGTTCCTTTTCATTTACTGAATAATATTTAAAATTTAGGAAAGATTGAAATTGCAGAGTAAGGAGAAAAAAATTAAAACATATATAAAGTATGATCAGATCAAATGTATTTTAGTTTATAAACAAGAACAAGAACAAAAAGGGACCCACCTTCAGGACCTGAGTATTCTCTCTGGAACCATGTGAATATTTTCATAAAACATGATCTGATGGATGAAGCACCCTAATTTTTCATTTGCAAGAAGGTACAGGGTTATATACCAAGATGTAAAGCATAAAAATCCTGCCATCTACAGTATAAACAAAGGTATGATTGAAGCATGTGTTTCATCTGAAACCTTGCTCAGAGGAGACTTCAGTCCTGCAAATTAGGGAGACAGCTCAGTGACCCTGTCACACCCTGTTCCAGGTGTGTTTCCAGCACCAGTGGCCACCACAGAGAACATTTAACCCAGCGGACAGCGGCTGCTTAATGGAGTTGAGCAGCAGCCTGCTTTTCTTTCCACATTTGACAAGAAAGTTCAGTCTCAGCTGGTAAACCTTATTTAGGAAACTAATGTTATCTATTTGTATGTTTGCAAAGGATATGCTTCAGGCAATGTCACAAAATGAATTCTCAGGAAATAAAGTAAAAATGAAACTCAGATCTTCAGACCAATAAATTACAGTGCCTGTGCTTTTTATGAACTTCATAACAAGTGTCACAGTTTGCAAATGGGAATCAAGAATAGACTTCATTTATTTTTATTCTAAATCAAATTAAAATAGGCTTTTGTCAGTGTAAGAAAATAAACAGCTAATGGGAAAGTAACATCAGAATTTAAGATATCGAGTGTTATCTCTCTGAATAAATAAGTTTTGAAGATGATTAAAGCTGCTTAGATATTTTAAGATGATGTTACAATATCAACAATAACAGCATTTGTAAAACCATGGACTAATACTTGTTTTTATTTGGAGCCTGGTATTTTAAGCTTCAGTATACCTCCATTTTTATTTCACTTAAACGAGTAAGTAATGTGTAAAATTTTTGAGAGTATAATGATAAAGGAAACTAATTTCAGGTTTTAAATTTTTCCATCATAAAAGAGTGTGTACTTCAAGGTGTGCTTCTGTACGAGCATATAAAAATCATACGTCATAAAAATATAAATGTCATAAAAAATTGTCATGACTATTTTGCGTACAGGAAGAAGGCCTCCTGTTCAACAGAAACTATCCTTGCTTCCTGTCCCTGGATTAGTTATGTAACCTCACACGTCTGTTTCTTCATTTATAAACTGGGAATAATGCTACTATTTACTTCAGGGGGTCGTCGTGAGGATTAAATGAGTTAATATGTGAAAATGCTTAACTGCTCCTAACACATAGATGCTCAGTAAATGTTAGCTAGAAATATGTGTTTAGTAACTTGGAGTCTGGGAATTTGGGGTCCAGGGGAAACCACTATTTCAGTGAGCAGTTCTTTTCAGCCCTGAGTTTTAAGCTCATTACTTAAGTCCTTCCAGTACAAAGTTCCTTGAGTACAAAGCTGCTATGAACCTTTAGAAGTCCAGTTGTCCTTTTTATTAGTGAAGGGCTATTCAAATGTACCTTTGTATGCAGAGTTTTCAGGCATATGGGTAACCAGTCTCTAATTTTTTGTTAACTCCACTGTCATCTTTGGACCAAATATTGCTGTCAGGCAAGAGCAGACGAGCACACACATTTTTTTTTTTTTTTTTTACAGCAGCGAAAATACTCAACAGTCGTTATGGTGAGATGATTTTATAGAAGCCTCTTTCACTTTTACCCTTGCACATGCCAGTATGAATCATGGAGTTTTGCCCTTTAAATCTTGTTTTACTATTAAACGGAGTCTCTATGAGGTAGCATGGCTCAGTAGAAAAACAATAGATTAGGTGCCACTGTAAATTCTAATTCTGGCATCACCACTGATTCACTCAGCCCTTCTGCGCTGTAGCCTGAAGTGGATTATTGAGAAACATCAGTGTCTAAAGCTGTCATTTGGCTTTCTATATTGGCAGTTTCCAGAAGATACTGGAAATTCATGGCCGTTAAAAAAAAAAAAAAATAAGAGGACTCAGAACAGGAAGGGACCTTATTGAATACCTGGTTAAACTATTTCTGTTTTCAGATGAGGAGGTTGAGATTCAGGGAAGTTACATGATTTGCTGAAGGTCAAACCACAGAAAACAAAATCCAGGTGGCTGATGGCCAGTTTTGTGGTCTGTCCACTATGTGCGATACCAGATGGAAGCTGAAAAAAAAAAAAAAAAACCAGTTAATTATCTGGACACTTTATCTATTACTTCAAATCTGGAGGTTGTTTTTTTTTTTTTTTCTACTCCTCTAGGTAGTTTTATTTTTATTTAGAATTTGAGATCATGTGATAATCTAAAGTGTAGTAATAATTGACAAGGGACATATTGGCAAAAATGTATTTAGTTGGGTCAAGATAGGAAGAACCACTATGTGACTTTGGATTCTGTCAATTTAACATTGTTGCTGAGACCTGACTTCTATAGCTCAAGACAGTCAGCTGTGTGGAACTGGTAGATGAGGCAAAATGGAGGGGAAAGGAGAGAGAATTCACCTTTATTATTTAAGTACTACGTGTTTGTCACTGTGCCAAGTGTTTTATATAACTTGTCCCTTTTAAAGAAGGAAACAATTCTCTCTGAATTTGTGGCATCAGTGTCAGAGTTGTCACTGACTACTTTACAACCTCTGTTAAAAGATGAATCTTTTAACCTACTTGGACCTTTGAGTCCTTGGTTGTAAAACAGGCAATCTTAAACTCACTACTTCATGAACTGGAAGACTTCAGCTATGGAAACTGTAGAGAAATACAAGGCTCCATCAGAATTTAAAGTCATATATGATTTTTTTTTCAATTGATTCTTTGTGACAGTTATATTTTGTTTAAGGGAATTTTAAGTTACATTCACTGATTTCGTATAGGATGCTGGAAGAAACAAAACATGGGATTAAAGATTTATTAAAGATAATTGGCTAAATGTATACTCCATCTGAGAAAACAAGGTTGACAGTTTATTTCACCCTGTTTTTCTTTTTTCTTCATTTCTCCCCTGTTTCTTCATATATTGAATCCATTATTTTTTTTTAAGATTTTATTTATTTATTTGAGAGGGAGAGAGAGAGACAGAGTGCAGGACCAGCGAGAGGGGGAGAGGGAGAAGCATACTCTCCATTGAGCGGGTAGCCCTTGTGGGGCTTGATCCTAGGACCCTGGGATCATGACCTGAGCGGAAGGCAGACGCTTAACCCACTGAGCCACCCAGGTGTCCCTGTTGAATCCATTATTATCAGTGCTATTTTGTACAAATTTTTTTACAGAAATCTGCAAAAGTACTTGGAAATTGATAACATGTATGCACTAAAATTAATAAAAACCTTAAATACCTATAGGGATGATACTTGTCATATTAAATTGGAAATATTATTTTTATGTTATGTTTCAGTCAGGATACTTGGATGCAAGCAAGAGAAACTAATTTGGTTATCTTAAGCCAGGGCTCAGATGTCAGGCAGGAGGTGAGGGTCAGGCTGCCAAACAGGCAGGGATCAGGGAGAGGCAGGAGGAGGAGCAGTGAGAAACACATAAAGGGTGAACAACTGATTTTTTTGGTTGTTTCTTACTATTGAAGAATATGTAATCACACACTAAAGTTAATATATGTATTATTCAAAATAATGCTAGAAGTAAATCCAGTGAGTATCTGTACTTAACACCTTCTGTGTGACCTTCTATAGTCTGCTCGCTTACTCACTGTCCTGAATTTTGTATTGATCATTTCCTTACTTCCTCTTATAATTGTATACACTTAAAATAATATACTAATGTAATACTTAGTGTGTGGTGAATATGTGAGATACACCAGTATTATTTTATTTTAGGATCAAAATTTATTTTTTACATCTTCTGCAACTTTTTTTTTCATACTTTGTTTTCAAGCATAAATGCCTTCGTTAATCCATTATATACATATATAAAATTATTTATTCTACTGCTGAGGAACATGTGGATTATAGGCACATTTCTTTCTTTTCTTCTTCTCTTTCTTCCTCTTTTTCTATTTTGTATAAAGCTGCCATGAACATTTTAATTCTGGTGCACCTGGAATAAAAGTATTCTGGGGTACATGTTAAGAATGAAGCAGTGGTTCATAGGTTATGTGACTGTGCTGATTTAAGAGGCAATATCAATTGTTTTCTAAAAGAGTTTTCCATTTTAGCCACCAACAAGCAGTGAAGATGGAGCTCAGATGTTTGACAACTCCTATAAATACATATTTTGAATTTCAGGGCAGTCTGTATACATGAAATAGCTAAGAATATCCTTCCAATTTGCATTCTCTGATTCCCTATGAGATTAAGCTTCTTCTTTTTTTTTTTCATGTTCATCAACAATCCCTTTTTTCTTTCCTATGAAATATCTGTTTGACATTGACTTATTTTTTCTTTTGGGTTGTTTTATTAGTTTTACGTATTTTATCTTTTCCTAGTTTCAGTTTGTCTTGTTTTTTTTTTTTTTTCCAAAGGTTTTATTTGTTTGTTTGACAGAGATAGAGACAGCCAGCAAGAGAGGGAACACAGGCAGGAGGAGTGGGAGAGGAAGACACAGGCTCCCAGCAGAGGAGCCTGATGTGGGGCTCTATCCCAGGACTCTGGGATCACGCCCTGAGCCAAAGGCAGACGCTTAATGACTGAGCCACCCAGGCGCCCCTAGATTTGTCTTTTCATTCTTTTTATGAGGTTATTTATGAAGAAAGTTCAGGTTTGCGGTTTTATGTCTTTCCTTTTAGTGAGGGCTTAAAAATATTTGTTCTCTGAATGTTTTCAAGCTTTGCCTTTCTCACTTAACATATTAATAATTTGGATTTTTTTTTTTGGTATATTATGAGATAAGAATTTTATTTTTGTTTCCCATATGCATAAACAATTATACAGGAACTCTGTTTTAAAAAGTTCTTCCTATCAATGTGTACAGCCATATCTACAATATATCAATTTTACATAAATTCGTAGTCTGTGCATAGATCTTAGTTTTGTTCCAGTAGTCTCTGTGTCCATTTCTTTTCTTTCTCCATGCATCTTAATTATTCTACTTTTAAAATATCTTGACTTGTAGGG
>NW_024426885.1:58242542-58247854 GCF_017311325.1 Ursus maritimus
AGTTTCCAGATCTATTCTTTTATTTTTTTACAGAATATACTGTTTTATGTTGGTGATATAGTGGTGAGCATAGCTGCCCTCCAGAATATACTGTTTACTCTTAACCTTTTTTCTACCAGTTTGTTGCAGTTAGTTTATTTCTGTTCAAATCTTTATGCTTTTAATTCTATTTTTCTTGCATTGTGGGCTATCTACAGGTGATGATAAATGTTAAAGTGGTGTTACTATGTATACTTGTTTTTGTTTTATTTCAGAATTATGCTTTCTAACATTTCACAATTGAGTACGACATTTGTGATAGATTTTTGTTTATGCGCCATATGAAACTAAAGATCTTCCCTTCTATTCCTAGTTTGATAAAAGACCATTTGAATTATTGTCAATATTTGTATCTGTTGAGATTATATGTAATCTCCCCTTTTATCTGTTAATGAGGTGAATAAATTTTCTAATGTTAAAACAATCTTACAAAATAGGCTTCCTGAAATGGATCTAACTTGGTCATGGCATAACCTTTTTTTATGTAATGGTGGATTTTAGTTTTTTATTATTTTATTAGAAATTTAGTATATTTGTAATGAGTGACAACTGGCCTGGCATTTTAAAAAACTTTTTGTATCAAAATAATTTTATATTTACAAAAGATATTCAGTGATAGTACAGATAATACCCATATGCCCTTCCACCAGCTTCTCCTGAAGTTAAAATCTTGTATTAGCCTAGTACCTTTGTCAAAACTAAGAAGTTAATATTGGTGCAGTGTTACTCACTCAACTATAGACCTTATTCAGATATCAGAAGCCTTTCTTTCTTTCTTTCTTTCTTTCTTTCTTTCTTTCTTTCTTTCTTTCTTTCTTTCTTTCTTCTTTTTTTAAGATTTTATTTGAGATAGAAAGAGAACTAGAGAGAGAGAGAGAATGCATGCACAGGAGTGGCAGGAGGAGGGAGAGGGAGAAGCAGGCTCCCCACTGAGCAGGGAGCCCAATGCAGGGCTTGACCCCAGGACCCTGGGATCATGACCTGAGCCGAAGGCAGATGGTAGTCCCTACCATTTTTTCTTTTTATGTCCACTTTCTGTTCCAAGATCCAATCCAGGATACACAGTACATTTAGTTGCATGTCTTCTTAGTGTCCTTTAAAATGTGATATTTTCTCACAGTTTCCTGGTTTATCATGTCTATTTATTTTATTGTAGCTTTATGGTAAGTCTTGAAGTTGGGTAATGTCAGTCCTCTGATTTGTTTTTCTTCTTCAATATTATATTGGCTATTCTGGGTCTTTTGACTTTCCATATTAAATTTAGAGTTAGTTTGTCAATAACAGAAATAACTTGCTAAGATTTTGATAGGAATTGTATTATATCTGTAGATCAAGTTGGGATGAACTAGCATCTTGACACTGATGAGTGTTCTTATCCATGTACTTCTCTCCATTTATTTAGGTATTCTTTGATTTCTTTTATCAGAGTTTTGTAATTTTCTCACATAGATCTTGCATATATTTTGTTAGATTGATACCAAAAATATTTCATTTGGGGGATGCTAATGCAAATGGTATTGTGTTTTTAATCTCAAATTCCTATTGTTTGTTGCTGGGATATAAGAAACCAATCGACTTTTGTATATCCACCTTGGATCCTGCACCCCTTCCGTAATAACTTTTTAATTCCGGGAGTTTTTGTTATTTGGTACAAATAACTTTGGTACTTTCTACTTAGACCGTCATGTCATCTGCAAAACAAGTTTTGTTTCTTCCTTCCTAATCTGTATGCCTTATTTTTCCTTTTCTTGTCTTATTGTGTTAGCTAGGACTTCCAGTATGGTATTGAATAAGAGTAGTGAGAGCATGTTTCTTTGCCATGCTTCTTAATATTAATGAGAAAGTCTTTGCCATGTTTCTAAAATGAGAAAACACCTAGTTTCATTTTTTTTTTCCCCTGCATCTACTGACAGCATATGATTTCTTATTTCAGCCTATTGATGTGATGGATGATTACATTAAGTGATTTTTGAATGCTGAAACTGCTTTACATACCAGGAATTAATCTCATCTAGTTGTGGTTTATAGTTCTTTTTATATACTATTGCATTTGTTTTGGTAAAATTTTATTGAGGTTTTTTTTTTTTTTTTTTAATCTATGTTCATGAGAGATATCCATCTGTAGTTTTCCTTTCTTACAGTGCCTTTGTCTATTTTGGGTAATAGGGTAATGCTGATCTTACAGGATGAATTAGGGCGTAGGCCCTCTGCTTCTACCTTCTGGAAGACATTGTAGAGAATTGGTATAAGTTTCTTCTTAAATGTTTGATTGAATTCACCAGTGAATCTGCCTCGGCCTAGTTCTTTGGGTTTTGGAAGGTTATTAATTATTGATCCAATTTCTTTAATAGATACAGGCCTATCAAGATTATGTATTTCTGCTTGTGCAAGTTTTGGTATGCTGTGTCTCTTAAGGAATTGGTCCATTTTATCTAGGTTATCAAATTTGTGGCCATAAGGTTGTTCATAATAGTCCTTTATTATCCTTTTAATGTTCATGAGATCAGTTATGATGTCCCCTTTTGTCATTTCTGATATTATAATTTGTGTCTTCCCTCTCTTATTCTTGGGTAGCCTGACTACAAGTTGATTCATTTTATTGATCTTTTCAAGGAAGCAGCTTTTGGTTTCATTGACTTTAATAATTTTGTGTTTCCAATTTCATTGATTTCTGCTCTATTTTTTTAATTAGTTCTTTTCTTCTACTTTGAGTTTAATTTGTTCTTTTTATAGTTTCCTAAGGTAGAAGCTTAGATTATTGAGTTTATGTCTTTCTTATTTTCTAATATATACCTTTGTTACTTTTAAAGAGCCTTCATTGGTCAGATATTTTGTGAAATGACTCTCAATTTGGATCTGTCTAAAGTTTTTATGATTAGACTGGGGTAATAGATTTTGGGAAGAATGCCACACAAATGAAGTTCCCTCATTATCACTTAATGTAGGACCTATTAATATCACCATGGCTTATAACTGGTGATGTTAACCTCAATCATTTGGTTAAAGTGATATCCATCATGTTTCTCAACTATAAAATTACTACTTTTCCCTCTCTCTGCTCTCTCATTAGAAATGAGTTACCAAGTTCAGCTACTCAAGGGAAGCAGAATAAAGCTTCACCTCCTGGAGGCAGGAATATCAAAGGCCTTGCATTACACTGTATAATAAATATTTGGGGGGGTATATTCTAGGCCATGAAACATCCTGTTTCTCTTAATTTTTTGCCCACTAATTTTAGCGTTCATCAGTAGCAATTATTAGTGTGATATTCTAGTGGTGATATTTTTGTTTTCCTCATTTCTTATTTTACTGTGCTATTTCTGGGATATATTATTTTTATTTTTCTATTTTTAATTATTCAGTGTTTTTGAGAAGGTTGGGTGAAAACCACGGTGCCTTTACCACATAAATCTGGGACTCTTGTTGCACCAACTAGTTTTTTTTGACACTCAAACTTTGTTTCCCTTTTTCCTAAAACCTATCATCAGGAAATGGTGAAATATCTCAAGGAAAGAAGGCATGTTGATTCTTGGGGATTTTGCAAGAGTAAAGTCAGGTTTTATTTATTTATTTTTTTTTTCATAATGATTTTTTATTATATTATGTTAGTCACCATACAGTACATCCCCGGTTTTCGATGTAAGGCTCGATGATTCATTAGTTGTGTATAACACCCAGTGCACCATGCAATATGTGCCCTCCTTACTACCCATCACCGGTCTATCCCATTCCCCCACCCCCCTCCCCTCTGTAGCCCTCAGTTTGTTTCTCATAGTCCATAGTCTCTCATGTTTCATTCCCCCTTCTGATTACCCCCCCTTAGGGTTAAGAAATTTCTAAATCTGGGAAGAGATCTGGATTTCTAAGTTCATAAAGCGAATAGGTAAACCACACCCAAAATTTTAATCCAAAATAATCCTTTCCAAGATGCATTATAACCAAATTATCTAAATCAAAGACAAAGAATTTTAAAAGCAGCAAGAGAAAAATAATTCCTCACATATAAAGGAACCCCTATGAGTCAATGAGCAGATTTCTCAGCAGAAACCTTGCAGGCCAGAAAAGAGTGGGATGATACATTCAAAGTGCTGAAAGAAAACTGCCTCTCAGAAATGAAGGACAAATAAAGACATTTCCAAGCAAACAAAACCTGATAATTCATCAGTTGAACTATGAAAGGTATGTAAGGTTACTGTTGTCATCTAAGGAATACAGGAGGCAAGGGATGTTGCTAAAACCCTACAATGCAGAGGACAACCTCCACAATAAAAACTTACCCAATACTAAATGTCAATAATGCTGAGGTTGAGAAACCCTTTCCTCGTGGAAATCTCTGTCCTCCTCTATCTCACTGAGAGTAGTCAATGACTATCATATGTTAATTAGGAATGCTTTTAGCTAATAAAACCTGAAACAAATGATAGTTTATCTTTTTGAAATCAAATTCATAAGGATGACTGCCCACAGCTGAATAGCATCAAGGGCTCATAGCCTCAAGGTTATAAGATGACTGCTACAGCTACAGGCATCACTACCACATTCAAGGAAAAAAGTGGGGATAGAAGAGAAAGCAGTAGTGATAGCCACATCTGTGCCTTTTATCAGGAAAGCAAAACCTAACGTCTCGGTGAGCAGATCTACCTTTAAGAAACTGTGTAGATTATTTAAAAAGTGGTACTTCTTTAATTGACCCACTGGTCACACATTCTGCTTTAAGTTATGTTGTGGTTAGATATTAAGTTAGGGAGTAAACAAAAGAAACTGGTAAAGCAAGTACCCCTCTTTCATTATAGAGTGAAAAACAAACTAAAGAGCTATCAATTAGAGACTAACAGTGAAAAATCTTAGAAACCCTCTTCAGGGAACACTTGGGAAAGCAGTTTAATTACAGAGAACAGCCTCAGTTGTTGGCAGGAAAAACCATTCCTGACTAATTTGCTGGGGTCCTTCAGAGATATTACAGCCTTGATAAGGGAAATTCAATATATGTCAAAGATCAGAGATACATGTCAAAGATCAGAGATATATGTTAGAGTCCATAGGTATGATGCCTCTTGAATCTGTACAAAGCCATCCCAGTCGCTGGTATAAATACAAGACACTTTGACTTACATTTAAAATGAAAGAGGCATGCTTGCAATTAATTGTGCAGATACTAAAAAAATTTTTTTAAAAACCTTCTTCCTCTAGAGAAGCACATTTCCTAACCAGCCTAACCAGTCTAACATACTTAAATTCGGATTTCTGTTTGGTACATAAAAATTACAGATCCT
>NW_024426885.1:58251647-58314461 GCF_017311325.1 Ursus maritimus
CGCCGGGATCACGCCCTAAGCCGAAGACAGGCGCTCAATGAAGGCGCCACCCAGGCGCCTCAGGGTGGGACCGGCTGAAAAATGGGTCCCCTACTCCTCCGCCATCTTAACTCCTCCTCCTAAAGTCAGGTTTTAGAGCAATGCCCTCACCGAGTATTGGTTGTAACCTCTGAACTTTCTGCCTTCGTGCAGCTGTTACAATGGAGCTTTCTACCCTAGCAGTAGACATTGAAATAATGGTACTTTAGGAGAATCATTATTCATTTGGTGAAATAATTAGCAGAGGAACCAAATAACACTAGTTCTAAATAACGCTGTTGAATTGCTTGCCTCACCCATCTTATGCTTCCTAAGATCCTTTTGACTTTCTAAAAGGCCTTGGCAAATATGTCTTAAAAATAAGAACTCATATAGTTTTCTTCATGTATTTCATTAATCTCAGCTAATGAAATTATAGAGCTTTAAATTTTTATTCTCATGTTGAAGCTCATCTTAAAAATAATAAACACATGAAAATAAATGTCATTTTTATTGTCTAAATTCCTTCTTTTAACTGTCATAACAGATGGCTACCATTATTGGCTGGTATTATGTCATCCAAATATTATCTTGCTCCTGTATTGCCTATTTCTTGATAAATATTATTTTTAAAGTATTTTAAATATGTAACCTTCATAGGGAGTGCAAAGGAGCACTACTATTTTGGACCCCTAATTCAACTCTGTGCCCAACCTATTTTCGTTAACTAGAAATTACCAAATATTTGGTATTCGTCCTTTCCTTGGTGTTAGTAATAGCTAAGACCCATTTCTTGATAATAAGACATAGAGATAAGCTCCTCGGGATTTTTCCCTCCCATGAAGAAATGAAGCTCTACTGCCTGCTTCGTTCCTTTCTGATTTGGTGATAGGCAGACATGAATCTGAGCTGCAGCAGCCATCTTGCAGCCATGCAGTAATAAGCCTGAGGACAAAAACCAATACACTGAGGACTGCAGAGTGAGCACAGAAGAGCTTAGATCCTTGTTGATATTGTTGAGCTGCTGAGTCTTCACTGATTGTCCAATTCTATAATGATTATATAGAACAAGAAGAAACACTTCTTTCTAAAGCCACTTTCATCTGAATAATGTTTTCTAGCAGCTTAACGCATTCTGTGAGGCTGATCATATTGGAGACACTTTATACAAACGGAGTAGAGGGCATTGGGAGGAGATATTGTAGGAGAATGGGATGGTTCTCTAAGAGGAACAAGACATAGGGTAATTTTGACAAAGATGTAAAATTTCCTTTCGTTATGTAAAATTCCTTCTTTAAAATATTTGATTAAATGTGTTCTGAACATCCTTTTCAGGATGTTTCTGTTTCAGTTTATGTTACCATCACTTCCCAGAAATTATTTTAAATTATTATTCCGTTTTCTATTTGAAGGAAGAAAGTAAAAGGAATGATCCTATTTTCTTCTCTATTTTGTATACAGAACTAGATTCCCTCCATCCCCACATCTACTGCCATACTTTCCTTTCTTATGTAAGTTCACACATTAATTCACAGAATCTATCTGCCTGCACATTATATTTTGTTAATGTTTTCAGTTCACTGAAATGATATAACACTCCACGTCTTGTTCAGCACAAACAAAATTGGGAGTGTCACTTTCCAAAAGAAAATAGACAAGAAAAAAGACGGTCATTAGTATTTTGGTCATGGATTTTCAGTGGAGCAAGAACTACATACCTAGTTCTTTCTCTGCTTTCAATTTAACACATCCACCTTTTTGATTTTGCTCTACAAGTAGTTCTTCTTTTCCTTTTGTCATTCGTGTTTGCTAATCAAGCTTTCAAAATCTCTTGGATTGTGACTTTTTGAAGCTGGGGGAAAGCTTGACACTTAACCAACACTTTCTAAAATGTCACAACATTTAGGGAGGTAGGATCTACTTGAAATCCATGCAGATAATCCTCCTTTGGGTTATAAGCATTGTACAATTCCCTCTTGTTTCCAAAATCAATCAACAGGCATGATTAGGGTTTTTTTTTTTTTAATTTTTATTCCAACTTTAGCTATTTTAAAAGCACATTTTGGTAGAATTAGAAAATGGATGACCATCTTTAAAGAGACCTTGCTGTGTCAGTCTAGCACTAGGAGGAGGAAGCAGAATTTCATGCTTTTGTTTAGAAGACTTCATAGTCATTTAACATGGTGATGAATCAGAATATGAAATTCCTTTATGGTTATAATCAATTTGAGTAACAACTGAGAAAGTATAATAGAAATCATGCAGTTTTACCTTTGTCCCATAAAAGTCATGAAATATCCTGACAGGGCAATTCCATCGACTTGCCTCTTCTAATAAATCTTTAAAAATCTGTTTTAATAATAGACTAATTTCCCTACCACATAAACCAAATATACTCTTAATGGATTTGGGACTTAACCTCTGTGTTTATTTCTTTTTTGTTGAAATCCAAAACAGAAAATGAATTTAAAAAATCAATGTTGATTATGGCTAATCATTCAACATATATATTCCTTACCTAATTATTAACTAGAAAAGTTATAAATAAATCCCCTACATTAAGAAAGATTTTGAAGAAGCAACCTAATACTACAGAACATTATTGCTGTCTCCAAAATGTTTCTTACTAAAGCAAGGGACAGCGAAAGATCATATTAATAAGAGTATATCACGTTCCGTATTACCACTGCCTCAGATGACTGGAATTTTTGCCTGACAGAACTTGGGACAATTATCTTGTCCTTTGTGTTCAGAGATGATGTGATGACAGGTTATTTCCTGAGCAATAACTGAGATATGTGACCTGCTGTCCTTGCCAGGAAAGAACCATTCTGTAGCTTCTCTCAGTCACTGAGAGAAGAGCTTGACATCCGTGGCCTTGTAGCCTTTAGGTCGGCTGAGTCTGTTTTGAATCCTTCTGGCTGGTATGGTATCCTAGCTTCTGTCTTGTCTTGGTGACTACTGCTGACACTGCCTTGTTACAAATGGTCTCTGCATGCATTCCCTCTCTCCCAGTACCCTATACATGCAATCACCTCCCATGTTCTGCAGTCACAACCTTTCAGTTCTGGTGCCATTTCCCCCATCATCTTATCAGTGAAATGCAGTAAGCCCCATTCCAAATGCAGATAGAATACCTTTTACTCAGCTTTCCTTGCTAAAGAGTGTGTTACTACCACTGCCCATAAAGAAATTACTGAACTAATGATTATGCATTTTTAACCTATTAGACTGCTTGAGTAGAACCTTGCTCCTACAATGAATTAGATAAGCACAGATTCATTAATGAATGCTGAAAGAAAAAAAAAAGCAGTGCTGCATTGATAAGCCTCTATAATAATGTAATAGTAGTAACAACGGTGTCAAAAAATACTTCTGTTTTTCATTTGAACAGTGATTTTGATTTGCATAGTTTTTTCACATACAGTAGATATTACTGCAGTATGAACAAGTAATCACCAAAAGAATGAAGCTTCTTCTGTATCAAAAGTTTGTGAAATACTATCAGCAAAGATACATTTAATGACTGACTACCAAGTTCCTCTTTGAAACTATAAGAAAGTTAGTAGGACAACAAAGCATATATCTTTATGTCCATTTTTAAATTGTATGTTCTCTTGATTCTCCTTCTGCTTGATCTCTGTCACTTTGGCTAACCCATTTCTTTTTTTTTAATTTTATTATTATTACTTATTATTACTTCTTCTTATTATTATTATTTAGAGAGAGAGAAAGGGGGTAGGGAGGAGCAGAGGGAGAGAAACTCAAGCAGATTCCATGCTAAGCATGGAGACCAGTGCGGGGCTTCATCACAAGACCCTGAGATCATGACCTACGCTGAAATCAAGAGTCAGGTGATTAATCGCCTGAGCCACCCAGATGCTCTGGCTAACTCCACTTCTAAATATTTCCTTCAAAATATGTATCTTCGGAGTTCTGTGATTTGGCCTACTGCCATAGTTCCAAATGCCATCCCTATGCAAATGCTTGTCAAATCTCTCTCTTTTCCTTTTTCTCTCTCTACTTTCCTTTCTCCTGTCCCTCTTCCCTTTATCCCTGTCTCTGTTATCTCAGTCTCCTTCCTGACTGTCTGATAGATAGCTGGATTTGAAGGTCACCTCAAACTCAACATGAACTGACTTATTATCCTCTTTCTGACACCCCCTTCCTTCCTGGCTTCTTTAATACTGATAGTATTAAATAGTTCCTCTGTTTCTTCTGGACATCTAGGATCAATACCTTAGTCATCTTGGATTCCTTCCTGTTTTTACCTCCTGCATCTAGTCAGTAGTAAAATCTTGACATTTCTATCTCAGTACCAAATATCTCAACCTTTCCATTACCATTGCCACATCCTCATTCAAGTATTTATGAACTTTTCTTCTAGCTTGCTCTAATAGTGTCCTAAGTTCTCTTCCCACCAACAATACAATATAATTTTATAGACCAATTCTACATTAATTATTTAAGGAAATGATTTCCAAACTATCTTTTTAGTATTACAAAGTTTTATTCAAATGAAATGGGGCCTAAATTTATAAAACAGAATTGCTTTCTTTGGAGCAGGGATTGAGTGTGGGCACTCACACCTAGTCCTATTCAGGTTTCTCTTTACCTTACCTCTCTGCCCACTCACAGTGCTCTGAGAGATACTCTCATGGGAACATAGCTGAAAACCACTGTTAAAATATATTCTCAGACAAATTAATTATGGCCAGATGATAAAATTATATTTCAAATATGCTGCAAGGGAAGAAGCTTTAGAAAAAGCAAATTCCAATGTATTATCTTAGTAGAGATGGTTCATGAGGGAAAATCATAAAAAATTATTAGATTGTATTCAACCATACCAAAAATTCATCAGGCTCTCAGCATGATGGTTAGTTGAAGCAAGTTTAACTTCCTTGAAGAGATTGTAATCCTGTGAAAGTCTATCAGAAAATTTCACTGGTTATTTTATCAGGAATGTTGATTAGTGTCAGAAAAAGTAGTGAAATACATTGTACAAGAAACTTTGTCCCAGATAAGGTATGAAATGATTTTCTTTCTTACCACTTGTCATATAAGAATCTTACTCAAAATTTCCAAAGGCCACTAAGTATTTACCCAATTAAGAACAAGTTCTTAGGCTTGGAATTTAATTCACACACTGATATAATCTCACACTGTTAGCCCTTTTACCATTTGACTACTTTCATAGTTATTATACTGTAAACTCTACTATTTCTAATTTCTTAATTACAACCATAAGTTTTTCTGTAGTTTCTCATGCTCTACTGCTTGTGTAATATGCTTCTTCCCCAACTTGACTCTCTACGTTTATCTGTTTATTTTTTAGCTGTTCCACAAGGCCCAGTTTTCCATGTCACCTTTTCTATGAGAATTTTCTAAAATCTCTTTAATTGCATATGATTTCACCACTTGTAACCATCCTTTTCAGTTTTGTATGCTTCTCTTATGGCAATTGCCTTTTTCTGCCTTGTTTTCTGTATGTAATGGAAAACATAAGTAAACATAGAACATAATTTATTGAGATTGCATTATAATATATGACAAAAGCATTCATGTTGACCATGTAGTTTGTATACTTGTTACATCTCCAGATTGTTGACTTTTTAAAGATTGGCTTTAAAGAAATGAAAGATAAAGCTTGGTCCTTAGAATTATTTTGGGGACTGTCTTTTACTACTTACACAATTTTAGGCATAAATATTTAATCTCCCTGAAATATCTTTCCTCTTCAAATAAAGCTAATTACACATTTAGTTAAATAGATATTTCTTGAAATGATTTTTCATTTCATAGAGAAAAGTCAATGCACATAAGTACAAAAGAAGATAGCCTGGATATAAGAGTTTCCTGGACCTTTCTGGGAATCTTGAGGACAATGGGCACATAGGCAAAGTGATAAAGTCCTCTGAGGAAAAAGAAGCAGATAAATCTAAGATTACTAGGAATAAAAACAACAAAAATCTTATACATACTTTCTGTCTTTATTTTTTCTGGCAGACTCCTGATGACTCTTGGAGAACTTCAGAGGTAGTAGTTGTGAAATGATATGTAAAAGGTTTTTCTTGCCTCAAATGAAAGGTTTTCAGAGCACTTTTGCTGTCCCACAGAATTCTTGTTAGCTTTGGGCTTTTCTGGTTTTATCCTAATTAATCCTCTTAACTTCAGAGTTTGTCCATCAGTAATACACTAAGTGTACTGTGTGTGTGCTATAGAGGCAAACGCAAGTATTGCAGTAGCAGACAGGGCTTTAGTGAATAGGAGTAGAACAGATTTGAAGAGTCAGCTTTTCCATAGGGAGAGACCCAAATTAAATATTCCAGAACTGATTTAGTAATTCGTTTAACTAATGGTAAATTTAGTAAGTACATTATTTTAAAGCAAATTCATTATGAGTTCTCATTTTAAAATTAGGCAAGTTATGAAGTAACTTGCTAAGAAGTCTAAGAATGCATAGAGGTAAGATTATTGAATTGAAAAACCTTGAGCTAGAAAATTACATTCACTGAATGCACAGTTCCTGAGCCCCTACTATGTGCCAGAAGCATTTCGGAGGCTAAATCTGCAGGCTAAATGATTGACTGAATATGGAGGGTGGAACGTATATAGGAAGAAGGAGAAGTAAATTTGGTTAAAGAAGCTGATGATAACAGATGCTTAGGATGCATACACACACACACACACCACACACACACACACACACACACACACACCACACACACACACACACAATTTATGATCATATATCTTCTAAGTACCTTGTCTTTTTAGAATATAAAATGGGGTAACAACTAATAGTATATGAAACACAGAAGCAGAATACTGACCTAATCTGAGATGTGGTTGGAAAAAAAGGGGAAAGTCATTAAAGTCTCCCTGAATTTGTGTTATCTGTAAAGAAAAATGGAAAATTTGCAAAGATGTGAAGACTAAACAACATGCTACTGAACCACCAATGGGCCAAAGAAGAAATCAAAAGAGAAATTAAAAATATCTTGAGACAACAAAGATGGAAATATAACATACCAAAATTAGTGAAAAGCAACAAAAGTAGTTTTAAGAGGAGAGTTCATAGTAATAAATGTAAGAAAAGTCTCAATATAAACAACTTAAAGCTGGAAGGAAATTTGGGGTTCCTTATACATTAAGAAACTTGAAAAAAGAATAAATGAAGCCTGAAGTTAGTTAGAAGGAAGGAAATAACAAAAATTAGAGAAGAAATAATTGAAGATTAAAAAGACAATAGAGAAGATCAGTAAAATCAAGAGTTCTTTGAAAAGATAAATAAAATTGAAAAGCCTTTAGTTAGACTCAACAAGAAAAAATATGGACCCAAAAAAATAAAATCAGAAATGAAAGAGATGTTACAACAGATACTACAGAAATTCAAAGAATCATTAGAGACAATGAACAATTACATGCCAACAAATTGGACAACCTAGAAGAAATGGATGAATTCCTAAAAATATACATCCTATCAACACAGAATCATGATGAAACAGAAAGAACGAACAGATTGATTACTAGTAAGGAAAATAGACCACTAATCAAAAACTTCCCAAGAAACAAAAGTCCAAAACCAAATGGCTACACTGGTTAATTCTACCAAATATTCAAGGAAGAATTCATACCAATTCTTCTCAAATTCTTCTAATTTGGAAGAGGAGAGAACTCTTCCAAACATATTTTATGAGTCTGGCTTTACCCTAATATCAAAACCAGACAAGGATGTCATAAGAAAAGAAAATTACTGGCCAACATCCCTGATGAAGATGCAAAATAGATGCAAAAATTCTCAAAAAAAATATCAGCAAACCAAAGTAACAATACTTTAAAAGGTCTGTACACCATGATCAAATGGGATTTATTCCAGGGATGCAAACATGTTCAACATCTGCAAATCAATCAGTGTGATATACCACATTAACAAAATAAGGATAAAAAAAATACATGATCATTTCAGTCAATGCAGAAAAAGCATTTGACAAAATTTAACATCCATTTATGTTAAAAACTTTTAACAAAGCAGGTACAGAAGGAACATACTTCAACATAATAAGGCCACATATAACATACCCTCAGGTAACATACTGAATGGTGAAGAGCTGAAAGGTGAAGAGTTCTAAATTCAGGAACAAAACAAGGATATCCACCTCTGCCACTTTTATTCAACGTAGTATTGGAAGTCCTAGCCACAACAATCAGACAACAACAAGAAATAAAAGGCATCCAAATTGGAAAGTAAGAAGCAGAACTCTCAGTGTTTGCAGAGGGCATGATACTACATACAGAAAACCCTAAAGACTCCATGAAAAATAGTTAAACTAATAAACAAATTCAATAAAGTTGCACGATACAAAATCAATACACAAAGTCTGTTGCATTTCTAATGTGCTAATAACAAACTATCAGAAAGAGAAATTAAGAAACAATTTTGTTTACAGTTACATCTAAAAGAATAAGATACCTAGGAACAAATTTAACCATGGAAGTAAAAATACTTGGATATTGAAAAATAGAAGGTATTAATGAAAGAAACTGAAGGTGATACAAATATATTCCATGCTTATGGACTGGGAGAATCAATATTATTAAAATGTCCATACTACAAAAAGCAATGTACAGATTCAATGCAATCCTTAACCAAATTCCAGTGGCATTTTTCACAGCCTAGAACAAATAATCCTAAAATTTGTAAGGAACCCCAAAAGATCCTGAACAGCCAACGCAATCTAGAGGTAGAACAAAGCTGGAGTCATCACACTAGCTGATTTCAGGCTGTAATACAGAGCTGTGATAGTTAGCATAAAAACAGACACATAGATGAATGGAACAGAATAGCAAACCCAGAAAGAAACTCATGCGTATGTGGTTAATTAATTTATGATAAAGGAGGGAAGAATATACAATGGAGAAAATCTCTTCAATAACTGGTGTTGGGAAAACGGGACAGCCATAAGCAAAAGAATGAAATTAGACCCCTATCTTATACCATACACAAAAACTTACTCAAAACAGATTAAAGACTTGAATGTTAGACCTGAAATCATAGGTGGTGAGCTCCTTGACATGGGTCTTGATGATGATTTTTAAATCTCACACCAAAAGCGAAGCAATGAAACCAAAAATTAACACATGAAACTACATCAAACTAAAAAGTTTCTGCACAGCAAAGGAAACCATTACAAGATGAAAAAGTATCTTACTGATTGGGGGAAATATTTGCAAATCATATCTTTGATAAGGGGCTCATATCCAAAATATAGTTGACCTGTGAACAACATGGGTTTGAACTATGCAAGTTCACTTATACACATACTTTTTCAATAAATATGGTACAGTACTATAAATGTATTTTCTCTTCCTTATTATTTTCTTAATAAAAGTTTCTCTAACTTACTTTATTGTAAAGTATATGTATATATATTATATGTAGCACATAATATATATAATATACAAAATATGTGTTAATCAGCTATTTAGGTTATGAGTAAGGCTTCTGGTCAATGGTAGGCTATTAGTAGTTAAGTTTTGAGAGAATTAAAATGCAGATTTTTACTATGTGGGATTGAGACCCCTAAACCCCATGTTGTTGAAGTGTCAGCTATGTATAAAGGACTCACACAATTCAACAGTTAAAAAAAAAAAAAAGATTTAAAAACTGGGCAGAAGAAGTGAGTAGACATTTTTCCAAAGAAGACATACAGATGGCCAACAGGTACATGAAAATATGCTCAACATCACTCATCATCAGGGAAATGCAAGTTAAAACCACAATGAGATATCACCTCCAGCTTTAGACTGGCTACTATCAAAAAGACAAGAAATTATTAGTGTTGGAGAGGATATGGGTTAGAGGGAAACTTCATATACTATTAGTGATCATGTAAATTTGTGTAGCCACTATGGAAAACAGTATGGAGTTTCCTCAAAAAATTAAAAATGGAACTATCATATGGTCCAGCTATTCTGCTTCTAGGTATTTATCCAAAGAAAATGAAAACACTAATTCAATAATATATATATATATGCTATTTGGATACCTGAATAAATTCATGTTTGTTGTTGTTGTTTTTTAAGATTTTATTTTTAAGTAATCTCTACACCCAATGTGGGGCTCCAACTTATAACCCTGAGATCAAGAGTTGCATGCTCATGGGGCGCCTGGGTGGCACAGCGGTTAAGCGTCTGCCTTCGGCTCAGGGCGTGATCCCAGCGTTACGGGATCGAGCCCCACGTCAGGCTCCTCTGCTATGAGCCTGCTTCTTCCTCTCCCACTCCCCCTGCTTGTGTTCCCTCTCTCGCTGGCTGTCTCTATCTCTGTCGAATAAATAAATAAAATCTTTAAAAAAAAAAAAAAAAAGAGTTGCATGCTCTACAGACTGAGCCAGCCAGGTGCCCCAATTTATGGTTCTTTCAGCAAGGATGTTGAAAATAATTATCAAAGAGCCAGTCAGTTGTATCCACTACATGTGATTCTCGAAGTGTGATCCTTGGACCAGTAGCATTAACATCATTTGGGAACTTGTTAAAATTCAAATTCTTCTGCTCTACATCAGACCTTATTGAACCAGCAACTCTGTAGGTGGCAACCAGCCATCTGTGTTTTAATGGGCCTTCTAGGTGATTCTGGTTTAAGGTAAAGTTTAAAAACCACTCTGTTATAGTAAAGTTTACTGAGGAAAGAATATACTATTTTCTCAGAGCTACTACAGCTTTGCACAACTCTAGAGAACACGATGTATATAAAATGCAAAGAAGAAAGTGACCTCCAGCTAGGTAGTTTGACTACAAATCTAGCCATATCACTGCCATACCTTACTTCCTCCAACATGTGTGAAGCACTGGCAAAGTTATTGGTACTTAGTAAATCATCAATAAATATTTGTTTACTCTTTTTCTCAGAACAGTTATATTATGTATCAAATATTGTAGTGGCCACTTTCAGATAGATCATCATATCTTGGAATCCAGCTATCTGAGGCTTTCCACAGCAAGAATACAAGTCACTTTCACTTTCTCAAGAAAGTATCAATTTATCCAGTCAATACTTAGTATCTAAAACAAATGGAAGTTCTTTTGCCTGATAACCCTGATTGCCCATTCTTCAAGAACTCACTCACTGTTGATATCAATTTCGAATAATTTATGATTCACTGCTGTCAAAAGTCATGCTGAGATTATTCATTCATTTATCCACTAAATTTCTCTCTAGAATCAAAATTTTCTAAGTCCTATTTCCATATTATATCAGAAAACCAAAAAAGTACAAACCAAAGTTCTAGCATTTTAACTTTTTGAAGATAATGCTGATATTATATTAAATAAATAGTTTTATGAAGAATTCTTTTGCATCTTTTGTAACACTATTTGTGAAGACCATGTTCATTATGTTATTTAATAATGAAAAATACAAATACCTAAGTGATACATTCATTCCTCTTAGCATACAGTGTTGAGGAGGAGAAATCTTTTTAGGTTGCTCCCAGTGAAAATTCCTATGGACTCCGTTTCATTTTAATAGATTTAATAGATACTATAAACCATGTAACTCTTTGTTTTCATTTTGTTTGGAATGCAAGAGATTAGTTTTATATTTAAATGCTGTACCTTAACTGTATTATTATTATGCTTCTATTCCCCAAATTTCATTATGCTCCTATTGAATTGGCCTTGTTTAAAGTTTTAAAAGCTTACTGTTGTCTTGTCTCTTTTTAAAGCTTCTTTGAATTTTTTTTTGAAGTGGGAAAGTTATAAAAATAAATCTCTCCTTCCATCCAGTCACACATTCTGATATCCAAGTATCTATCCATCCATCTTTTCTTCCAACCACCCATCCTGGTTTTCATCTACCCATCCCCCCATCCATCCCTCTACTCATCCTCCTATCCATTCATTAATTTTTTTCAAATGTCTTTCTGCTTATAACCAAATACAGCCAGAGAAAGTGAATATGATGCGTATTATGATTGTTAGTAGATCCATGGATCTGAAGAATGTCTATGCTACAACTAGACCAATTTGTTCATTTTACAAAAGAAACATAGCTGTTTTAAAAAAGATTACTTTACCTGATTTTTCACAATTCTGGCTTACACTGATACAGAGGTTTTCTGGAATTCTGTAACTATTTAACAATTTTTAAGCATAGATATAAATCCTGGTGTACTCTAGTAGACTTGCTTAAAATAGTGTCTGTAAACTAGTGTACATAAATACAACTTTACCAAAAAAAGGAAAATAGAAGATAAAATTTATGAAAGAAGTCACTTCAGTTGCCTTAAATAGTGAGCTTTTTACTACAATTAAAGTATGAGTTTCCTTTATTCTTTTAACAAATATTAGTAAAAGGACTAATTCAATACAACAGGCTCTCTCACTCAAGATGTTCATAATCAATGTCTATTCTAGAGAAATTATCTATGGCATGAATTAAATATACTTACATGTTTAAACCAAATTAAGTTGGGCACCATGAAGTTTTTCAGATATTGAGTATAATAGTAGGACGATTTAAGATAAGTGAATTTTAGATACAAAAAAAAATGAATTTTTTTTTTTTAAATCTTAATCTTGGAGGTTCCTGGGTGGCTCAGTTGGTTAAGCTTCTGCCTTCCACTCAGGTCATGATCCCAGGGTCCTAGGATCAAGCCCCATGTCAGACTCCCTGCTCAGCCGGGAGCCTGCTTCTCCCTCTCCCTCTGCCCTCTCCCTGCTTTTGCTCTCTCTTGCTCTGCTCTCTCAAACAAATAAATTAATTAAAATAATCTTAAACTTATACACCTGTACATAGGAAGCTTTTATGAACCATGTGATACTCAGCTACAATAGGGAAAGTAAAATCACTACTATCAATGAAATTTAGTCTATACTCTTTTCTGTAACATTATAACTCACTAAAAATAACTAAAATTCTGTTAGAGTCAAAGTAACAAGTTGGAACTGAAATTCCAGGCATTCTTAATATATATTTCAGCAGATGTGGAATTCCATACCTTCATAGGATTAGTACAATTAATACAGTGAAAATATCATCTATAATTTCTCAAAACACAAGTAAAAAAATACATTTCTTGTTTTATGTAATTACCTAGATTTATACCAAGATGGATATATGTTGATTAGCAAAGCTGAGAATGGTATCAATGGATAGAATCTGATATATAATTTTGCTATAGCCAGGACCTATCTAGGTATGACAGAGAGTTTTTTTTTTTTTTGAAAGTTCGTAACTTATATTGGTGAAATATATACAGAAAAACCACAGAGCTAATACTCATTTCACTTTTCCAGCATCTAAACCAGTGTCCCACAGAGGGCAGGTGCAACAAATAAATGATTTGCAAATATTTGGAACAGTTCTGTTCAATAAAACATTTTTCAATGATGGGCTATATCTACACCGTCTAAAATGCAATACATGTGGTAGACTAGTGTGATTGAGGAAGTGAATTTTTATTTGTATTTAATTTGTTTTAATGTAATATAAAGTTAAATAGTAGTATATTTCTAGTAGCTACTGTATTGGATAGCACAGCTTCAGAATGTAGTCAGTGTAAGCAACTCAATGGTACGCACCTTGAAAATTCAGAAAAAAATTCATTTGTTCATTTGTTATTTGCATTTGGTTTAATGTTTCCTTCCCATGACCATATCATTGTTGTCAGTTTTATTTTTTGAAATTGTAGACTCTTAACATGCTTACAAAAGTTAAAAATATACAGAACGTATTTTCAGAAATTAATCTCTCTTCTGTCCCTTCTGCCTTATTCTTACCATCCCTTGTAAATAATAAGTTTCCTTATTTTTTCTTAGCAATTCTTCATGGGAGTCTTTTTCATAATGTGTGTGAAAATAAGCAGATTGAGATCTGCTTTTTTTTAAATTTTCCCTTCGTTCTTAAACAAAAGGTAAAATATTGAATATACTGCTATATTTGAACTATTAAGTTCATGCTGACATCTCCCATGCAGTCCCATCCCATAGAATTCTCCTTTGTCTTACCCCATGCCCTTAACAGTACCTTCATAATTTCATAGTGAGAACCCTGGCTCTCACAAAGACCTACATGTCTACTTATTGTCTCAATGCCACAGCACACACACGTACTCTTGGAGTATTTCTTTTTTTTTTTAAGATTTTATTTATTTATTTGATAGAGATAGAGACAGCCAGCGAGAGAGGGAACACAAGCAGGGGGAGTGGGAGAGGAAGAAGCAGGCTCATAGCAGAGGAGCCTGATGTGGGGCTCGATCCCAGAACGTCGGGATCACGCCCTGAGCCAAAGGCAGATGCTTAACCGCTGTGCCACCCAGGCGCCCCATCTTGGAGTATTTCTTACACTGCTTTTCTAACTAGCTATTTCCTCCGCTTTCCTGGCTTGCTCTTTTGGAGTCACCTTTTGTTTTGTCTGTTGACAGGTATCTTCCTAATGAAGAGTTCATGGCAATTAAACATTTTGTGTACTTGCATGTCTAAAAGAATTTTTATCCCATGGTTTACTTAATTAATGAATTGGCAGAGTATTGAATTTCAAGTTTAAAATAATTTCTCCTTGGGGTGCCTGGGTAGTTCAGTCAGTTAAGTGTCTGCCTTCGGCTCAGGTCATGGTACTGGGATCGAGCCCTGCATCGGGCTCCCTGCTCAGTGGGGAACCTGTTTCTCTCTCTCCTCCCCACTCCTGCTCTTTCTCACTCTCTCTGTTACTATCTCTGTCACTATCTCTGTCTCTCGAATAAATAAATAAAGTCTTAAAAAAAAAAAGTTACCAGGTAAACAAGGTCAGAAAAAGGACTCTACTTAGACATATAATCATAGCTAGGCAGAAAGAGAGTTTAGAGAGCTGGGATCAACTCTTTTTGTTCTCACCCAGCAATGTGTGAAGGACCACCTCAATGGAAAGTATCCAAATGGAAAGTATCCAAATGTCCATTAACCGTAGAATCTATGTGTCTGTTTTTGTGCCAGTATCATACTGTTTTACTATAGCTTCGTAGTATAGTTTGAAATCAGGGAGCATGATACCTCCAACTTTGTTCTTCTTTTTAAGATTGCTTTGGATATTTGGGGGAGTTTATGGTTCCACAGAAATTTTAAAATTCTTTGTTCTAGTGCTGTGAAAAATGCCATTGAAATTTATATAGGAATTGCATTGAATCTGTAGATTGCTCTGTGTAGTATGGACATTTTAACAATATTAATTCTTGCAATTCATGAGCATGGAATATCTTTCCATTTATTTGTTTCATATGAAATTTCTTTCATCAGTATCTTGTAGTTTTCAATGTACAAGTCTTTCACCTCCTTGGTTAAATTTATCCTTAGGTATTTTATGTATGTATGTATGTATGTATGTATGTATTTATTTATTTATTTATTTTGGTGCAGTTATAAATGGGATTGTTTTCTGAATTTTCCTTTCTGATACTTCATTATTAATGTATAGAAATGCAACAGATTTTTGTGTATTGATTTTGTATCCCATAGCTTTACTGAAAGCTAATATGCTCTAACAGTTGTTTTGGTGGAGACTTTAGGATTTTCTATGTGTGGTATCATGTCATCTGCAAGGAGTGACAGTTTTACTTCTTCCTTACCAGTTTAGATGCCTTTTATTCCTTGTTCTTGTCTAATTATTGTGGCTATGACTTCTACCACTATGTTGAACAAAAATGCTGAGAGTAGGCATCCTTGTCTTGTTCCTGATCTTGGACAAAAAAACTCTCAGCTTTTCACCTTTGAGTATGATGTTAACTGAAAGTTTGTCATATGTGACCATTTTTATATTAAGGTATGTTCCCTCCAAATACACTTTGTTGAGAGTTTTTAACCACAAATGGATTTTGGATTTTGTGGAGTTCTTTTTCTGCATCTATTGAGATGATTATATGAATTTTATCCTTCATTTTGTTAATGTGGCATGTCACATTGATTCATTTGTGGATGTTGAATCATGCTTACACCCTCGGAATAAATCCCAGTTGATCATGGTATGATCCACTTATTTATTTATTTATTTATTTTTAATATTTTTTTGTTATGTTAGTCACCATACAGTACATCCTTGGTTTTTGATGTAATGTTCGATGATTCATTAGTTGCGTATAACACCCAGTGCACCATGCAATACGTGCCCTCCTTACTACCCATCACCAGCCTATCCCATTCCCCCACCCCCCTCCCCTCTGAAGCCCTCAGTTTGTTTCTCAGAGTCCATCGTCTCTCATGCTTCATTCCCCCTTCTGATTACCCCCCCTTTCTTTATCCCTTTCTTCTCCTACCGATCTTCCTAGTTCTTATGTTCCATAGATGAGAGAAACCATATGATAATTGTCTTTCTCTGCTGGACTTATTTCACTTAGCATTATCTCCTCCAGTGCCGTCCATGTTGCAGCAAATGTTGAGAAACCGTTCTTTTTGATAGCTGAGTAATATTCCATTGTATATATGGACCACAACTTCTTAATCTAGTCATCTGTTGAAGGGCATCTTGGCTCCTTCCATGATTTAGCTATTGTGGACATTGCTGCTATGAACATTGGGGTGCATATGGCCCTTCTCTCCACTACGTCTATATCTTTGGGATAAATACCCTGTAGTGCAATGGCTGGATCATAGGGTAGCTCAATTTTTAACTTTTTAAGGGACCTCCACGCTGTTTTCCAGAGTGGCTGTACCAACTTGCATTCCCACCAACAATGTAGGAGGGATCCCCTTTCTCCACATCCTCTCCAACAATTGTTGTTTCTTGCCTTGTCAATTTTTGCCATTCTAACTGGCATAAGGTGGTATCTCAGTGTTGTTTTGATTTGGATTTCCCTGATGGCTAATGATTTTGAACATTTTTTCATGTGTCTGTTAGCCATTTGTATGTCTTCATTGGAAAAGTGTCTCTTCATAGCTTCTGCCCATTTTATGATTTGTTTATTTGTTTCTCCTGTATTGAGCTTGAGAAGTTCTTTGTAGATCTTGGATACCAGTCTTTTATCTGTAGTATCATTTGCAAATATATTCTCCCATTCCGTGGGCTGCCTCTTAGTTTTTTTTTGACTGTTTCCTTGGCTGTGCAGAAGCTTTTTATCTTGATGAAGTCCTAGAAGTTCATTTTATCTTTTGTTTCTCTTGCCTTTGGAGATGTGTCATGAAAAAGGTTGCTGTGGCTGATGTCGTAGAGGTTGCTGCCTATGCTGTCCTCTAGGATTGTGATGGATTCCTGTCTCACATCGAGGTCTTTCATCCTTTTAATACATCGTTGAATTCAGTTTGCTAAAAATTTTTTGAGGATTTCTGCATCCATGTTAATCACAGATATTGGCCTCTAATGTTCTTTTTCGTATGTTATCTCGTCTGGTATTGGTATCAGGTAATGCTGGCCTTTAGATCAACTTCAGAAGCATTTCTTTCTCGTCAGTTTGTTGGAAGAGTTTGAGAAAATTGGTATTAACTGTTCTTTAAATGCTTCAGAGAATTCATCTCTGAAGCCATCTGGTCCTGGACTGTCATTTGTTGAGAGTTTTCTGATTACTGATTTATATCATTTCTAATAATATGTCCATTCACATTTTCTACTTCTTCTTGATTCAGTTTTCAATTTATCCACTTCTAGATTGTATAATTTATTGACATATAATTTTTATAGTAGTCTTACAATTCTTTGCATTTCTGTGATGTCGGTTGTTATTTTTCCTATTTTATTTCTGATTTTATTTGGGCCTGCTCCTTATTTTTGATGAATCTGACTAAAGGTTTATCAATTTTGTTTATTTTGTCAAAGAGCCAGCTCTTCATTCTATTGATCTTTTTAATTTTTTTTAAAATTTAGTCTCTATTTCATTTATTCACTGATCTTTATTATTTCCTTCCTTATACTAACTTTGGGTTTTGTTTGTTCTTTTTTTAGCTTCTTGTAAGGTTCGATTGTTTATTTGAGATTTTTCTTGTTTCTTGAGGTAGGATGTATTGCTATAAATCTTCTAAAGGATCCACTTCTAAGCTCACTCATATGGCTGTTGACCTGAGGCCTCATAAGCTTGCTGGCTGTTGGCTGGCAGCGTCAGTTAACTGCTTCCTGGGCCTCTTTATAGGGCTGTTTACAACATAATAGCTAAAGTTCCCAGAGCAAACAATGGGTGAGAAAGAGAATGACGAGGATGGAAGCCTGGATGTATTTTTTAACATATTCTAAGAAGTAACATACCGTCACTTAATGCTACATTCTATGGGACACAGAGATCTGGTACAGTGTAGCAAAAAGGTACAAAAAGACATGAATGCCAGGAAGCTGGGATCATTGGGGACCATGCTGAGGGTTTGCTATCACTCCTGGTGAAAATTTAGATTGATGGATGTTGAGAAGTAGGAGATTATATTGATAAATATTTGAAAATTTGTATTGAAAAATGCAAAGAAAATTAACCCCTCCCCCCAAAAAAAACTTTTAAAGAAGTTGTTGTTGTTGTTGTTGTTGTTGACCTCCATTAAAATAAAGTGGTACACAGGCAAGCAAAGGTCATCATAGAACATTATTTGAGTCAGGTCCAGTTCTAAATATTTAAATAATTGTATTTATTTAACCAGTTATTGTGATGTAAACAAATTTGAAAATGATGTGAAGTATGAAAGAGGTAAATTTTTGTATTAAGTAGTCATTGACTAATTTCTAAAATGTTTAAATCAAGGTATATTATTTCTTAATATTGACGTATTATTTAGATACATCAAATTTCTTTAAATTTTATCTCCAGGGGAAGGAGTTAAGTCTCTAAGTCACTGGAAGTATTGAAAGCTAGATTCGCTGGGTAATTAAGTGATCCAGAGTTTCATAGATAGAAAAAGATCTCTGGCAGAGGGGGAAACAATTGTCAGTACCATGAAGCGTTAACAAAGGCTTTTCTCTCTATTTTTTTTTATTTTTTGGAGATATTCCAGATGTTTGAAAGGTATATGTAGAGTAGAATAGTGAGGTCTTGTTAACTGTGTGGTGTGTCTTAAAGCACTCAGTCAACTCTGATCCTTGGTTTTCTCATGTGGAAAATGGCAAAATTCTCACCCCCCATTGATTTTTATGCTATATAATTTGTGAGGAACCAAGTACATTTTTGATACATCGTATTGGATTCCTAAATATTAAGAAAATATGAACCACAATAATCAATTTTTTCAACAAAGAAAAGAAATGAAGAGTGTGAGGCATTTATAGAAGTTATGCATATGTTTTATTGCACTTTCTGCTATTATTAATTCCTTCCCAGTTATTTAGCATAAAGAAATGATGACTTAGTGTTATGTGAACTTTCAAAGCCAAATGCCTCTACCATTAGTAACTTGCAAAGATAATGATATAATTAGAAATGTTTTAATCTGAGTTTTACAAATGATAGAAAATATAATTTGGTGACATAATTTTAAGTCATTACCTGTAATGAGTCTGAATTCTTTTCTGACCTATTTATTCCTATAATTATTTACCTTCACCTACTTTCAAATGCATATAATAATTTCAGCAAGGTTTAAGGAGTGAAACAGTCTTGGGTTACTACCAGGGAGAGAATGAAGGCTCAGGTGAAGCCAGCTCTTTAGATTTGTTATCCTTATTGCCAGAAAATTAACATTAATTCTCTCAGGAGCACTGAAATGCAGAAGCCTCAGGTATTTTACTTATCAAAAGGAATCAGTGCATATTGGGGTTCAGAGAGTAAGCTCTGCTGTCTCAATTGTCAGCTCCCACCTATTAGCCATATGATCTCAGTTTCCTCATCAATAAAATCAGGATCGCAATAGTTCTTGTCTTGCATGGCTGTTGTGAGTATTACATGAGACGATGCATGTAAAATGCTTAGCACAGTGCCAAGATAAGTAAGCGCTCAATAATCGTTAGCTATCATTCTGTATATTGTGAATAAAGTCAATGGAGAAAGTACACATCTCTAAAGAGCTCAGAACTGGTTTAGAATTTGGCAGTATAAAATAGACAAGATACGTTAAATTTGAAGCTTAGAATGTATTGACCCAGAGGCCACCTTTGTTTAATAAATCTATGCTCCAAAGTTCAGAACAGTTTATTCCACCTGACATTTCAATTGATTAAAGTGAATTTGTTTAAGGTACTCCCCTCCTTTTTTGATCAATGGTTGTATAACATCATGGTATATTATGTGTAAAGCTCACTTTCTTGAAACTTAGGTAGATTACAGATTCAAGGCAGGTTTGTCAATTTGTCGTTCCTTCTAAATTACCATTAACTGGCTACTTAATTATACTCACTTTGTATTTTCTTGAAAGCATTAAAAAAAATCACTTCTAGTCTGATCCAAGCAACCATATGTCCATAGTATGAGTAAAGCACACCCACAGCTGATGTTTAAGCTAATGAAATGAGAAATGTATTACATATCAGCTTTGAATAGTTCATTTATGCTGTTAGAGTGAAAAAGTAGTAGTTTCCATCTGTACTTCAGAAATTAAACATTTGCTTCTGAAAGATTTTATTTTAATTGGAGCTAATATTATTTTATTAGCAAAAGGCCTCTAGAGGAGTTAAAATGTAATCATGTAGCAATAATGAAAAGGCTATGTTGTATTTTTCTTGAAATACCCTAAATCTTTCGCGCATTATCTCAAATGATAGTGAAAACTAGACCTTTACATGATTTTATGTTTGTCTTTTTTTAGCCAAGATCTACACAGGAAGATGATGGTAGTAGTTTCACTACTGTAGAGATAGTAGTAAGAGATTGAAGATTTTGATAGGGAATATTAAAGTATTATTGTGGCACATTTGTTTGGTAGATGAGAAAAACTCTCTTTAGTGGGTGTTTAGACAGGATGAATCTGAGATGTTATGGAAGATTCAGATAGAATTTTTCAGTGGGCAGTTGGGTAGAGAGTTCTAGAATTTAGGAAAAAGATCTAGATGAGAGATGTACTTTGGGATTCACATCCATATAAATGGGACCTGTGGTTTGGGACTTTTTTCCTGGGCAAGGTGGTGTGAGGAAGCTTTCTCATTGCCTTTGACTTCCCATTCACTGAATGTGAGACAGTGGTGTGATGGAATCTCACTATAAAATATTATTATACAGGGGTGCCTGGGTGGCACAGTTGGTTTACATACTGACTCTTGATTTCAGCTCAGGTTGTGTCTCAGGGTCATGAGATCGAGCTCACGCACAGTCTGCTGAAGTTTCTCTCCCCTTCTCCCTTCACCCCCCTCCTGCTCTCTCTCTCTCTCTCTAAAAAATAAATAAATATTTTAAGAAAAAGTATATTATTATCCAAAAGAAGTTTCCCTGATGATAGAAATGTTCTACATCGCCTCTCTCAAAGCAGTAGTCACATGGGGCAGAGGCTTCCTCAATATAATATGGTATAGTAGTGAACAGTGTGCATTCTGCATACTGGCAGTATGAGTTCAAATCTCTGTCCTGCTGTATATTAGCAGGATTACCCGGGACGAGATTCCTGACTTTTGTCTTCACCATTCAACTAAGTTTTAACCTCAGGTTAATAAGGGGGTTGTTTGGAATTTAAATCACAGCTGACATTTAGAAAAACTCCGTGAATCTAGTGAAGAGTTAATGAATATTACTATGACTAACCTTAAAAGTAAACTTAGAGAAATCTTTGAGAGTATCTTGAAATATCTTAAAAAAAAAAAAAAAAAAGGCCATCTATGGATTGACCTTATTGATAGATGCATCCTTGGACTCATTCAATGTTGTGTTATTTTAGGAACATTTTGCATGTAAGATTGTCTATTTCTTTATATTTTTTGTGTTTTTAAATTTTTTTTCCAGCTATAGAGAGAGAATTGACAAATAAAAAATATATATATTTAAGATGTACAACATGATGGTTTGATATACATATACATTGTGAAAAGATTACCACAGTCAAGATAAATAACATGTTCATCACCTCACATGGTTACCTTTTTCTTTTCTTTTTGGTAGTGAGAACACATAAGATCTACTCTCAGCAAATCTCAACTACTCTACAATGTAGTAGTATTGACTCTAGCTATTATACTGTACACTGGAATTCCGGAACTTATTCATCCTGCATAACTGAAATTTGTACCATTTGGCCAACATCTCCTCATTTTCCCTACATCCCAGCCATTAGCAACCACCATTCTACTCTTTGCTTCTATGACAACTTAAATTCTACATACGAATGCAATCATGCTGTATTTATATGCATACTATTTTCCATACTGGCTATATCAATTGGCATTTTTCTAACAATGTAAAAGAGTTTCCTTTTCTCTTCATCCTCACCAACACTTATTATCTCTGTCTTTTTTATATTAACCACACTAACAACTATGAAGTATATGATTTGTATTTTCCTGATATTTAATAATGTTGAGTACCTTTTCATATACCTATTGCCTATCTATATGTTTTCCCTGGAAAAATGTTATTCAGCTCCTCTGTTCATTTTTTAAATTGGGTTATTTACTTATTTTTTTATAATTGGGTTGTATAAATTTTTTATGTATTTTGGATATTAACCCTTTATTAGATGTATGGTTTGCAAATATTTTCTCCCATTCTATAGGTTCTCTTCACCTTGCTGATTGTTTACTTTCTGTGTAATTTTTTTTTAGTTTAATGCAATCCCACTTGTCTATTCTCACTTTCGTTACCCATGTTTTAGTGTCATATCCAAAAAACCATTGCCAAGACCAATGTCAGGGAGTTATTTCCCTTCTCTTCTAGTAATTTTATGGTTTCAAGTCTTATAAATTTTTAATTCACGTTAATTTTTGTATGTGGTGTGAGATAAGGGTCCAATTCCATCTTTTTGCTCTTGGACATCCAGTTATCCCAGCACCATTTAGTGAAGAGAGTATCCATGCCTCATTGTGTGTTTTGGCACCTTTGTAACTGGAGATGCATAGATTTCTGGCTATCTGTTCCATTCCATTGGTCTATATGTTTGTTTTTATGCCAGTATCATACTGGTTTTTTTTTTTTTAATTACTGAGGTAAATTTGATATATATTAGTTTCAGGTGTACCACATAATAATTTAATATTTGCATAGACTAAAAAGTCTAGTTACCATTCATTGTCATACAATTGACCTTCATCCTTTTCACCCGCCCATCAATCACCTTCCCTTCTGATAACCACCAATCTGTTCTCTGTATCTAAGTGTTTTGTTTTGCTTTGTTCATTCATGTGTTTTGTTTTTATAGATTCCACATGTATGTGAAATCATAAAATATTTGTCTTTCTCCGACTCATTTCACTTAGCCTAATACTCTCCAGGCCCATCTATGTTGTGAATGACAAAATTTCATTCTTTTATATGTCTGAGTAATATTCCATTGTATATATACACCACATTTTATTTAGCTATCATCTACCAGTGGACAATTAAGTTGCTTTCATATCTTAGCTATTGTAAATAATACTGCAATGAACATAAGGGTGCACATATCTTTTCAAATTAGTGTTCTCATTTTCTTTGGGTAAATACTCTCTGCCCATTTTTAAATAAGGTTTGTTTTTTTTTTTTTTTTGGTATTGAGTCGTATGAGTTTTTCATATAGTTTGGATATTAACCCCTTATCAGGTATATCATTTGAAAATATTTTCTCTAATGTAGTAGTTTGCCTTTTCATTTTGTTGATTTCCTTTGCTGTGCAGAAGCTTTGTAGTTTCGCGTAGTTCCACTGGTTTATTTTTTCTTTTGTTGGCTTTGATTTTGGAGTCAGATTCAAAAATTCAATACCAAGACCACTATCATGGAGCTTACTGTCTATGTTTTCCTTTTTTTGTTTGTTTGTTTATTAAATATTAAATATTTAATATGTAAATATTAGACACACTACACAAGCACTGGGTCAAATAAGAAATCAAACGGCAAATCAAAATATTACTCAAAACAAAAGAAAAAGAACACACAATATTCAAAAACTTATGGGATGCAGCAAAAGTAGATATTAGAGTGAAATTTATGCCATAAATGCTTAAGAAAAAAGTTCAAATGAACAACATCACACCACAAGGAACTAGAAAAAGAAGAAACTCAGCTGAAATTTAGTAGAGGAAGGAAATAACAAAGAAAAGTCAGAAACAAATAAAATAGTGACCAGGCTAAAGAATAATATAACATTGAGAATAATGACCAGTTTTTCCAAAAATATAAACAAAATTGGCAATGCTTTAACTACATTAACTAAGAAAAAAAAAAAGAGGGAAGACTCAAAAACCAAAATGAGAAATGGAAGAGAAAACAATACAATAGATAACCACAGATAACCACAGAAATACATAGTATGATAACAATTACTATAAACAATTATATACTAACAAATCAGATAACATAGAAGAAAAACCCAGATAATTCCTAAAAATGCACCTTACTAAGATGGAATCATGAATCCTGAATCCAAGAAATAGGAAATCTTCTTAGACCAATAACAAGAATAAAAATTAAATTAGAAATCAAAAATTTCTCTGCACAGAAAAGCCCAAGATGACATGATTGCATTGGTGAATTCTACCAAACATCTAAATAATTAATGACCATCTTTATCAAAATCTTACAATAGTGGAATAGAGGGGACACATTCAACCTCATTCCATGAGGTCAGTGCTACCAGGTTACCAAAGCAGTATAAAAATAATACAAGAACAAAAAGGTCTAGTTATTCTGATTTAAGTATTGGTACTCTGACTTTTTTTTTTTTAACACCATTTGCATGATAAATATTTCTCCACCCCCTCAGTTTCAATCTGCAGGTTTCTTTAGGTCTAAAATGAATCTCTTAGAAGCAGCATATAGATGGGTCTTGTTTTTGTTTATGGAGATAAAAGTTTATTGAATATATGGCAAGGGAGTGGTAGGCAGGACAGCAGAGGAAAGGCTGTCTGCTGGGTCTTATTTTTTTTAATGCATTCTGACACCCTGTGTCCTTTGATTGGAGCATTTAGTCCATACAAAGTAATTATTGACAGATATGTTTATCCCATTTTACTACTTGTTTTGTCATTGTTTCTGGAGATTTTCTCTGTTCCTTTCTTATCTGTCACTTTTGGTCTCTTCTTTGCACTCAAAAGAGTCCTCTTAAATGTTTCTTGCAGGCCTGGTGTAGTGGTCAGGAACTCCTTCATTTTTTGTTTGTCTGAGAAACTCTTGATCTCTCCTCATATTCTGAATGATTGCCTTGCTGGATAGAGTATTCTTGGCCGCAGATTTTTCCCATTCAGCCCTTTGAATATATCATGACACTTTCTTCCGGCTTGCCAAATTTCTGTTGAGAAATCTCCAGCTAGCCTTATGGGTCTTTCCTTGTAATTTAAGGACTTCTTTTGTCTTGCTGCTTTTAAGATTTTTTTTTTCTTATCACTGTATTTTGCAAATTTAATCACAATATGTCTTGATGTTTGTCTGCTTTTGTGGAGCTTGATGGGAGTTCTCTGTGCCTCCTGTATTTGGATGTCTCCTTCCTTCCCCAGATTAGGGAGCTATAATTTCAGCTGTAATTTCCTCAATTAAACCTTCTGCCCCTTTACTTTCTCTTCTTGTGGGACTCCTATAAGGTGAATATTATTATGTTTGATGGAGTCACTGAGTTCCCTAAGTCTATTCTCATGTTGCATAATTCTTCTTTCCCTCTTTTGTTCAACTTCATTATTTTCCATGATTTTGTTTTCTATGTCACTAATCTATTCCTCTGCTTTCTCCAGCCTGCTGTTCATTGCATCAAGCCCGTTTCCAATCTTGTTTATTGCATTCTTCTTCTATGATTGATTCTTTTTTTTAACTTTTTAAAATCTCTGTTGTAAGAGTCTCACTAAAGTCTTCTGTTCTTTTCTCAAACCTAGTGAGTGTCCTTAAGACTGTTCTTTTCAATTCTCCATCAGGCATGTTACTTGTATCTGTTTCACTTAGATCTCTGGCCTTGTTCTTTCATTTGGATAAATTCCTCCATCTTGGCATTTTGTCTAAGTCTCTGCCTTCTTCTGTATGTTAGAAAAGCCAGTTATGTCTCCTGCTCCTGAAAGTAGTGCCCTTCTGATGAGGTGGTCATGTAGTGCCCAGGGCCTGGAGTTTCAGGGAATGTCTTGGTATGTGCTGTGAGCTCTACTGTTGTATTTTGTTTGCTCTATGCTTCACGCCTTTCATCACGCCTTTCCTTGCCTACTGTGGGCAGTGTTTCATCTCTGGCCTAAATATAGTGAGTTTTAACTATGGGTGCTTTAGTCTGCTTGTGAGATGATATCTGACACCAACTCCATCAGAACTGAGACCCTGCAGAATTCTCTGGTTGGGAGACATGGCGTGGGCAGGGACTTGTGCTGGTCTTCTGAGGGAGGGGCCCACCACCCTGGGACTGAGGTAAGCTTGACTGAGAAAAGCAGTCCCACTAGAGAACAGGGGAGTGGAGCTTGGTATAAATAAGTTAGGCGGCCAGTGCTGGCACTGCACTGCCTCCTGCTGGTAGCTCTGTGTTTATGCTGAGAGGTGGGGGAAGGAAATGGTGATGGCCAGCTCCCCTGTTCTGAGAGAGGCATCTCTGTGAATCCTACCACACCCAGACATTCTGAGTGAATAATCTCCCCACTGTGTGCTCCAAGCATTCTTCAAATCACTGTTTCCTCACTGTCTGCCCTGGTGTTGTTTGCCTGCCTTCTCTCCAGGAGCAGGGCAGTGCTCTCAGGGCTTTATCCCAGCCAAGCCTGCTCACCTTTAAAACTCCGGGCTTTAAGCCCTGATGGATTCAAGAACTTAAGAAATTCAGCCCTAGGTTTTTAAGCCAATGGCTTTGGGGAAACATTCTTTTTGAGTGTCCCTTGTGTTCCTCTCTTTTTCACCCTTCTCCACGGGACCAGGGCTCCCTCCTCTCCACATCAGCCACAATCCATTTTTCCCCTGAACCATATCTCCATACTGCTACTTTCTTCAATGTGGCCTCTTCTCTCCCTTTAGTTGTGGAATTTGTTCCATCAGTCCTCAGACCAATTTCTGGGTTATTTAGGATGATTTGATAGTTATCTAGTTGTGTTTGTGGGACAAGATGAGCCTAGGGTTCTCCTACTTCACCTCCATCTTAGGGAATTCTGATGACTTCTCTTCTGCCCATGTTTTCTTTAGGAGTTTCATGGTTTCAGGTCTTACATTCAAGTCTTCAGTCTGTTTTGAATAAACTTTGTGTGTGGTGTGAAAGAGTGCTCTAGTTCCATTCTTTTACATGTAGCTATCCAGTTTCCCCAGCACCATTTATTAAAAAAAATTGTCATTTTCCCATTTTTGTATTCTCGGCTTTTTTGTTGTAAATTAATTGACCAGATATATGTGAGTTTATTTCTGGGCTCTCTATTCTGTTACATTGATCTATGTGTCTGTTTTTATGCCAATACCATACTGTTTTGATGATTATAACTGTGTAGTATAGTTTGAATCATGGAATGTGACACCCTCAGCTTTGTTCCTTTTTCTCAAGATCATTTGACCATTCATGATCTTTTGTGGTTCCAAATTTTACAATTGTTTGTTCTAATTTGTGAAGAATGCCACTGAAATTTTGATAGGAAATTCATTGTATCTATAGATTGCTTTGGGTAGTATGGACAGTTTAACAATATTAAATCTTGTAATTCATGAGTTTGGATTATCTTTCCTTTAATTTGTGTCATCTTAAATTTCTTTCATCAGTGTCTTGCAGTTTTCAGCATACAAGTCTTTCATGTCCTTGGTTAAATTTATTCCTAAGCATTTTATTCTTTGTGGTGCAACTATAAATGGGATTGTTTTCTGAATTTTTCTTTCTGATAGTTCATTATTAATATGTAGAACTGCAACAGATTTTTGTGTATTGGTTTTGTATCCTTTGTTTTGTATCCTACAACTCTACTGAATTCATTTATTAGTTTTAACAGTTTTTGGTGGAGACTTTAGGATTTTCTATGTGTGGTATCATGTCATCTGCAAACAGTGACAGTTTTACTTCTTCCTTACCATTTTGAATGCCTTTATATTTCTTGTTCTTGTCTGATTGTTGTGGCTAGGATTTTGGATAATATGTTGAGTAAAAGTGCTGAGAGTGGGCATCCATGTCTTATTATTAATCTTCAGCTTTTCATCATTGAGTATGATGTTTGCTGTGGGTTTTTCATACATGGCCTTTATTATGTTGATGTATGTTCTGTTTATACCCATTTTGTGGAGGGTTTTATTATAAATAAATGTCAAATTTTGTCAAATTCTTTTTGTGTATCAGTGGAGATGATCATGATTTTTATTAATGGGATGTGTCCCATAGATTTTGGATTTTTATATTTCTATTTCATTATCTTAATGTAATTTTTAAATTTATATTTTGATTTCTTCATTAATTCATTGGTTGTTTTATAGCATGTTGTTTAATATCTACATATTTGTGATTTTTCCAGTTTTCCTCTTGTAAGTGATTTCTAGTTTCATATCATGGTGTCAGAAAGGATGAATGATATGATTTCATTCTTCTTAAATTTATTGAAACTTGTTTTGTGGCCTATCATGTGATCCATCCTGAAGAATGTTCCACATGCACACAAGAGAGTATATATCCTGCTATTGGATAGAATGATCTGTATACATCTATTAGGTCTACCTGGTCCAATGTGCTGTTTAAAGCTGTTTTGTTTTGTTTTTTTAATTGATTTTTCCTCTGGATGATTTATCCATTGATATCAGTGGGGCTATTAAAGTCCCTCACATTAGTGTATTGCTGTCAATGTCTCCCTTTATGTTTGTTAATATTTGCTTTATATATTGAGGTGTTCCTATGTTGGTGCATAAATATTTATAAATGTTGTATCCTCTTGTTGGGTTGACTTCTTTTCTTTATGTAACATCCTTTTTTTTTTTTCCCCTTCTATTACAGTCTTTGTTTTGAAGTCCATTTTGTCAGATATAAGTTTAGCTACACCAGCTTTCTTTTTGTTTCCATTTGCATGGAATACCTTTTTCCATCCCCTCTCTTTTACTCTGTTTATCCTTTGGTTTGTATTTAGTGTCTTGTAGGTAACATATTGAGGTATCAGTTTTTTCATCCATTTAGCCACTCTTTGATTGGAGAATTTACTTCACTAACATTTTAAGTAATTATTGATAAGTATGTACTTATTGCCATGTGGTTAATTGTTCGTGGCTGTTTTTGTAGTACCTCTCCCTTCCTTTCTTCTCTTGCTCTCTTCACTTGTGGTTTGGTAGCTTTCTTTCGTGTTTTATTTACGTTCCTTAGTCTTTATCTTTAAAATAGCTGATATAGGTTTCTGCTCTGAGGTTACCATAAGATTCACATATTTTAAACTGATAGAAACTTAAAGTTGAATGCATTTTAAACCTCTGCATTTTTACTCCCCCCGCCAACACATTATGTTTTTGATGTCATATTTTACATTTTTTAAATTTTTTTAATCCCTTAATTACTGTTTAGTTAATTTTACTACTTTTGTCTTTTAGCTTTCACACTAGCTTTATAAGTGGTTAATTTACTACCTTTACTATAAATTCACCTTTACCAGTGAGATTTTTACTTTCATATGTTTTCTTGTTATTGGTTAGTGACCTTTCTTTTCTGCTGCAAGAAGTCTCTTTAACATTTCTTATATGCTGGTGTGATGTTGATGAACCTTTAGCTTTTGTCCACCTGGAAAACTCCATCTGTCTATCAATTCTGAGTGATAGCCTTGCTGGGTAGAATATTCTTGGTGGGAAGATTTTCCCTTTTAACACTTTGAATATATAATTCTGTTTCCTTCTGGCCTGCAGTGTTTCTGCTGAAAAGCCAGTTGAAAGTAATATGGGGATTCTCTTGTATATAACAAGTTGTTTTTCTCTTGCTGCTTCTAAGATTCTTTCTTAATCTTTAACTTCTGACGTTTTACTTCTGATGTATCTTGGTGTTGATACCTTTGGATTTATCTTCTTTGGAATTCTTTGTGTTTCCTGGACCTGGATATCTCTTTCCTTCCCCGAGATTGGTAAGTTTTCAGATATTATTTCTTCAAATTCATTTTCTGCCCCTTTCTCTCTCCCTCTTTTCCTTCTGGGACCTCTGTAATGCAAATATTATTTTGTTTGATGTTGTCTCATAGGTCTCTTAAGCTTGCTTTCTTTTTCCCTTCCTTCCTTCCTTCCTTCCTTCCTTCCTTCCTTCCTTTCTTTCTTTCTTTCTTTCTTTCTTTCTTTCTTTCTTTCTTTCTTTCTTTCTTTCTTTCTTTCTTTCCTCTTTCTTTCCTGCACTCTTTAGGTGAGTTCCACTGCCCATCTTTCAGATTACTGATCCATTCTTGTCCTTCCTGTAGTCTACTGATGAATTCTTCTAGTATATTCTTTTGGTACAATTACTATATTTTTCAGCTCTGTGATCTCTGTTTGGTACATTCTTATATTTTCTATGTCTTTGTTGAACTTTTCACCATGTTCATTCATTCTTCTTTACCTTTATGAATTTGGTGAGCATCTTTGTGACCATTACTTTGAACTCTTTATCAGGTAGATTATTTATCTCTGTTTCATTGTTTTGTTCTTTGTTTGGAACATATTCCTCTGTTTCTTCATTTTGCTTCACCCTCTGTTTTTGTTTCTAGTATTCTATGAAACAGTGACTTCTCTCAGTATTGAAGGAGTGGCTTTGTGTGGGAGCTCAGTGTTGCCCAAGGTTTGGTTGTCTCTTGAAACTTTGTGATTATCTAAGTAACCTGACTTTGTTGTTGTTGTTGGTTTTGTTTTGGCTTATTTATTCTTTTTTTTTTTTTTTAAGATTTTATTTATTTATTCGACAGAGATAGAGACAGCCAGCGAGAGAGGGAACACAAGCAGGGGGAGTGGGAGAGAAAGAAGCAGGCTCATAGTGGAAGAGCCTGATGTGGGGCTCGATCCCATAATGCCGGGATCATGCCCTGAGCCAAAGGCAGACGCTTAACTGCTGTGCCACCCAGGTGCCCCTGGCTTATTTATTCTTGATAAGTTACAGTGATTGAGGATGTTCCAAGACCTGTCAGCGTACCAAAGAGAGTGATCTCAGTCAGCACCTAGTTTCAGCTGCTTGGAAGCCTAATCCTTAGGCAGCAGCTTTTAATGTATGCAAATATGTATAGTCCTGTGGGACCACAGTTGTATACCCAGCTGACTTCCAGGCTAGGAGATCTAAAGTGTCCCCTGGTTGATGGTTGTAATAATTAGAGTTCATATGAGTATCTAAGCTCCTTTCTGGAGGTCTCTGTAAACTTTGGTGAGGCCAAAGAAGGATGCAAAGTCTATGGCTTTAGTGTGGCCAGGAAAGNNNNTGGGGACAGCATACATCTGCAGCTTTAGCAATGCTGGAGAAGAGTGCTTTGGCGGGCACACCCTTCCCTTTTTGGAGGCTGTGTTCACCACACCCACCTGGGCTAGCAAGTCAGAGAGAGTATAAATATGGTGTTATCAGCACCTTCATCCCCAAAGAACATTCTAACTTGTTCCTGTGCCTCTGGCAAATATTATAATATTAGCAAATAAATCTCCTTCACTCATCGTTCAGCACCTCTCAAACTTCTGCCTTTGCACGGGGTCCTGGGATGAGTGAGTCTATGTGCTAACCCCTCAAAAGTAGTGTCGGATATTTTACAATCCCCTGGGTTCCCTGAATGTAAGCCCCATTGGTTTCTAAAGCTAGATGTTTTGGGGGGCTTCAGCTCTCTGGTGCAGATCCTAAAGGGTTGGATGCCAGACATGGAGCACAAACTCCTCACTCCTTAGGGAGAAGCTCTGGACCCATGAAATTTCCTCACTATTGTGTGGGTAGGATTTTGGGGAGACTGCATCTCTGCCTCTCCTACCCGTCTTGATGTAGTCCTTTTATCCCTTGTTGTGGAGAGAGCTGTTTAGCTAGTTTTCAGTTATTTTTCAGTGAGAATTATTCCACATATAGACATAGATTTGGTGTGTCCATGAGAGGAAATGAATTCAGGGTCTTTCTACACCACGATCTTGGAAACCCCCTCCCCATTAATCTCTTTGATGATAGGGAAGACATCTTAATAAAGGAAAGTTTAGGGGCGTCTGGGTGGCGCAGTCTTTGGGCGTCTGCGGCGTCTGCCTTCGGCTCAGGGCGTGATTCCGGCATGCTGGGATCGAGCCCCACATCGGGCTCCTGTGCTGGGAGCCTGCTTCTTCCTCTCCCACTCCCCCTGGTTGTCTCTCTCTCACTGGCTGTCTCTGTGTCAAATAAATAAATAAAATCTTAAAAAAAAAAAAAAGGAAGTTTATGGTGTTTTTATTATATCTATGAGATAGAGTTATTACCTTTAATTAAATTTCTTATATTTAGCAACTCAAACGCTTTATTTCTTTAAATATCTTTATGTTTATAATTTCAGTTGTTAACACACCAATTCTTTTTGGTAATTTCTTGGGGCTTATATTGAATAGGATGAGAAATGATTATATGGTTCCAGCCTTGGTAGAAACAAAAATGACATAAAGAGGAAAGATAATCTTTTAAAACGTTCTATAAAAATGTATTTTATTGTCTTTGATTCCTTTTACTTTTCAGAGATCCAAAATTACCTGCCAAAATGTTTTTTTACATGAAAAAATAATTAAAATTCTATCAACCAAATATTTATTTAAAAATATGTCTCATATTTTTTTTATGAAACTCCAGAAATCAGAAAATACAAACAGGACAATCTTCTCTTTCTTATTAATTTTAACAGCAATTCCTGAGTTTGTAACACAAGTGAATGTTGCCTTAGAAGCCTTAAGTAAAAACTCTTTGGATGTATTTGATGATGATCAATTTGTGGACATCTCAAAGAAGATCTATGATACAGTTCATGATATCAGATGTTCAGTCATGATGATTCGGGTAAGTTTGCTTTGCTTTCCATTGAATTATTGCAATGCTCCTCACCATCTGGAATGCTTAGAATGATTGCAAGAAATATTTTATTTCTATTTCATAATGTCAATGCTGAAATCCATTAGAACTTTAGAAATTCGTATGTATCCCTGAAGTCAAATCTACTGTCACAAACAATACTTTCACTTATGTATTTGGTTATAACTTATGCAAATGAGGACATTTAACTGCTGTGTGTGCAGAAATGATAGGATTCCTTGTGTGCGGAATTCACTGAGGTGTCACATAGTATGATCAGAAGCCAAAGGAAAATACATAAAGTAATTTGCTTTCTTTTCTTGAACAGAAAAGAAAGGATCTTTCTCATCACTGTATTGAAATTGGTAGGAAAATGTGTCGAAAACGGTGTTTCTATGGTCAAACCCTCTCATACTTCTCATGGTTTAGAGACTCACAGACTGTTCTGTAAGAAATCTCACTTGGAGCTGACAGGAACAACAAACACTTGAACTGTCCCAGTCTGGGAGTTGTCTGTTTGGGAGACTATATGCCATCTTCTTAAGAGTGAAAGTGAGCCATTTATTGTGGGCATACTGCATACACAGAGACCAGGATTATTTGGTTTTACTCGAATATTAATGTGGGGTGTTTATTCAAATTTTATTTTTAAAACAGCAGAGGTTTTCTGGGAAATACCCATGTAAAGATATGGGGATATATTATCTTAGAATGGGTTCACCTGAAGGCAGATCCTGAGGTAAGGATTTGTGTTACCATTAGTCTATTTAGGAGGAAGTAAGACAGAAAAAGTGAGGCAGGGAGGAGAAGTAAACCAGCAAGATGTAATGATGCATCACTACTGGCAACTAGGTCTCAATCCTGCTGGGAAATATGGGCAATACTATAGAATATACCTCAGAATTACCTGAGGTGAACAAAACCCAATTTATCTACCTAGTCTTCCTTGATTAAAGGCTACCCCTCCTCAAAGGTGTTACTAAAGCCTCCTGCGTGGATCAGTCAAGCTCTTGTGGCCAAAAAAAGCAACCCTCAGGCAGAGTGGCAGGTGCTTGCAATAAGAAGATTCAGTAGGAACGTGAGTATAGTTTGTTAAGTATGAATAGAGTTTAATTTGAAAGGCTCTACATTTAACTGTTAATAAAACTATAAAGATAGAACTAGAAGTTCTGAGTATATATGGACAAAGCACCAATAATATCGGACGGGCTTGAATGTCATAGTTAGGTTATGCAGAGCAGTATATAAAAATGGAGTCGTTTGGGGATCTTGTAAGGAAAAGAGCCAATAAAAGTTGAAGACAGTGGCAGGGTAGATGCATGCTTATGAAAGAAATTCTAAGAGAAAGGCTAAAGGTGTCAAGATAGAGGATCTAGCACTTCAGAGCATGGGAAAACCTGAAAGCCAATAATATGCAAAAGAGAAAAGCTTCACGTATGTGTTTGCAAAGCATCCAGGAAGTATTTGTTCATATGTGATTGATTGCTGTAGCACTGTACGAGTACTATGTCTGAGCTGCAAAGTACCTTTTCAAATATTTTCTTCTTCTAAAAAGGATTTTAAACCTTACTCATGTAGACTAGTTAGGACTAGCAGACTGGTAATTATCCCAAACTGAGAAGATAGATAGAACCAGGAGAGAAACATTGAGTGAAGACACATGAATTTCAGGAAATAGTCTTTTCAGAGTAAAACACCTGCATTTCCAGTATCCCTCAGTGGATATGTGAGAAGATTAAGCCAGTGAAATAGCATAGGTGAACCAGGGTAGGAAATGCATTTTTTTTTTTCTGAAAAAGTTATCTATGGTTGTAAAAAGTCTTGTAATTTCTCCCATTTGTATGTTTTAGTATTTAAAAATTTCCTTATAATTAAAATAGCTTACTTATAACAAATCAAATTATCTTGCCATTATTTCTATATATCTCTCATATCCAGCAGTCCTCTGTAGGGCAAGAGAACAATTTATTGTAATTATTTAATAGCCTTAGAGGGTAGTAATTTTTCCCTATAGTCATCTCTTTTTCAAGGTACATCCTTCAATTACTTTTAACTTTTCCTCATAGGAATAATTTAGTATTTTGTGTTCTTTACTAGTCCTTATTTAACTTTTCAACAAAATTCTCAAAAGAGACTATCAAAAAGCATAGTCTAATTAGGGCCTGTCCAAAGTCAAATAAAGTGGAAAACTTGTTCTTATGTTATTGCCAGTAATACAGCCAACTGCTGTGAACTTATTTTTTCCCCTCTTAAACACTGCGATTGTTGGATAGACAATGATTTCCTTTTATTTTTATTATTTACCTTGTTGTTGCCTGTATATTTTTCTCCATTTTGATTTGATGTGTTTGCTCTTGGTCATAAGTCTGTATCATATTAATCTTTATTATATTTCTAAATGATTCTTCATCTAATTTATCAGGTTATTTTTTTCATTTTTTTAATTATGTTCAGTTAGCCAGCATATAGTACACCATAAGTTTTTGATGTAGTGTTCGACGATTCATTAATTGTATATAATACCCAGTACTCATCCCAACACGTGCCCTCCTTAATACCCATCACCCAGTTACCCCATCCCCCCACCTCCTCCCTTCTGTGACCCTCACTTTGTTTCCTGGAGTCCAGAGTCTCTCATGGTTTGTCTCACTCTCTGATCTCTTCCCATTCAGTTTTCCTTTCCTTCCCCTGTGGTCCTCCACTGTATTCCTTATGTTCCACATGTGAGTGAAACCCTATGGTAATTGTCTTTCTCTGCTTGACTTATTTCACTTAGCATAACTCCTCCCGTTCCATCCATGTAATATTCCATTGTTTATATGAACCACATCTTCTTTATCCATTTGTCTGTTGAAGGGCATCTCAGTTCCTTCCACAATTTGGCTATTGTGGACATTGCTGCTATGAATATTGGGGTGCATGTGCCCCTTCTTTTCACTACATCTGTGAAAAGATACAATCTGTATCTTTGGGGTAAATACCTAGTAGTGCAATAGCTGGGTTGTAGAGTAGCTCTATTTTTAACGCCTTGAGGAACCTCCATACTGTTTTCCAGAGTGGCTGTACCAGCTTGCATTCTCTCCAACAGGGTTCCCCTTTTTCCACAACCTTGCCAACACTTGTTGGTTCCTGTCTTATTAATTATGGCCATTCTAACTGGTGTAAGGTGTTATCTCATTGTGGTTTTGATTTGTATTTCCCTAATGGCTAGTGATGTTGAACATTTTTTTCATGTGTCTGTTAGCTATTTGGTTATGACTGTACCTAAATTAACATCAATTAGAAACATGAGATTATAATCTCAGTTCTTTCATCTAGATTACTAAACAAAATATCGAATTATATTGGCCCTTCATCTGGCTGTAATCTCAGCTAGATAGCTCCAGTTAAGGACCTTAGTGTTATGAGACCTTAAAAACTGATATTCTATCCAACTGAGAACATACTGGTAAGTGTGTGGTTTGTAAGAATGTTTTCTGAATTTTGAGGTAGAGCTATTCTTCCTTCAAACACACTTTAAGGCATAAATAAATAAATAAATAAATAAGACATAAAAAAAGAGCTGCTGTACTTGAAACCATGAAGGAGAGTCCAGGAGATTTGTACTCTAGAAATTAGGAAATATTATTAAGAAAACACAAATTTGAAGGGATTTATCATATTCTTGGACTGGGAGACTCAATATTATTAAGGTGTCAAGAATCCTCAAGTTTATTTACATATTTAAGGCTGTCCTAAACAAATTCCCACTAGACTCTTTTATGAAAATGTATAATCCAAGGTGGTTGGCTACTTGGGTATACTCATTTGTCAAAACTTACAAATTCTACACTTAAAATGGCAGGTAAACTACATGGCTAGAGTCGATTTAAAAAATAAAGAATGTTTTACCCAGTACGCAACACCTCAGTAATTTCATTTAGATAAAGTCATATCAAATGTATTAATTAGGACTAATTGAAAATGCCTGCATAAATACTGAAAATGCTAGCATTTAGAATATTATAATGAAATGAATGCCTTTCTACTTTATAACTGGCTACTTGCCAAATATTTCTAGGGTATGGGTCCTCTTTTGTCGATTTTTATTTCTCATGTTTATAAATTATTGTGTATTATCTCAGTCAGGGGGCGGCAAACTTATGGCCTTTGGGCCACATTTGCTTGACCATCTTATTTTGTGTGGCCTCTTGGCTAAGAATGATTTTAATATTTTTATGTAGTTGAAAAAATTTGAGAGAAGAAGAATATTTTTTGACATGTGAAAGTTATATGAAATTCTAATTCTAGGAATATAGCCACACTAGTGGATACCTCTTCGCACTCTAACAGCAAGGTTGAGTCATGGCCTTAGAAACTCACAAAGCCCGAAACAGTTACCGCTTGGCTCATTACAGAGAAATTTACTGACCCTTGTCTTAGATAATCTGTTTGCTTCTCTACTAAAATCTTGACTGGGTTTTCCAAGGATCCAGTTGCCCCTTTACTAGTTTTCTTGTGTAAATCCAATCATCCAAAATATTTGAATAGTAGAATTGTCTTTCTTTCAAAGTTCCTTGAGTCATGTGACCACCCAATGCAATTTCTGCTAATCCTTATTTCCATTGCAAGGTCCCTGGCGCTTTTCTCCACCCTCTTCTTCAGCCACGCGTTTTTCATTCTTCTAGGTGCTCTAATTTTTTTTACATTTTCTTTTGTAGGTTAAACTATCTGTGCATTTCCCTTTGCAAATTTTATATTCATGCCCTGTTACTTTGCAAAGAACGCTTTAGTTACTAGGATTCTCCAAGGGCTGTAAGGAATTTTTTACATTCCTCTTGGTATTTTGCACCACTTGTTCAGCAGGTAAAATTAAAGTTTAGCTTGGCCTTTGATTACCATACACTTTGAAATGCAATTTTTGAGGTTTATGGGATGTTGAAATTCATCAACTTCATTCAAGCACTTCACTTTTTGTTTTCTTTTTCTAAAGATTTTATTTGAGAGAGAGAGAGAGAGAAAGAGTGCATGCACGCACATGAGTTGGGGGAGGGGCAAAGGGAGAGACTCCGCACTGAGAACAGAGCCTGACTTGGGGCTCCATCTCATGACCCATGAGATCATGACCTGGCCAAAAACCAAGAGTCAGATGCTTAACTCACTGAGCCACCCAGGCACCCCTACTTTATCTTTTCTTTGTGTTATAGTAATAACAATTTGTCCAAAGGGTTTTGGATTACAAATGAATTTTCATAAAATAAGTACTTGCTAAATGAGTTTAACATGCAGGGATTTAGGGTGAATATATGCCTTATTTTCCTTAGGGCACATTTGGATTATACCCCCCTTTACTCTCAGAAGTGTCCAATTTGGGTGATAAAGTGTCATGTTCATCTAGTTTCTAGGCCCTGATTACACTGCTCAGGCTCCGTGGTGCATCACCTCCACCCACTGGGTGATGCCCACAGTGTTGAGGCACTAATGATCACATTTCCTTATCAAGCCCATTTTTCCAACCCCAGGGAACACTTTGTCTCCATAGGCCTAGCTGCTATCAAATGTTAGCTTCCTCTCTTCATGCTCTGTGAATCCTTTGTTGACTGTGCAGAATCTATTCAGGCACCATTTCAAATTTATTTAATGTACAGAGACTATACCTTTTCATTTCTTCAGTGTTAAGCAGATTTCCTGAATTCATCTTAGTCCCCACTCTTCATTGTCATAGGAGTCTTGCCAGGGAATCCCAGTTAAAACACTCTGTCCTTTTTGGAAAAGCAGAACCAGTTTGTAAAGAAGCCAGCTACCAGGGAGCTTTCTAAAAGAACTTAATAAAATATCTGTAGCAAAGTAAATTTAGCTTTATATGCAAATTTAAATCAAACATTAGTGGGAAGAATTCTGTACTGAGGCTCTTGCTGTTTCCTTTGAAAACAGAGTTTAAGGTAAGGAAAAGCAGAACTCCCTGCTAGCACTGGTCAGAAAGAGATGAACTTTTATGAGCTCAGCACACTTAATGGCCTTCTTTATGTATATACCATTTAAGGAGACTTTTGAGGAAAGGAAGAGAAGTGACTAGAGTGAGAAGGAGTGTTCATTGAGAAACATGCTGGTTAAGCTATGAAGCAGCTCTAACCAGTGATATCTGTTGCTCATGCTGAGAGAAAGACGTTCAGCTTGAAGTCCTTCTGGAAAGTCTTCTTTTGCCAAAGGGTCGAAGCCACCAGACTTGCAAGAGAGCCCATGGTTGAGAAGGGCTCTGAGGCAGACAATCCTGCACTCAGAGGACTCTATGCAAGTGCTGCTTGGAGCCTTTGACTCAAGATAGCTGAATATAAGGAGTCAAGCATCCGTCTTTGAAAACACCTTCCTGGAAAATGGCTAGCCCTGTGAATAGGAGAATAATGCGGGGAAGATGTTTAGTTGTCAAATCATAAGGAATTTTTCTGTTGTTTATTTTTGATATGTTTATCACTTAATGATTTTTATTAATTATGAATAAATTTGAATTAGTCATTAAGTTAGTAAATTTATATTAGGTATTAAATCTAATAATAAGTTTTTATTATTTTATATTTTGTTTTAATCTTAAAAACTTTTATAGTGTGTTGATCGTTTGCCTCAGATAAGATGTTTGGTTATGTACCTACATTTCAAAAGTAACTTTTGGAGAGTTCAGTAAGTCTTCTAGAGAAAACGATCTGAAAAATACCATTTCTAAAATGATGACTTAGAAAATATACCTTGGCATACGTAACAGAAAGAGAGATATTGAGAATTTTATATTTCGAGTATCCAGTATATATTCAGTATATTTCAGTAAATGATGTAGTTTCAAAGAGAGAAATATTCTGGAGACTGAGAGCAAAAGGTCCGTGAATGAAGTAAGGCACTTGAGGTCACACTCTGATAAGGGGAAGTAACAGGTTGAAATCTGGGTCTTAGGGCATTTGGTTCAGAACATTTTCCTTTATCTCAGGAAAAGGAACTAGCCCAGTGTTTTTGCACAACAGGAGCCCTTCTACTAGACTGACTTCCCTTTGTTGATGGGCCAGTTATAAACACATAAATCCCCCAAATTACCTTTTGGGCAGTTTGTTGAAGAATACCTACCCTATAATGCTCCCCTCTGCTCCCTCAGATTCAGACATACAGCCCTTCTCTCTGTTCCTTGTATTTGCCAGACATGCCTACACTTCTGGCATTTTTCCACTTACTGTCCTTTCTAACCATATGCTTTCTCCAAGAATTTGCACAGCAGACTTGTTTAGGTCTGTTCCATCCTTAGAGTTTTATATCATCCTGTATAGATCTTATATAGATCTGTATATAGAGATAGCATATCTCACTTCAGCCACTCTCTGTCTTCTTACCCAAGTTTGTGTTTACATAGTGCTTATCATGACAAATGATATATTATATACTTTTTGTTTATTTATCTATTTTCTGTCTCCTCATACAAGAATGCAGGCTCTATAAAAGAAGTGCTTTTTAGGGGCGCCTGGGTGGCACAGCGGTTAAGCGTCTGCCTTCGGCTCAGGGTGTGATCCTGGCTTTATGGGATCGAGCCCTACATCAGGCTCCGCTATGAGCCTGCTTCTTCCTCTCCCACTCCCCCTGCTTGTGTTCCCTCTCTCGCTGGCTATCTCTCTCTCTCTGTCAAATAAATAAATAAAATCTTTAAAAAAAAAAAAAGAAATGCTTTTTAGACCATTAAAATGAAATCAGGTTTTAGGCTTTTTTACAATTAAATACAGTGATTGATTTAGTTGTCAAACTTGTCGCTTGTTTGAAACATAATCACTGGACCTCGAGGAATTAATGGGAAGAAAAAAATTACTTTTTTGTATTTTATATTACAAAAAGTGACAGACACTAAGAAACTACCTTGATAAACACTTTCACAAAGAACTAAAATTCACTTGATCTTTGGTTTGAGATAGTTTTGAAAGTACAAAGGATTCTGCTATATATTGTACTTTGTGGCCACAAATGGATATACACGTGTGTATCAATGATATTCCTCTCAGTACAAACTTCTCTAAAACTGAATATATAGTTGTTTTGAAAGTCCTTCATGTGGGACGCCTGGGTGGCTCAGTCAGTTAAGCATCTGCCTTTGGCTCAGGTCATGATCTCTAGGTCCTGGGATCGAGTTCCGCATCAGGCTCATTGCTCAGCTGGGAGCCTGCTTCTCTCTCTCCTGCTCCCCCTGCTCCCATGCTCTCTCTCTCTCTCAAATAAATAAATAAAGTCTTAAAAAAATAAAAGATAAAAATCCTTCATGTTACCTTGTTCAGGTGACAAGATTCCTTTTTAAAGATGATGATGATTGTAGAATGGTCCCACAAGACTTCTTGATTGTATGCATTCGCTGTCGGGTTGTAGACGAAAGATCATCGAGGATGGAGTTTGTGGATCTTGCCGAAGTGTATTTTATATACATGATCCTCCGTTATCAGACCCTTGGTGTTAGAGCTTCTGAAAAGTCACAAAATTATCCACAAATTTAGTAATTTAAAATATGTTTTATATTGTCTTATATTGCACTCTTTGGAAAAGAAATCAGAAATTTAATTAAAGTCATAAAATATAGGAAGATTCTATAACAAAAATTATTTCTAACCTTTAAAAATGGCTGTAAAATACATTCAAATGAGTCCATAGTGGTCTATTTACTTTAAAAAAATGAAAATAAAACCAGGATTTTTTGCATATCTTCTATTATAACCAAAATTCATGGTCTGGGAATAAATTTAGACTACCTGTTTAACACATTTTCAACAATACATTTATACAAGCTAATCTCTTCCAACAGATTTTGCAAATTTAACTCTGGAAGACAATCTTATTTTAGGTTTGTCTCACAACGCTCCATCTTCAAGGAAATTCCCCTCTTTGGAATATCTTTGTGACCCTGAGTAAATCAGATAGTTTCTCAACTTTGGATTTGCATTTGTAAAATAAGGAAAACAAACATACTGGCCTAGTAATATGGTTGATCTGAGTTTAAATGGGATAACACATGCACAACATTAAACAAAGTTTTATACCACATTATAAATGCTCACTGAATTTGCATTAGTATTACAGTATAGTAATACAAATACAAAGAATTTGTTATGTGTATTAGTCAAAATAACAAATTCTAGTTGCTCTAACACAACCCCACAAATCCCAGTAGATTATTTCATTGATAGTTTATTTATCATTTATATATTGTTCTGCTGTTAGCCAATTTTCCTGGATAAGTTTCTAGGTGATGACTCAGTGATTCAGGATTCTCCAATCTTTTGACATGCCATCTTTATCATATGGCCTCCACTGTCACTGGAGAAAGGGAAGAGACAGTGATAGATTGAACAGGAAGTTTGATGACCAGACCTCAATGTGGCATACTTCTCTCTACATCCCATTGGCCAATATTCAGTCAAATGGGACCGAAATACATTTCAAAGGAGCAGGAACTATCTTGTTCCTGTATGTCTAAGAAGAATAAATGTTTAGTGAACACATAACCATTCCTTGTCACACTCTTTCTTCCAGTTATTACTGCTGTACAACAAATTATCTTAAACTTAGCGGCATAAAATAACAACCACTATATTACGTTCAAAAATTCTATGGGTCCAGAATTCAGAAAGGGCATAGGTTTATTCACTCACATATCTGATGTCTGAACTCAGTACTGGAAGACTAAGGAAAACTGCATTTAGCTTTCATGTGGTTTAGCTTTCTCAGAGTGTGACAGCCTCCAGATAGTTGAGACTTTTTTTGCATGGCATTTCAGGAATCCAAGGACAAGTGTTGCAGCAAACAAAGCACATACAATGTTTCCTTTCCTAACCTAATCTCCAAAATCATGCACTGTCATTTTTGTCATAATTTATTGTTCACAAACAAGTCAAAATCCTCCCCAATTCAAGAGGAGGTGACATGAACTTCACCTTTCAGTGGAAGAGTGTAAAGTTCAAAAGGAACATATGGGATGGGAAATAATACTGAGCCCATCTCTGGAAAACATAATGTGCTCCACTTATTGTAATACTCTTACCATTGTGTCCATCATTACTACTAATAATTTTTTACTGATTAACTTTTTTACCATAAGTTGGCTTGAAAAGCTTACTGCTTTTAAGTAGGAAAATAAACCAGTGGAAATATTGTTATAATGTTGCAGGTAATCATTTGTTTAATAACAAGTTTTGGGGCATTCTCATTAGTAAAATATTCTAGTTAATAGAATATAATATTTTATAATAGAATAACAATATTTTAAATTACCATATTTTAATTTCTTCTATAACTGTATTCATTGCCTATTTAAGATGTTAAGCTACATAAAGTCCTTCCGATACATCTCTCTAAAAAATTCCTCTGAAATAGTATCATCTAGAAAGTACAAGATAGAATAAAGGTTTGAAAAATGTACGTAGAATACAAAATTGTCATGAACCTGGATGGCAAAGAATGAAGAAGGCATTATGGTAAAGAATAATTTTCTACCTGTTATATAGTCTCTTCAGTCAACCTCTGGAAAGATATTTGAGTCCTTTCTGTCTGTCAAGCACCGTGCTAAGTTTTAAAAACACAAACATGAGTGAGGCATGATCCCTGTTCTTAATTAACTAGTGTTCTTGTGGAATAAAGAGAAATGTGAGCCAATGATAAGAATTTATAGTAGTAGGTGTTATGATGGAAGTATATAGAATCATCATTGGTAATTAAGAGTTTTTAATTCTGTCATGGAGAAAATTATGCAAAGATGTAATCATTTGGTGACCTTTGTTGTATGGATAGGAGTTGTAGAGTTGGAATTATGCTTTAGGACATTTACAAGGAAATAGAAATAAAAACATATTTAGAGAATTGTAATTATGCCAAAGTACCTGGACTCCAGCGTATAGGTGGAGAAAGACTGGGAAAATAAAAAGAATCCAGATTATTAGTATGTTTTATGCCATGTCAAAGATACATAACCTTGACAAATGTCAGGAGGAACAGAATTACTAGGCTTGGCATAGAACATTCAGGATTCATTCCATGGGGTTTGGATGGGGAGGTAGCCTCCTCCTCCCCTGCCTCAGTCATCCACCACAAGTTTCCTAATATTTGAAAATTGAGGTTCTCTTAGCAAGAGAGAAAGCAGAAATTAGTGATTGGGTAGACAACAAACAATCCTTTACAATATATTTACTATTAAAGGAGAGTAGGAATTTTAATCAGATGCTTATTTACTATTTATGCCTCACTAAATAAATCAATCAAGTGTAATTTTCAGGAATTGCTCTTCCTTAGGATATGAAACCTTTTAAAAGGGATTTTGGAAGAGTGATATAATAATAATAATAATAATAATAATAATAATAATAATAATAATAAAAAGATAAGTGAGGCTTGTGTTTGGAGCCAGCCAGCATTTTGTATTTGAAATGAGCTAAAGCCAAGCATATGCCAACAGTATTTCTAACTGCCTAGCTCCCTCATAGGAGATTTACAAAATCAGACTGACAGGCATGCTCACCACTAGAGCAGCCAAGGTGAAGGGATTGAAGTGCTGTCTTGCCAGCTTCAGGGACTCATTGAGTCTGTTCCAGAATATAACATGCCACTGATTACAGAGGATTTTGGTGTTAAATTGACAGAAGAAACTGCTAATCGAAATGCAAGTGGGAGATGTAAATGCAAAAAGATATGAACTCACCAATTAATGCACAGAGAATCATTTTCTCCTTCAGATGCCTTGTTTCATTATTAAATCCGAAGCTTTACACGTTAGCTTCAAAAGAACCACATCAATCAGATCAGGTTGGAAGACAGTGTGCTATGCTGTGATGAGCACTGGATTAGAAATTGGAAGACCTTGATCTTGGTCTCAGTTACATTATATAGTAGCTGTGGAGCCCTGATTTCCTACCTTAAACATATCGTTTTACAGTGTCCTAATGCAGAAGAGGGGACACTCACACTTGCCTTGCTTATAATCACATACTTTAGGGGGTCTTTCCTTCCTTTTTTTCCTTCTCTCATTCTTTAAGCTATTCATTCTTTAATTCTTTAAGCTATTCATTGACTTATTTTGGTTCATTTATTTTGATAATGTTTTATCGAATACCTACTATGTACTGATGAATTTGTCAGACATTTAGGCATATAGAGATAGATAAGATAGGCAAGATCTTTTTTCACTTGGAGTTTATATTCTAGTGAAGAGAGACAGAAAGTAAACAATTAGAGAAAGATATAGACAAGGCAGTTGTGATGAATGATATGAAGGAAGTAAGCAGGATGATGTGATGGAGAGAAAATTGGCATAAGAGATAACAACATTTTAAGTACAGTTGTCAGGGAAAACCTCTCTGAGGAGATCAAATTTGTCTTAGTTAATAAGAATCAGGAGGAGTCAGCAATTTTAGGATGGAAGAATGTCTCAGACAGAACAGAATAAACCCAAAGATGACAAGATTGGGGAAACGCTCGTTATACCTGAAGAACAGGAATGAGGCGCTGAGTCTAAGGCTTAGTGAAGTGAGGAAGGGCAGTGACATAATATGATTTTAGAGAGTTGGACAGAGAATAGATTATTTGGGCCTCTTCAGATACATTAAATAGTTTGGATTTTATTCCAAGGCACTGGGGACTATTACAATATCTCTAACACGTGAGTGGCATGATCCCATTTGCATTTTAAGAAGTTCTCTCTTGCTTTTGTTGACTGCCAACTTTCCAAAAGACCTCTGAAAAAGGTGTTTATCAAGCAAAACTAAGTTTATTAGACTTAGAGCAGTAAACAGTCTTACTAGTGTCTCAAAATGGGGAAATGAAGTGAGGCTCTTTGAATCATTTTAAGGCCTATGCTGAGGGATTTTAAGGTCAACTTCAAGAGGGAACACTGGTTGGGGTTTGGTTATATAGTATATTTGGGTGGGAGAACACAGTGAATTGAAGATCTTGAAACAAATCTAGATGAGCTTGTCAGTCTTGATAATTTAACGGGTTAGCTGGGTCCGTTTTCTCTTCCAGGAGCAGGTATTTCCTAGAAAAAGCAGTTAAGTTATTTTTGCTTGATCTTAGTATTATGGGCACGAGAATAAGAAAGTCTCTCCAGGCCTGTTATTGTTTAACTCAGAGCAGAGAATTCTGTTGTTTTCAGTTCTCACTAGTCCATGGAAAACATGTTGTTGCGGGTGGGGTTGGCAAGAGTAGACGTGAGAATATCACATAGGAGGAGTCTGCGGTAGTCTTCTCACGTGAGCGATGGTGCTGATGTAGTTCAGCTCCACACTGTTCAGTGCAAGAGTTACACGTGGCTGTTGAACACTTGAAATTTGGCTAGTGTGAATTGAGATGTGCTGCGTAAGTGTAAAACCCATAATAAATTTTGAAGACTCAGCAAGAAAAAAAGAATAGAATATCTCATCTATTTTTTTATATTTATATGTGGCGAATTGATGTTAGTAATATATTTTAACCAAATATATCCAAAATAACAGCTTAACATGTATTAATTATTATTTATTTTATTGATGTAACTGCTAGAGAAGTTAATATTGTATATTATGCTTGCGTTATATTTGTATTGGACAGTGCTGGACTAGAGAGTTGGTAGAAGAGGTGGACAGATTTGAAATGTATTTTGGAGATAAAATTTACCCAGTTTGCAGGGAATAAATGTGAAATTGAGGGAAATTGGAGAAACAAATTTGCCTCTTTGGTGTCTTACTTTGGGCCATTGTATGAATGTGTGACTAAATGAGCTAGTGGAGACTTGGAGAAACCAATTTGGGGTAGAAGCTTAATTCCATTTTAGTGTGCTCATTAGATATTAAATTTGCTTATTTTATAGATACATGGGTCATTGGATATATGATTTTGGAACTTAGCACGTAAATTTGTTCTATTATAGAAATTTGATTTCCCTTAGCATAGAAGTACTCACTTTTGGAGAGGGTATATTAGAAAAGAAAAAAAAAATTATATAGGAACGAACACATTTAAAATTCAAGCTGAGGAGGAGTAGATAGCAAAGGAGACTGACAAGAAGTGACAGGGAAAATGAGAAGAAAATCAAGAGTGCTGAGTCCCAAGCGAAGACAACAGGTTTTCAGCTGTGCAGAATGTCACATAGAGAACTGGTAGGATAAGAAGATACGTATTTGGGGACGTAACCGATCAGTTAGGTAACGTGTGTTTAGATATGCAGGGCACTGATGTCAGGTTTCCTGAAACTGATGAGTAAGGCTGCAGCGGGCAAAAAGAGCTAAATACTGCAATTACAGGTTGAGAAAATGACAGCCTGTTGGGACCAGTGCACTTCTATGCAGCTTAGATACAAGTAGAGAATTTAGGACAGGAAGAGAGAAATTAGACTTTTTGAAATGTGTAGTGCTCTGAGAGAGAATAAACAGTTCTCTTTTTTCCCTTTGGAGTCCTTAGGACATTCCATGATGTCCTCATACCATAATGGGGGAACAACAACAGAATAAACCTGATACCCTGACAATGACTGAACCCACACTCTGAAAGTCACCTATTTATACTTTACGTAGGCATAAAATCATACAGTGGTAATATTATATGTAGGCTTTTGATAAGAACTTGATTTGATGATGACTGTGTCTTGATTCTAGCCCAGTTTTTTTGTTTTTGTTTTTGTTTTGCTCTTCTTACAGTGTTTGCTATTGAATCATGCTATCTTTGGTTGGAAGGCTTCTTTTCCCCTGTGTCTTAATGGATATCTGCAGAGTCATTAGTCTTTGTGTACTTCTGAAAGAATTGTCTTTAAATGCGATCTTTACCTATCGATTTCTTTGGAAAGATTAGCTTTGCTCCAATATGTTCTGCAAAATCCTGCCACCATATTCTATTCTGTTAACTCCAGGGTTGGCTTTTGCCTAGCTCTCAGTACTTTCTGTAATGTAAAGATTTAGTCCTACCTGTGTTTCCTCTTCCAATTATATTTTAATTACCCTAATTAGTTTTCTTGCCATAGATGCATGAGAAGAGCAATCTTAAATCACTTTCAGAAGAAAGCAACCCTTCCTTCCTGTTCGGGCCAGAGCTGAAAACAGATTCACCCACTGGCTGTTTTCTGTGTAACATTCCTCCACCTTGAATCACTATCTTGTTAATAACTTTATACCCAATTTATAGTAAACTACAAAGCCACTTTGTAAAAAAATTATATAAAAATAAAAACAAATATTTTCAGTGATAGCTTTTTTGTTATAAAAATAGCGCATGCTTGTGATAACATATTAAACAATACAGAATAGTTTATGATAAACATTTAAAACCTGACTATGCCTATTCCTCTGTTGACACACTGTTTTCTTCCAGTGCTAATTGCTTTTTAGCACTTTTGTTTGTATCCTTTCAGATCATTCTCTACATAAATTCTAACACATATACTTGATCGTCTCTATATATCTTTTGTTTATTTGTTTGTTTTAGTGAAAATAAGACCATTGTATACCTACCGTTAGGAAGCTTGATTTGATTTTTATAATTCTGCAGTGCCATACATTAGGTTGTCTTAGTTTCAGCCCAAAATAAAAGTTAGCATGAACCCATAAAACTGTTGGTGATACATCTCTTTCTTATAAGCTTTTCCTATAGGTGGGAAAAGTATGAAAGAGAAGAAAGTGGGAAAGGCACCCAGAGAGAAAACACAAGGAAGAGTGGAAGCAAATAGTCATCTGAGGTCATGGGTTGAAAAATATGGAAAGCCAACATAATGTCATTAGTGGAGCATTGTATTGCTGCCAAAGCTAAATCCCAAAATGATAGAGCTGAGTTGAGTAAAAAAAAAATCACATGCTCAAAATCTTTAGAAGGCTTTGAGTTCTATAGAGGTGAAGTGATATATTGTCTCAGTGCATACAGCTAGTTAGTGTCAAAGTCACTGATCTCCTGACTCCAAATTCAGTGCACTTTTGGTGTTACCACAACCACAGATGCAAACGAACAAAAGACAAACACACTGTATTAATCCAATGCAATTGTAATACAATGTGTTTAGTAGAATGTATTGTATTAATTAAACACATGTATATTTTTAAAAATCACTTAAAGAATTGTATTTGAGATCACTGGCTAAGAACAGGAATACATTAATAAAAGGACTGAAGAAAAGAACAAGTGACAAGTAGCTTGAGGGGAAGGTCAAATTAACTTCTCTGGAAGAGAAGATGAGGTAGGAAGATCAAGGGAAATAATTTAAATGTATTGAATTTGCTTAAGAAGTGAGGTAAAGAGAAAATGCCCTTCAGTTTAAAATAAAATTCCCAACAGAAACTGAGAAGATCAAGTAGAAGTAAAAGCTATATCCTTGAGCTGCTGATAAAGAATCTAGCCTGAGGGGAGAAAGTTTTGTTGAGAGGTTGTTACCTGGCAGGAACTTCACATACATTCTCTCATTTCACCCTTAAAGAAACCTGTGAGGAAGGGATTCAAATAACCATCTTATTGGCAGGAAGGGAAACAAATAATTTAAAATTACTCTCCCAAAGTCACTCTGATAGACAGTGTCCAACACGATTCACAATCAAACCTTTCTAACTGGTTCCAAAACCTGGGTTACTGTGCTACCCTACTGCCTTTATGACTCACTAAGGTAAAGGTGATCTTAACGTCGTATCCAGAGTTTCTGGATTTAGAGATGTGGTAGCTTAATTTTAGTATTTCTGAACTATCCTTAAAAATTTAGAAAGCAAAATTAAATTCAGTTATAAAGAAGGTAAGATTAAAGGGGGAAAAATAATGGTTTGCTAGGCATTGCACATTGTTTTACAAAGGGTTTCTAAGTATAAACTTCCTGTCATTTACCTATCCTGCTGTTCCCTACTTAAAACTCTGCTTGTTTGGAGCTTGAAGAAATTTGAGTAAAGATAGGAATTCATAGCCAAGTAAACAAGTCAAGGCTGAAAAGCTGCTCCTGTCACTAAAATTTCTACCTGCAGGTCAATTCTTCCATCTGCATTGATTTTGCAAGTTGGCCCTAACACTGACACTTAGAGTCAAACATGGGACAGGACTGGACTCTAACATAGAACTTTTCTATTTTCTCAGAATCCTTTTAATATTTTATGCAAATACGGACTTGCTTTGCAGTCAGGCCTCATCCGGTTCTCCTATTTGCAAATTTGGATTCATAAGAAATCCTCTTTAAGAAACAATTGTTTTGAAGCTAAAGCTATTCATTTGCAAAAGCAGGGCTTTTTGAGAGGTAAGAAGAAAAGATTTTTGAAAAGCAAAAGTCTAATTTTAAAGAAGAGATATAAGATTTATCAGTAACAAATAGATTTAAGAGAGTCTAGAGCAAAAGCTGGACCCCTCTACCCCCCAACCCCACCTCTACCCCATGAGGTATATTGAGTAGTTTTGTCTGTTTTGGAGGGTCAGAGTAACAAAGGATGTCTGAGGGACCAGGCTTGCCTAGACCATATGGGAAAAATGCGTAGGCATGTGAGGCTCTCCAGGCTCTTTCTGGATGAGTACTTTAGTGCTCCATGTAAAGGAGACAATACTAGCAGAGTGTCAATCACTATTGAGTGATAATTTGTCATCTACACTGAAAACATTCTTTCTTCCTGTTGCTGTTCAGGGATAGCCACAGACATATTGCCTAGATTATACAAAAGTGACTCTTCTGGTGTCTCTAGACTTTGCTTCTTCCTGTTGGAACTACTCTAAGGCCAACTCCCTTTTTAGCGACTCAGGAGGACACTTAACAACCATCCCCCATCCAAAAAACAAAAGAAGGAGAGAGACAGAGACAGAGACAGCAGGGCTTTGGATGCAAAACTACTGTGAAGGTAAAGCTCCCCTGCCCAGTGCTGTGGTGGATACAGTTTAACCAGTTTGAAGTGCCTGCCCCTTGCTGAGCTAGACCATTGGTGACGTCTTGTCACCATTTCAATAAGGTATCCCAAGAGAATGCTTTATGGCTTCTGAGTCCTCATTGGCTATCTCACTTCTATCTCAGTTATAACTGGGCAGTGGAGGTACATGGAGCTCGAACTGTCAGAAAGGGATTCTTGTGACCCTTGTCACACCCTTGTCGTGTGGTCCAATGAACCTTTTTATCTCAATTAGAACATTTAGCAAAAACCTGCTAAATATCAGTATGGATTAGAAAACAAGAGGGAGGGTAACAGAACAAGAGAGAGACTTGCAGAAGCCTTGTGCAGAGATGTATTGTCCTTCTGCATCTGTTTGGCCATTATACAAAATATTTAAGTGCACTCTGCACTTGAGGGTAATAAGGGTATTCACGTAGTTGATCAAAATTGTTCTGCCAGCCATGATGCAATGATGATGGATTGCTCCTGTCAGGATAGCCAGTGAGGAATTTCTGCATTAGGTAGCAAAGGGGATAATATGACATAGGCCTGAATTCGGATAGCAATCTAGATTGAAAGAAGACATATTGTACTTCAGACAGAATTAAACGTGTGTTCTAAAGTGGAGTAGAAATGAAATAGTGGTAAAAAGAAATTAATTCTGTGTGCTTTCCACTAATCACCTTCCCTTCAGCTGAGACTTTAGGCAAACCCTTTTATATTTTAAGCTAGAAAAATACCTTTGTATCCCCCAAAAGGTTGTTCTCAGATTAAATGGAGATCATCCGTATAAAAACAGTTTAAAAATGAAAATTGAAGGAAATATTAATATTTTCCTGAGCTCTGGAGCCAGAAACATGGCCATCGTCCTCTGATAGTCCCTTTTCAAATTACTCACCAAGTCCTACCACCTCTGAACATTCAATCATTTTGTCATTCTGTCTGGACCCTTTACCCTTTCTCTATAAAAATTTTTACTCATCCTTGGGTATCTGTTTGGATGTCACTTCTTTCTGGAAGGATTTTCTCAACCCAGCTTATGAATTAGGTATCCCAGTATATTCACACAGCACCTTATACCTGCCAATAATAGCAATGATTACAACTATTTATCATGTTTTCTGTTAGAATCTAAGCTCTAGGGAAAACCAAGACTATGGTTCCAAGTCTCCTTTCATCACTATGGCATTATGATGCCTGGCACATAGCAGATCATAAGTAACTTGTTTTTGAAGGAATAAGTGAATGAATGACTTTTTCTGAAATTAAAAATTAGAGAGGAATATTAAAATGAAAATGACAAGAGTAATGATTTTAATTAAGAACTGATTAATTTTTATAAGTATTTTGATGCCTAAGGCAAATACACTTCAAAATACGTTCTCAAATTAATAGGTTGGTTTTGATACTTTATTTGATAATCACACAAAGATTTGGGAAATATAGATAATGTAGTGATAATAGATATTGATTTTTATTTTCACAAAAACTTACATTCTTTTTAAAGTTTTTTAAACATATGTAACAGTCAATATAGATCACAAATAAATGCTGTCTGCTAGATTAAATTGTTGCCTTTTTTAAGTAAACTGTATATCCAGCAGGACTCAAACTCACCATCCCTGAGATCAAGAATTGCGTGTTCTACCAACTCAGCCAGCCAGGCACCCCAAATTGACGCTTTTCATATTTCACGGATAGATCTAGCATAATACTTAAGAATACAGTCTTTAGATCTAACTTGGAGAACTTAGGAGTTCATTCTTTTCACCACTTAATAGCTGGGTTACATTAAGCAAGTTGCTTAACCTCTTACAAATGTTTCCTCATTTGATAAATGGAATTGATAAATCCCCCACTGAGGATTAAATGTTCCATACATGTTAAGCACTTGGAACTCTGGGACATAGTAGCTGCTTACAAAATAGTTCTTGTATTATTTTTCGATCAAGGTTTATATTTTCAATTTCTGAACTATCATATTAGAGAAATTAGTATCATTCTTATATTCTTAAATCATTTTGATATACTGCAATATCACAAAACGTTTCTTATATAGCTGCTGAGCCATACTGCAATTAGTATTCTCTTGTTTAATTTCATTTCACCAATATGGAACTATTGGAATTTCTGGATTATAAGAGTTTAGTTCAATGGATTTTAGTCTACTAGAGTGACTTGGTGGAGAGAGTCAATATTTTAGATGCCAATTTACCCTTGAATAACCTATAAAAATGCAGCTGCAACCTAATTTTCAAGAAAGGTTTCTTTGAAACTGACAAAATCATTCTAAAATTTGTCCCTAACAAAACAAACGCACCAAATGGTTAAGAAGATTTAGAAAATGAAGAATATGAGGGGTCATTTTCAACTGGCAGGTATTTAAAGAATTTCAAAGGTATGGTTTTAATCATATGGTACTGCTTCACCAATATGAACACAGATCCGTTGAATGAAAGCAATGCCCTAAAGGAGACCATAATAAATGAATGTATTGGGGCAGACTGTGCAAGGTGACCTCTGGCTACAATTCTCTTTCCAGAGAGCCTCTGTGTTCCTGGCATTTTCACAGCTCCCTTCCGAGGGATTCCTAATGCATGCATTACTGTGTTTAGTTCTATATGACTGCAAATCTAGCCACGGATTATTGGAGCAGGGATCACTTCTCATTCAAAGATCAATAATCTATAAGGATACCAATATGAGAGGTGTATACTCTCCAGTACTGATATTATCTACCATATGTGGTAATTGGCCAATTCAGTCGGATCCTCTTTTGTGGTTTATATAAAAAAGGTCACATAGAAATAGCAATAATGAGGAGCCGTACAGAAGCCAGAAACACAAAGATAAAAGGTAGTAGTGAGGTGACCTTATTAAACAAACAAACAAAAAAAAACCTCTGAGTAAGCAGAAATAAATTTTGAGAGAATGTAGAGTTTGTAATGGCAAGAGAAGACGAAACAATAGAAGCATAGACAGAGAGTGGTTGAGTCACTGTAGAATATTGGATTAGGGAGCAATTTTACCACCTGCTGGTAAAATAATGGTAAAACAGCAAGTTTATTAGAGCTGCAACATTATCTGGATGTGCTGGAAACTTTGCACCTGCCAATTTTAATCCACTATTATGTCACTACTGTGCTCCTGAGGATATTTTGATTCCAAGATTATGAACTAGTTTTGTTCTGGTGTCCCGTACTTTTGCACTAATATGACTCTTTACCATGCCATTGTTATGTATACTGAGAATATGGTGTGTAAAGTTTCTAGAGGCAAACAGAGAAATTTCACAATTCAATTAGTAATTTTAAATACTATAATCATTCTTTTAGGTAAAAGAGTTCTAGCATTGAACTAGTCTGCAGAAATATTAATATTTTTGTATGCTGTGTAAACAGAAAACAAGACAATGTCAACAGCATCAAACTGGATTAGAGAAAATTCATTTCAGTGATCACTTGACTGCTTTTTGAAAATAAGCCTAGATAAAAAATCAATAAACGACGTTTGAAATTGGTATGGATTTTGACAATAGGGAATCCTGAGGGCAATTGAAAATCTAAGGATAATTGTTCATTCTTTTCTCACGAACAAGCTGAGCAAAAATCCACAGGAATTAGTACTAATAAATTTACTTTATGATGAATTTTACATATTATGAATTATTTATTTTTGTGTCCATCTGTCTTCTTTTGCTTAGCATAATATTTTTGGTCTCATCCCTATTGTTGCTGATATCAATAGCACACTCCTTTTTACTGATGAATAGTATTCCATTGTATTAATAAACCACAGTGTCTCCTGTTAAAAACATTAAGGTTTTTCTCACTTAATGGGCTACATTAGCGAGGAAACCATGGACATTCTTACCGACATTAAGTTAGAATTTCTATTTCTCCTTAATAAATTATATTCTTAATAGTGGAATTACAGGGGCATTGGATAATTGCAAGGGCGTATGTTTAACTTTTTAAGAAACTCCCAAACTCCTTTTTGAAATATTTATACCACTTTATATTCCCACGAGCAATGTCTGAGAGTTTTGAATGCTTTACTTCTTAACATTTACGATTGCCAGTTCCCTTCATTTTGCTTGCTCTAGTGAATACAAAATGGTATCTCCTAATGGCTTTAATATAAATTTTCCTAGTGATTAAGATATTGAGCAATTTTTCTATTCTTATTGACTATCTGTGTATCTTCTTTTTCAGGTATCTGTTCACATTCTTTGCACATTTTTTGACCAAATTTTTTGTATTTTTATTGTTGATCTGTAGGAGTTCTTCATATATTCTTGGTAGTAGTCTTTTATTGGATATGTGTATGGTGATTATAGTTTTGTCCCCAATCTGTGTCTTTGGCCTATTTCTCCATTTTCTTAATGGTATTTTTTGATAAGCAGAAAAATTTAATTATGTGAAATCAACTTATAACTTTTTATAGTTAGTGAGTTTTTTTACATCTTGTACAAAGAAAAAATAAAATTAATTAATTAAAAATATTCGTCTACTACAAAGTTGCGAAGATATGCTTCTACATTTTTTCTAGGAGCTAAATGGACACGAGTTTTACATTTAAGTTTACTATCTATCTCAATTAGTTTTGAGTAGTCCAATGTATTTGGAATTTTAAAAAATTATTTATTTACTTATTTTTTTTTTAACAAATGTCCTTTGCTCCAGTTAACATTTAAAACAATAATTTAGATTTTCCCTCTTTTTATTTTGATTGGTGACTTCTGGTATTTTCGGTCTTGATTTTTTTTTTTTTAATTTTAGCTATATGATTGCTCCTTTTTTTTTTTTTTTCTTTTTTAATTGAGTTGCTCTTTGCAGGCCATAGTCATATAATATTCTTACACTGTCCACTTCTGGGCCTTTGATTATTCTCTTAGTTCACCAGTATTAAATAATGTCCTATTAAATTAGCCCAGGGTCTTAATGACATCCCCAAATATAGGGTGTAAGACCATTTAAAGGAATTTATCAGATTAATTTTCTTTCATTTCTTTACAAGGTTGATTTTCTTGGATTAATTAATTTTCACAATAACTCAAATATGGTTATACAGGTCGTTCTTTATTTGTCTTTATTTAATTTTTTTAACTTATAGTTTGAGATACTTGTGGCTTCACCTGAAGTTGTAAGAAACTCTGCAGGGAGATCTCGGGGAGCCTTCAGCTGTGATGACCTGCATAGCTGCAGGGTACTATCACAACCAGGAAATGAGGAACGAAGCAATCCACGGACCAGTTTCACATGCAGTCCTGTGTGTGTGTGCATGTCTTTTATTTATAACCTTTTTAAGAAGGCAAAGACAATTTAAGGTTTTGGTTTTTTTGTTTGTGATTTATCTGGTGCAATATGAGTTTCAGAGAGCTCCTTAGCTTTCTTCATCTCCCCAGTCCTTTCTCATTCTTACTTATAAGGCAATGCATGCATCACTACCTGTAAAACATTATTTTTGTCTCTTTGTATTTGAAATCCTTAGATTGCTCTTTCCTCAAAATTAGGTATTTTTACCCTGACTGAATTGAACAGTTTCTTTTCTTTTTTAAAATCAGTTTGACAAAGATTATATAATAGCAAGCTTTGTTCTTTACTAAAAAAATCATTTTTGAGATTGCCTAGATAACTTTTTTCCCTGTTCTTTGTCACATATGCCATATTTACCACGATGCATTATGTTTATTCGCTGAAAAATCGTCATTTGGTTCCTGATGTCTGTTCTCTTTGTTATCAAAGGATATTCCCTTCATCTTTAGTTTTATGATCTTAGCCAACACTTTCAGTCATCCCTCTCTTTCAAACTTCCTGATATTTGGAGATGTTAAGTTTCTAAGATTCCTTCCCAATCTCTATTTTTTAAAACTTTATTTTTTGTTAGAAGATAAGGTTAACAAAGAGCATCTGTTCCTTTAATTTTGTAGTCCTGCAGAGCATCTGGTAACCCAGTAGGCTATCTATTTGGTTCTTGCAGGGATCTCTAGGTGTTATAAAGAGTATTATTTGTCTTGCCTGGCTGGTGTATAATCAAAAGCCCAAAGATGGAAACACATATGGATGATGCAATGATTAAGGTTAAGATATCTGTGTTTTATAAACAGAAAAGTCAAGTGTGATAATTGCAAATGGGCCACTTGCACGTAAGTTCATGTTGATGTCAGAGTTGTGATTTGCATTTACTGATTTTGGTACTTCATTTGAAATGTTAATGATTCATTTCCACAGTCATTGACTTTTAGAATCTTGGAATTTCCTAAGAGAACAGAAAGGGAGAAACGGGAAATTACAACCCAGACTTTCCTATGAAGCAGCCTTGAATGCAAAAATATGCCAATGTATAAGTTACCATTATAGTAAGAATACAGAAATACAGGTCACATATGTTAAAGTAATTAAACAAGGAGGCCGTTAGACCTAGGTGGTTCGAATACCTTGGCAACCAAACTGAAACCTAAGCCAGTCAATTCCTGTAAATGCCTCAAGGTTAAGAAATCAAAATGCAAGAACAACCAATCACAACAGCCAAGTAGGCTTTCCCAAATAAGGCAACTGCTTAAGTTATAGCCGGAAACGAATTCCACGCTTTGCTTGTACCTTTGCTTTATAAGAGCCTTTCCTCTAGCTCTTGTCAGTGGGGGACTCCCAGCCATTTTCAGTGCAGTGCTGCCCAGTTCAAATTGATGTTTACTCTAAAATCATAAGCTCTTCAAATTTTAATTATTTTAGCTTATTCTTTTATTTAATTTTTTTGGGAAGACTTTATTTATTTATTTGGCAGAGAGAGAAACAAACAGCGAGAGAGGGAACACAAGCAGGGGGAGTGGGAGAGGAAGAAGCAGGCTCACAGCGGAGGAGCCTGATGCGAGGCTCGATCCCAAAATGCCAGGATCATGCCCTGAGCCGAAGGCAGAGGCTTAAGGACTGAGCCACCCAGGTGCCCCAATTTTAGCTTATTTTTAAACACATTATAATTATAGGTAATGCATTTGTTAAAATTTAGGGATCTACGTATATCCCAAAATACACATATGTATATGCTAAATTGGCCATACTTTTTTTTTTTTTTTTAGATTTTATTTATTTATTTGAGAGAGAATGAGTGAGAGCAGGACTCCCCACTGAGCAGGGAGGAGGGGAAGGAGCTCAATCCTGGGACTCCAGGATTATGACGGTGGCCAAAGGCAGATGCCCAACTGACTGAGCCACCCAGGTGCCCTAAATTGGCCATACTTTATTGTCATTGTTCCTGGCTTAATATTTATAGCCTTTTTTTCTTGGAATGGCAGGCAGGGGAATTTAACTGAATATACTGTACAAAGGTAATATATAGGATTTCGTGTCAAGAAAAACTGCCCAGTTTAGCAGTGAAACAGATACTGTAAAACATGCTACAACATCATGTCTTGCCCCCAAAAGTGCACAGTTGAAAAGAATATGAACACAACAAACAAACCAGTATCAGTGCCTCTTGAAATTCATAAAGAAAATACTTAAAATGTTTGATGAAAAGCGAATATAAAACATGTTCTCTTTAAAGGATATTTCTGAGTAAACTGTAGAATGCTACCAGTGATGTGATAATTGCCTTATTTTCTAAAAGATGATAAAATACTTTTGTTTTTGATGATGATGTTGTTATTGAGAGTTCCTAAATCTATTAGGTTTTATCAACATCATTTCTGAACCAAAAGATACTAGGAAGAAGCAATTGTAGGATTAGGCCTTTTCATTTTTTAAAATTTTTTAAAAAGATTTTATTTATTTATTTGAGAGAGAGAGAGAGTGAGTACTAGCAGGGTAAGGGGCAGAAGGAGAAGCAGGCTCTCCACTGAGCAGGGAGCCTGACGCGGGGCTTGATCCCGGGACTCCGAGATCATGATCTGAGCAGAAGGCAGACACTTAGCCAACTGAGCCACCCAGGTGCCCCAGATTATGCCTTTTCCAACCTGAACAATCAACCCACTGATTTTAATAGTAAAATACCCAACATGGGGAGACTAGGTGTTTCATCCCCAGGTTAAGGGAATAAGAAGTTGAAACAGAATATAAGTATACTTTATATTTTAGAATGGAAGTGAAATATGATTATTTAATGAAAATTGCCATTTTTAAAGAATTTCTTATAATTATAGTTATTTCTTTTCCCTTGCTATAGGTTAGCTCTTGGACTCTGTTAGTTTCCTTTGATAATGCTTTCATAAAATTCTGTATCTAACTTATTATTGCACTTATTATGTAGTATTAGATCTTCTTTGTTGATTCTGCATCATTTCTATTAAACTGTAGGCTCCTCCTGAATATGAACCATATTTATCTTACTCATCAGTGTAATACTGACCTCTACCAAAGTATTTTTCACAGTGGAAAAAATGAATGCCTATTTTATGGTGTCTTAAAATAAATAATCTTTTTAAAAATATGCAATTAAAATGCATATTTATAATAGGAACATTAAAAAGAATAGAGAAAAAGAACAAAAGTGTCAATTAATTGTCTTATTATCCAGAGATAACTACTATATATTCTTTCAGACATTTTCCTTGTAGATGGATGCCAATATATGTTTTTAAATCATTTAGTATTCCAAAAAGGGATCAGATTATACATATTGTTCTCCAACCTCTGCTTTTTTCCCCTCTATTTAGGCTTTTCCACCCAAAACCTCATTTATTGTTGCTTTCTAAACTAGCCAACTCATGCTATGTTAGCTTTATATTTCACACATATGAAGGTGATCCTTCTTTGGCTAGTCTTATAGCCCAGCCAAACACCTTCATAGGCCTCCTTTTGTTGCAGGGACCCTGGGTCTAGAGCTTGAAAGATGAAACCACCCCATTAGCATTTTGTGACAGTGTTCTCTCACTGGTATAAAATATGAATTCTTCACAACCAGAAAAATAAATATAAAAAAATTTTTAAAAAGAAGACGAATCCAACTCCTGGATTACAAGTACTGTAGGTCATTGTTGTGTTTGGAATACTATGTATTCATACCTTTTTTTATATCACAAAAATCTATTACTGATTTTATATCACAAAAATCTATTACTGATCTCAAGAAAATGCCATTTCGAGAAAATTATGGAACAAATGTTGACGATGAGGCTAAAACTGCCTTCAAATTGCAAAGAAAGGTATACCTATATTCAATAGTTAGCATTCCATCTAGGGAAGATAGACTAATAAAATATGCCAACTAAGTCATGTAAGTCATTGCTTGATCCTAACAATTCTGTTTTCATTCTTACAAAATACAGCAATTTCCTTAAAAATTCAAGTAGTAAGCTGCAGAATTTTGTATGAAAATTGTGTAGACACAAGCCTTTGCTAGTATGGTAAATTACTTTTCTATTGGTAAGAGAGAGGAAGACGCCCTGATAGCTTACATACATACATTGGTTGAATATAAAACCTCTTTCCTATTTTTATAATTATGGAAACAGATTAGGTGTTTGAAGTTCTTGTCAACTATATGTAACCATTATGCATAAGGAAATGAACTTTTAAAATCAACAGCTGAACAAATTCTAAATGAGCACAAGTATGTCAGAAAGATAAACCTAGAGAAATACTTTTTTTTTTTTTTTTTTAATCTGCTGTGTATTTTTTCTCTGAAACCTGGAGAAATTGTCATAGAGTGGGTGGGGATTGAGGAACTACTTCAGAAAAAAAACTAAAACCTATTGCTGATAATTTTATATTTTTGTTGAAAGTTATGAATACTTCTGATTTTAGATTCACAAATTCTATATAATTTACAAAGGCTGTCTTGTGACATTTTCTCTAAGAATGAAGAAGTTATGCACCCTCACTCAACCCAATAAAATATCATAAAGATTAAATATTACCGAATATTTAGATAGTCACATGATCTTTTGCAGGATTCAGTCCCTCTCAGGTTGTTAGGTCTGTTGGACAGTCTACCTTTGGTTCATTATCATGTGCGCCATTTCAAGAGCAGCACAACATGGCAAATGCTGCATCAGAATGAACTAGGTGAGAAGATAGAAAGCACAGGTGAGGTAAACAAATCACAGTCTTTTATAACCTAGTCTTGGAAGTGACATCTCACTTGCTGTATTCTGTTCATGAGAAGCAAGTCACTGGATTCAGCCTAAATGCAAGAGGAGGACAATGCGCATAGTTGTAAATACTAGGAAGCAGGGATCATTGGATGCCATTTTAGAAGCTGATTACCACACAAAATAATGAGTTGCCCTCCCTATATTTTTTACCAGCCTCAAGGATATATGTCACTATATAGAGGGTTACCATTTCACTTAGGTCATTCTCAAACACTCCTAACACAATCATAAAATTCTTATCTTTTACATCAATATTTGGCAGGTATGTGTATATAGGTATGTGTGTGTATTTGTGTGTTTGTTTAACTCTGTAGGGGGCACTGGAGAAAAATTCTACTATTTAATAAGGGGAGATGGATTCTTGTTAATTCATTCCTGATTTATAACAAATATGTATTTCTTTGGGTTGATAAACATTTTATTGAAGTGTAACATACAGAGAAGTGAAAAATCAGATGTACAGCTTCATGACTTTTCACAAAATGAAAACACCATGAGATCAAGAATGGATAACATCAGTTGCCAGAGGCATGCCTGGTGCCCATCCAGTCATTAACTTTCTAGAAAGTAACCATCATTTTCTACCACTATCTTTGCCTGTTCTGGCTGCTATAACAAAGTACCATAGACTAGGTGGTTTATAAATGACAGAAATTTATTTCTCACAGTTCGAGAGGCTGGAAATCTGAGATCAGAGAGCCAGCATGGTCAAATTCTGGTGAGAACTCTCTGGGGTTGCAGACGGCTGAATTCTCCTTATATCCTCACATGGTGGAGAGCAGAGAGCTGCTCTCATGATTTCCGTAAAGACTCTGATCCCATGCATGAGGGTAGCCCGCATTAACTCATGTAATGCTGATTACCTCCCAAAGGCCCTGCCTCCTATTCCCATCACATTGCAGAGTAGGGTTTCAATACATAAAAGGGGAGGGGAACAAATATTATCAGTCCATAATAACCACCATAAATTAGTTTTGTCTGTCATTTTTCTGGAGTTTATATAAGTGGAATCAAGTATGTACACTTTTACAACAAGCTTGTTTTACTCAAAGTGGTTTGTGAAATTCAACTATGACTTTTTGTTTAGCTAGGTTCATTCATATTTGTGCTTGGGAAAAAAGTATTCTGTTTTAAGATTTTGGCAATTACTATTAGTGCTGCTGTGAACATTCTGTATACATACCTTTTAACATATATATGAGTACATTTCTGATGGATTTATATACCTAGGAGTGTCCTAGGTCATTAGGTATGATGCATTCAGTTTTAGAAGATATTGCCAGTTTCTAAGTTTCATCTTAATTTCATATCCATAAGAGTTGCTTTTTAAGTTGCTCCACATTTTAGCCGACACTTAATAGTAATTAGTCATTTCCATTGTAGCCATTCTAGTCAATGTTAGTGGTACTGCATTTTAATAGCTATTTCCTTGATGTGGATTTTGAGAAGTTTTTCAAATATTTAGTGACCATTTGAAATACCAATTTTGTGAAATAATTATAAAACTCTTACTGATTTTTAAATGAATAGTCTGATTTTTTTATTGATGTGGGATTATTATACATTCTATATGCTTTTCATTGGTGAGATAAATGTATTATGGATATCTTCTTTCACTCAGTGACTTGCTTTTCACTTGTTGGCTTTTTTGAGAGAAATAATTTTTTATTTTAATAGAATTCAGTATATCAGTGGGACTTTTCCTTTATGGTTAGTGGCGTTTTTTCTTGTTTGAGAAGTAATTGCCAAACCTTAACATCAAGATATTGCATAGAACTTAATTGTTTTTCTTTTTATATTTAGATGTACAATTTACCTGGAATTGACTTTTAACTATGTTGTGAGATAAAGGTCAAGATACATTTTCCCCCATGTGGTTATCCTATAGACCTGTTAATTACCAATTATTAAATCAACCATCTTTTTCCACTTCAATTCAAGGTCAACTTTGTCATCAGTCAAGTGACTATATATATGCCAGTCTGTTTCTGGACTAACTTGAGAATCGAC